>NC_034184.2:37836294-38162544 GCF_002021735.2 Oncorhynchus kisutch
TGAATGCTTTATCTAAGGTAATAATATTTCATATTATATTGTCAAAATAAAGCTGGCCAAATATGCAGGAAGAAGGCTGTATAAAGCGTACAATAATTGTGCATTTTTCACATTGACTAGTACGGAGTCTATGCAACAAATTGACTGCCATCTTGAGATATGTGAACAGTACGCTGCTGCTCCAGTGCTGTCCATTCAGCTACAGTAGCCTAGACTACAAGACAGAAATATGACCAGTTAATTGGTCCATGATGGCTGGGTGGTGTACTGGTGACTGCCAGTGGAGTGTGAGACAGTGGGGATGATTAGACTGTGTGTATGTGTGTGAGTGTGCGGGGGGGTGGGGGTGGGGGGGTATTATTGTGTGTGTGTTTCTGTGTTTCTGTCTTCAGAAAGCCTTCAGCCCAGCTGGATAGCAGCAGCACTGGACTTATTAGTATTTTTTTGCTAGCTGTCAACCAGTACAAAAGGCATGTACGATTAAAAATGAACAGTCACAGACCTATTCACATACCAGTGTTCGGCTGAGTGTCAAGATGGGAGACAAGGTGTGTGTGTGATTGTTGACAGGGCTGTCTTTTTGAGGAGTCCACTCAGTGTGTCTCTAACTGAGAAATCAACACAAAATAAGGGAAGACAAGTGGAGAAAGGGAGAATAGCATTTCATGAAAATAAAATCGATCAGTAATGAACGCAGCAGCTCTTGGTTTAATCATTTTGGAGGGGGAAAATTGGGAATACAACCCATTAGAGTAGACATTTAAGCCTTTTGTTCTTAAGTTTTCAGTTCTGACGATATTTCCCTGATGCAGGGTGTGAGATTCTCAGGGCTGGAGTTATCCAGATGAGACAAAGAGGAATTAAAACACCATATGTTCCAAATGGCTCCTCAGCTCAAACGCTTCTGCAATTTATCTCAATACATAGAGGCATATCATTAGTCTCCCCGCCTTGCTTTTTTACTGGGTTGGGTGGGTTACTTTCTAAATGTAATCCATTACCGTTATTAGTTACCTGTCCAAAATTGTAATCAATAATGTAACTTTTGGATTACCCAAACTCAGTAACATAATCTGATTACATTAGACTACTTTCCCCTGAAGAGGCATTAGAAGAACACAATAATGTATGTTACCAATTGAACCACATCTATTACAGGAAAAATCCATGTTAAAATGTACATAGCTGGCCATACATGGATATTACATTTTAGTTTATGGGTTCGTTATGTAGGCTTCTTCTAACCCATCGCTTTCTAATACATAAAATAACACGCTTAAATTCTGTCTTTACATTAAAAACCAAATCAGTATTCCATCAGTATTCCAGTCATATACCTGTTAATCTTCAAGAATAGGTCTTGGAAATATGGAAGTATAGATTGTTTTACCTGAGCATATCCCCAAAATGAAGGACTTATTAGCCAGCCTTACTCTCTTGTTTATTATTTTGTTATCATGGAAGACTGATTGGGCTCATTGATTCAAGTTGAAAAATAAATGCTGCGCTCATGGCATGGCATGCTTTTACCCCTCCTGAATTGTTATTTACATGTGAAAAATTAAAGCCATATGCTGCATTTGCGATAGGTCTATTATTACATTTTTTGTTGGTGACACTTTTATATCTCGATAATATGCAGCTGTTTAAAGGGCAAATCCACAGATGAAACAATAACAAAACGGTCATCCCGCTTCTATTTTGGTAAAAAGCTGAGGGCTGGGCCTGGAGAAATGGAACCACTCTCAGATTCATAGACAGAGCAGTGGATGTAAGGACTGACAATCCATCATATGAAAGTTATTGTTTTAAACATGTTATGAGCCTATACAGTGTTTGTTTACATGTACACTGTTTACAAACACTGGAGAACAACAAGCTTACGTTTTAGATTCTCATGGAGTGTGACCATTGAACTAAGCTAATGAGGCATTTATAAATGATATTTTTCAAGAATCAATGGACATAGAGTTGTAGTCGGAAGTTTACATACACCTTAGCCAAATACATTTAAACTCTTTTCACAATCCCTGACATTTAATCCTAGTAAAAATTGCCTGTTTTAGGTCAGTTAGGATCACCATTTTATTTTAAGAATGTGAAATGTCAGAATAATAGTAGAGAGAATTATTTATTTTATCACATTCCCAGTGGGTCAGAAGTTTACATCACTCAATTAGTATTTGGTAGCATTGCCTTTAAATTGTTTAACTTGGGTCAAATGTTTCAGGTAGCCTTCCAGAAGCTTCCCACAATAAATTGGGTGAATTTTGGCCCATTCCTCCTGACAGAGCTGATGTAACTAAGTCAGGTTTGTAGGCCTCCTTGCTCTCACACGCTTTTTCAGTTCTGCCCACAGATGTTCAATGGGATTGGGGTCAGGGCTATGTGATGGCCACTCCAATACCTTGAATTTGTTTTCCTTAAGCCATTTTGACACAACTTTGGAAGTATGCTTGGGGTCATTGTCCATTCGGGAAGATTAATTTGCAACCAAGCTTTAACTTCCTGACTTATGTCTTAAGATGTTGCTTCGATATATCCACATAATTGTCCTACCTCATGATACCATCTATTTTGTGAAGTGCACCAGTCCCTCCTGCAGCAAAGCACCCCCACAACATGATGCTGCCACCCCTGTGCTGCATTGCTTTAATGTCTTTTAGGACAGGAACTGTGGACTGATAATGTAAAACGCAAATGATTGGTCAAATGATAAAAACAGTGCTGCCTACCTAGTCTATTGAAGTTTTTAAGTCGATAGGATAATTCACTGTTTGAATAGTTGTTACACTAATTCCAGCTGCATCTGTTACATGTTCATATTCATTCACCACCAAATAGATCAAATATTATTCTCAATACAATCCAGTCTCTCTTCTGTCCCATTTTGGCTAAGTCCCCACCCAGAGGAGAATGTGTATTTTTGTGGGGTTCTTCCCTATATTACCTACAGAAAATGCAGGTTAACAGAGCAGGGTGAGGCTGAAGGGTCCATGCTCTAGGAATGTTCCTCTTTGATTTGTCAGCAGTCCACTGAAAAAGTTTATCTTCCTTGCTGGAGAGCTCGATCTTAATCCCACACTGTGTTCCAAGTCTCAGTCCCCCTGTGCCCCTCCTAGCTCAGATAATTGTGTGTTTTAACCTGACGTAGCCACCTAATTTAGCCACAGATTGAAATTAAATAGCCCTGGCCCCCACACTGCTTGGCAATCAGGAGTCCAATTGGACTGGGTTTTCTCTGCAGACATTAGTGATTCCAAAGCTAATACTCATTGGTGGAAGTGACACTGCAGCCCTGGCATTTACTTAACCTTTTGTTTTATGTACAAGGCAGAGTCAATGCTGAATCCCTGCTTAATTAATATCTATTCTCTCTCACTGCCACCGCTCATTTCCTCAATATGCATCCACAGTCAGGGCACACAAAGGCAGTTAGTGCAGGGTGAGAGAGAGAGGGGAGTGGGAGAGATAGAGTGAAAAGTATTTTTTTCCCAGTCAAATCCCTTTTCATTTATTCGGTCTTTCTTTTTTGGAACTCATAATGAAAAAAATGAAGTCAGTGGTAATTAACATCCAAAGAACTATGCCTCAACTTGATCTGGAATTTAACTAAGGGAATGCTCTTTCAGATGTAGTCTCAAACACCAAACCACAAACCTGAGATTGTATCATCATGTGTTTGTTAGTGTTTGGATCTGTAATGCCTTTTTATAATTTATTTCCACATTTTACACATTTATACATACAAACCATACAGTGTGCCTCATTGATGTATACAGATGAGTTGGTGACTTAATATTAACATGACATCTTCTTTTCTCATGTATATTATGAAGATGATGACAGGCTGCAGGAGACAGTGGGAATGGTGACGGACAGGACGTGAACAATGGGTGAGTAGTGATGTTTGGTAGTAACATTTCAGAGCAAGAAATTATATCAACATACTGATGGAGACAGAGAAGAGAGATAGTGAGTCAGAAGAAGAGAGTCCCTGAAGACTAGCAGAGGGATTGAAAGAAAAAGAAAAGGGTGAGAGAGAAATATAGGTAGATGGAGAGAGGGAGTTATCGCAGAGGTTCTCTGTTTTAAATCCACATTTACGACCCTCTTAATCTTTACTGGGTACCTCTAATAAGAATCAATGGCTAGTTAAGAGTGCAGCTCTGCCAATAGGGTCTGAATAAACTAAGAGGTAAACAATGACTGCATGCTGCTCCGCTTCCAACCAATACAATGAATTCTAATCCCATCGCCACTCTCTCACCATGGGAGTTTCTCCCTCTCTTCTGTTTTAACATCCTTTTTTAAATATATTGCTTCATGAGCAGAAATAACAAACATGCTGTACCTTTACTCTCTCCTCCCTCGTGGAAAATTTATAATTTTTCCTTTAATTTTATTCACTCATTCTCACATCCTCCCTTCCTTGCCACCGACTTTATATGTACCATCTAACAAACATTACATTGTTTGACTTGACTGAGTGTTTGTGTGAAATGCGTAACACAATTCATGTATGACGCTCTGATGTTCAGAAAAAAATTAAGTATTGGGCTGCATGGCTACTGGAGCCTGCCATGTGTCATCATGTGAGCGTTTCACACAGATACACAGACGCACACATGCATGCATGCCACATACTGTGACAGCCGGCAGGGAGAGGTGAGGGGAGAGGTGATTGAGGGGAGATATATGGCAGTCCGTTGGCTCCATCCCCGGGCCTTATATGGACTTCCTGCCCCAATGAGGAAAGACTGTAACTCATTAAGCCAGGGAGGGTGTGGGGATAAAAAGGGGAAGCAGCCTGCACAACAGGGCAGTGTAGGAGAGAACCAAGAGTGGGAGAAGAGAGCATACTATCTGTGAGATTACACGTTGTGACCTGGACTGTCGGACTAACCCCCTTGTGTACCGGACAGGATTGGCTAGAACCCGAGTGTGAGGACTACGCCTGGAAAAAGGAAAGGACATAGAGAACGGCTTGTGGACTGAGGTGATTGGTGAATTCCCCCTTCCTTCCGCGTGTACAAAAATCCCTAATACACTTCCCCTTAGCATTCTCTTTGTGCTAATAGTGCCTGTTTTGTTATTGAACTTGGTGATGTGGAAACCACACACCCTTGATCTTGCTACACATGGTGGAGAATGCGGGCAACCCAAACCAAGTTCAATAACCTAACAAACGACAGAGTATAATGGAAGCATTGGTGAGACAACTGGTGGAGGTGAACATTGCACAGCAAGCTTTGCATCAGGAGTTGCTGGAGGAACAGCATCAGCAGACCGCTCTCATGTGAGCTGAACTCAGCCAGCTGACCACTGCCCAGGCCAGCATAGCGGCAGGTGCAACAGTCTCTCGTCCCAAACCAAGTTGGTTTTTATTGAAGCTGACAGAGGCTGACGACATCAAGGCTTACAAACAAGCCTTCGAAAGGATGGCTACGAGGGAGAAATGGCCCCAGGAGCAATGGGCCAGCCTGCTAGTACCCTTCCTGTATGGCGTGGCACAGAAGACATATCAGGATCTGAAGGCTGACCAGGACACGCATTATGAGGTGCTGAAAAAGGAAATCCTGCGCTGGTATGGCTACACCCTGATTAGCAGGGCACAAAGATTCCATGATTGGGCGTATGATCCTACAGCATCTCCTTGATCACAAATGCATGATATAATTAGGCTGGCCAAGAGCTGGCTAACTGCTCCCTGATGCTCACAAGCATTGAAAGTGGTCATAGATACATTTATACGCTCCCTCCCAATCGAAGCTAACAAGTTAGCCAGCCACGCTAAACTGCAGAGTGCAGATCAGCTGGTGGAACTGGTTGAAGGACAAGAGGTGGCTTTGGAGGTGCTGCACAGCGGACAACCACGGAGGGTTGCCTTCGGCTTCAGCCAGTGAGGTAGCCACCGGGCATCCCTGTGGCTTACTGAGAGCATGCTGTGCTGAGGAGAGTGGTTCTTCCCCTGTCACCCCAGTAAGAGCCACCGGAAAGGACACCACGGCACTTTTGGACTCTGGGAGTATGGTGACCCTGATCCGACTTTACCCAGTCTCCGAACCGGACTGACACCATGGCCATTACGTGCAAACACGGTGAGACCAAGGACTACCCTACCACACTCCTCCACATACAGATCACAAAGGGACAACACACAGGACCAGTGGGAGTTGTCCCAAACCTCCCTGTGCCGGTCCTGATCGGACAGGATTTCCCGAAGTTCCACCAACTGTGGACCAGTATGTCCAGAGATGTGGGGAACCAGAAGGAAGGAGGAAGTCGGAGTGGTGGGAGGGACATTCGAAGGAGTGAAGCCCAGATGTGTGGATTCCAGGAAGTGGACCCACAGGCATCAACCAAACCCCTCTCGAAGGGGGACTCTGAAGCCATACTGGAGGGAGAGGTAGTGAGTCTGGAAGACATGTTCCCAATGGACTACGAGGTGGCACCAGAGCCTGCCTCCCTAGCAGGCCGGTTTTGCACGGCCCAACTAGAGGATCCCAACTTGACCAGCGCTCTCCAGCAGGTGACTGTAGTGGACTGCAAGTCAAATAACCTACCCCCATTTCTCTATAAAAAATAAGTTGCTGTATCAGGTTGTGAAGAAGAATGATGAATGTCTGGAGTTGTTGTTGGTGCCCCATCCCTTTGTACCCTCTGTCCTGCAGTTGGCACAATCTCACCTTCTTGGGGCTCACCTAGGGGTGGAAAAGACCGTAGACAGAATTAAGACACAATTGTAATGGCCAGGGGTGAAGAAAGCAGTGGAAGAATACTGCAGCAGTTACCCTGAGTGCCAGCAAGTGGATCCAAAACCCCATTTCCACAGTCCCTTAATTCCCCTACAAATTATTTCAGTTCCTTTCAGCAGGATTGCAAAGGACCTTGTGGGACCTCCACCCAAGAGCAACCAAGGGCACCAATACGTACTGGTGATTTTGGATTACGCCATCAGGTACGCGGAAGCAATTCCCCTGCACACCATAGCCACCAAGGGAATCACACGTGAGTTGGTTATGCTGTTCTCCCGAGTAGGCATTCCTGATGAGATATTGACCGACCAGGCTACCCCATTCATGTCGCGAATCAGGAAGAATCTATGCGAACTAATGAGAATGACCCAGTTGTGCAACTCAGTCTATCACCCTCAGACTGATGGATTGGTGGAAAGGTTCAATCAAACCTGAAGCAGATGTTAACCTCTGGAAGGTGGTCGGGGCCCCATGCAGTCCAAAGGGCAGCTTCTTATAATGGAACAGACCATCCGGGGTGGCGAAAGCAGTTTTCTCCCATGCCTTGGGAGCTAAGGGCACCTGCCAATAACCCTTTGTCAGGTCGAACGTGCTGTTAAATCGGGTGGTCCCTAACCGTTCAATTAATTCATCAAGTCGGGGCATGGGGTAGGCATTGAAGTTCAAGATTTCATTTAATTACCTAAAATCATTACAGAAACGAATGGTGCTGTCTAATTTAGGCACCAACACTATGGGGCTGCACCACGCACGATTATCAGCTTCCAACATTGTTTTTACCTCGGTCCTGACAGCCTCTCCCCTTGTTTGCGGTAGGGTCTCAACTTCACCTTATTCCCGGGTTTGGTGATGATGCGGTGCTGTACCAGATTGGTGTGTCCTGGTTTATTGGAGAACACATCCTGGTTTCAGCTGACCAGCTCCCTCAGCTCCTGCTTCTGGGCTTCTGGGCTTGGCTAAGCTGGTCTCTATGGTAGCCTTCTTCGGGCAAATAGAGTAGAGCACATCACGTGCATTCCATTTCTTTAGCAGATTCACATGGTAAATCTGGGTCAGATGCCTACATCCCAGCTGTCTGACCCTATAGTTAACTTCACCCACCTTCTCAATGACTTCGTACGGCCTGTTCCATCGGTCCAAAAATGTACATTCTGAGGTGGGGACCAACACCAACACTTTGTCTCCGGGCTGAAAGTCCCTTCGTTGTGCCCCTCTGTTGTACACCCCCGCTTGGGCCTCCAGCATGTATTCCCGTATCATGGCCACATGGCTGCCATGCTATCTCTCATGTCTCCTACATGTTCCACCAAGGTTCAGTGGGGCGACGGTTTCTGTTCCCAGGATTCTTTAGCCACCTCCAACAGTCCTCGGGGTCGTCTCCCATTAAGGAGTTCGAAGGGAGAGAATCCGGTTGAAACTTGGGGCATTTCTCGGATCGAGAACATTAGGTAGGGTAGCATCTGGTCCCAATTATTTCCGTGTCTAACCCCGTTCCTCTGGCGGAACTCCTCGCCAACAGCCAATGAAATTGCAGGGTGCCAAATACAAATCAACAGAAATCTCATAAATCAAATTTCTCAAATATACAAGTGTTAGGCATCATTTTAAAGATACAATTCTCGTTAATCCAGCTACAGTGTCTGATTTAAAAAATGCTTTACAGTGAAAGCTCCACAAACAATTATGTTAATTCACCACCAAGTCACAGAAAAACCCAGCCATTTTTCCAGCAAAAGAGAGGAGTCACAAAAAGCACAAATAGAGATCAAATTCATCACTAACCTTTGATGATCTTCATCAGATGACACTCATAGGACTTCATGTTACACAATACATGTATGTTTTGTTCGGTAAAGTTCATATTTATATCAAAAAATCTTATTTTACATTGGCGTGTTATGTTCAGTAGTTCCCAAACATGCAGTGATATTGCAGAGAGCCACATGAATTCACAGAAATACTCATAATAAATGTTGAAAATTCCAGTGTTATGCATGGAACTTTAGATAAACTTCTCCTTAATTAACTTCTTTGGGACTGGGGGGCAGTATTGAGTAGCTTGGATGAATAAGGCTCAGTTGCTAATCTATGCATATTATTAGTATTTGTATAGAAAACACTCTGAAGTTTCTAAAACTGTTTGAATTATGTCTCTGAGTATAACAGAACTCACATGGAAGGCAAAAACCTGAGAAAAAAATCCATCCAGGAAGTGGGAAATCTGAGTTTTGAATATACAGTGTCTATGGGGTCATATTGCACTTCCTAAGGTTCCACAAGATGTCAACAGTCTTTAGAACCTTGTTTGAGTGTTCTACTGTGACGGAGGGGGGAATGAGTCAGGGGTCAGTTAGCATCATTCCATCGCATTTCTACAGACAAAGGAATTCTCCGGTTGGAACATTATTGAAGATTTATGTTAAAAAGATCCTAAAGATTGATTCTATACATCATTTGACATGTTTCTACAAACTGTAATATGACTTTTCGTCTGAACTTTTGCCTGGACTTGCCCACGCCTCGTGAGTTTGGATTGTGTACTAAACGTACGAACAGAAAGGAGGTATTTAGGCATAAATTATGGACTTTATCGAACAAATCAAACATTTATTGTGGAACTTGGATTCCTGTGAGTGCATTCTGATGAAGATCATCAAAGGTAAGTAAATATTTATAATGTTTTTCTGACTTCTGTTGACTCCACAACATGGCGGATATCTGTATGGGTTGTTTTGTTGTCTGAGCTCTGTACTCAGATTATTGCATGGTATACTTTTTCGTAAAGCTTTTTTGAAATCTAACACAGCGGTTGAATTAAGGAGAAGTTTATCTAAAGTTCCATGCATAACAATTGTATTTTCATCAACATTTATGATGAGCATTTCTGTAAATTAATGTGGCTCTCTGCAAATTTACCAGATGTTTTGGAAGCAAAACATTACTGAACGTAACGCGTCAATGTAAACTGAGATTTTTGGTTATAAATATGAACTTTATCGAACAAAACATACATGTATTGTGTAACATGAATTCCCATGAGTGTCATCTGATGAAGAATATCTAAGGTTAGTGATTAATTTTATCTCTATTTCTGATTTTTGTGACTCTTTGGCTGGAAAATGGCTGTGTTTTTCTGCGACTAGGTACTGACCTAACAATCGTTTGGTGTGCTTTCGTCGTAAAGCCTATTTGAAATCGGACACTTTGGTGGGATTAACAACAAGATTACCTTTAAAATGATATTACATACATGTTTGTTTTAGGAATTGAAATTATGAGATTTCTGTGGTTTGAATTTGGCGCCCTCTATTTTCACTGGTAGTTGTCATGTCGATCCCGTTAGCAGGATTGCAGCCATAACAAGTTAACAAAAGGCTAAACTGTGTCTCAATATATTTCATTTGTGATTTTCATGAATAGGAAGATTTTCTAGGAAGATTTATGTCCGTTGCGTTATGCTAATTCGTTTGAGGCGATGATTACGCTCCCGGATCCGGGTTTGAGAGTCACAAGAAGTTAACTTGGCTTTCGAAGACTTTAGAAAGGCAGGGTAGGATAGATATAGGGCTCTAGCAGTTCTGGGTCTAGAGTATGGTGACCAGTAGTGGAATAAGGGAAGATGCATTGACTTGTACTAAAACCACTACAGACTCTGTCGACACCAATTCAGACTGACCTCGAGTCATTGACCTGAAAATGACCTGATAACTTCAGAATCATTCTGAACAAGTTGTGGTCTGCCAAGATATTGGTTTTCTTCCCTTTACATGCGCTCTTGTGTGAGCATATTCGCACATGTACAACGGAACATCCAATTAGGATTAATGCTAGGATGACTTAAGTGTCTGAGGAAAATACTAGCCTTAGTAAAGTTGAACATTTACCTTGATGCCTTTGACTTTACAGCTACAGTACTCACCAGTTTTCTTCCCATAGGTCCATAGCTCATCCTTGTAGACTGCCCAAAATGAGTGCCATACAGTTGTAGACTTATCATATAGTTATCAACTTAGGATAGTGCCTAAGCAACACACAAAGTAGGAAAACCCTAGATATGACATTACAGACAATTCCATGATAGTCATTTGCCAGGACATTTGACGTATATAGAATATATACAATCAGATGATTTTGGTGTGAGAACCATATTTTGTATATCTTTTGTTTCTGCTTCCATTCCTTTTCGGTTCAGTTCCTTTGACACTTAGGAAGTGATAGAGCAATAAACAAAGTCCCCATACAACCATCAATTAGTGCCACAACGCAGCTAATTGGGAATGAATGAAATTATATATATTTCGTGAGTGTGTGCGTGGTTAATTAACTTCTTCAGGCTCGGGTGCAGTATTCGGAAGTTTGGATGAATGAGGTGCCCCAAGGAAACTGCCTGTTACTCAGGCCCAGAAGCTAGGATATGCATGATAGTGTTGGATAGAAAACACTCTAAAGTTTCCAAAACTGTTAAAATAATGTCTGTGAGTATAACATAACTGATATGGCAAGCGAAAACCCGAGGACAATCCATCCAGAATAAAATTAATTCAGGTCACCCTTGATTACTACGGCTGTCGATGGGAATATAAAAGGAAGACCTCCCAGATTGCCGTTCCTAGGTCTTCCACTATAGATGTCAACAGTCTTTAGAAAGAGTTTCAGGAATGTTTTTTGAATAATGACCTAGAATTTGTAGTTTTAGTAAGTGGCTCCCATTTTGGCTGTAGTGTTCGTTGTGCATTCCGGTGAGTGTGCGTACTTCGTTATTTATCTCCGGTAATGGTCTCCGGTATTCTACGTCTTAAATGTTATAATTTATTTGCATATTAGGGTACCCGAGGATTAATTAGGAACATTATTTGATATGTTTGGAAGAAGTTTACTGGTAACTTACGGGATTCATTTGTATGCATTTTGAACAAGGGAAACCGGTGGATTACAGAGTCTAGCGCACCAATGAAACTGACTTTTTTGGGATATAAAGAAGGACTTTATCGAACAAAATGACCATTTGTTATGTAGCTGGGACCCTTGTGATTGCAACCAGATGAAGATCTTCAAAGGTAAGTGATTTATTATTTTATCTCTATTTCTGACTTCCGTGACACCTCTGCTTGGTTGGGAAAAGTATGTAATGCTTTTCTGTGCAGGGCGCTGTCCTCAGATAATTGCATGGTGTGCTTTCGCCGTAAAGCCTTTTTGAAATCTGACAGCGCGGCTGGATTAACAAGAAGTTCAGCTTTTAAATGATATATGACTCTTGTATTTTCATTAATGTTTAATATTACTGTTTCTGTAATTTGAATTTTGTGCTCTGCAGTTTCACCGGATGTTGTCGAGGTGAGATGCTAGCGTACCAATGATCCGTAAGAAGTTAACATCTGCCTAAGTTACTGCCCAGATCTTCCAGTCTGGACAACCAGACAACGGGTCCGGAACGGCGATCCCAAACCAGGACATCCCCTGCCCATCCCTGTGGTGGACTGCTCCGCTTTCAGAGAGCCTTCCAAGTTCAACCACCAGAGGGGGACCTCAACGATGATCTACAAACAGGACATCACGTGGTCATTATTTTTATGTTGATTTGTAACTTGCAGGATAATCACAAGATCCAAACCTGTCATGACATGGCCCTTTCTGGGTATAGATCGTGCCTCCCCATCTCTCTCTCCTACACCCGGCTTCTGTTATCCCAGGTCGTAAATTCCTGGCAGAGACTCTCTCCCCCTGGCCGTGCAGAAAGAGAGACACATAGAGTGAAGAAAGGGTTTCACATGGCGAACGCCTAAATCCCCAAAATGGGAATTTAATACAAAATGTCCACTTGTGAAAAGTTGGGAATGGTCCGCGGACATTTATTAAGGGACGGGTATGACGAGTGTGTTTCATTTGGTGGCCTCAGAGAAGACAGGAAACACACATAATTACTACATATCCAATTCCTTCTTCCCCATACAAATCGACTCGGTACTCTGCATTGTGTGGTAGGGCCTTTAAATAAGCATTTCAGTGTTAGTCTACACCTGTTGTTTACAAAGCATGTGACAAACAAAATGTGATTTTATTTCTCACGATCACTTTTTTAAAGTGAATTTAATCACTTTTTGCAATTCAAATTAAGTATATTTCAAAGGTTTGTGTAGTGCTCCTTTAAATGGCAGACGTTTTTACCACATATATATGAAAAATATATATATTTAATAAAAAATTATGAAAACTAAATTATTGTAAATCAACTTATTAGTAATAATATGGATTGTGAGTGTCAAAAACTGCAATGCTATTGGATTTTTCACATTCAACAGTTGCCCGTGTTAATCAAGAATGGTCCACCACCTAAAGGAAATCCAGCCAACTTGACACCTCTGTGGGAAGCATTGGAGTCATTGAAAATGACATAAAACTCAGGGACCCATATTATATTTGTTAAAATAAATCATATTTTAATAGCCTTTGTTTTTATTGATCTACAGTGTATGATAGATTAAATACTTTGTTTACTTTCTAGCAAAATAATAGACATATCAATAAATCCCCAAAACATGTCACTAGAACTTTACTCATCACTACTGGGACAACCATTTTGCTTGTCTTTAGTACTTTGAACAATGCATAAACAAAGCTGTATAAAGGACATTATTTATGTTTTATCATTAATACACAGTTTAATATTAACAAAAACATGTATGATGTGTAACTATTTGTCTGTGTTGTTGTTCATGTTTGCTTAGGCAAGGGCTGCAAATGCCAACGCAAAGTGAGCATTTCATTGTTACACTACACATGCTGCTTACAAAGCATGTGACAAATAAAATATGATTTGATTTTGAATTCCAGAACTACCCATTATGCATTTAAGCCTGAAGATAATAATCTCTCTTGAAATCGGTCAAAGTGTAGAACACACCACGCAGACTACACTGGATAAAGGTCTTGGCGAATTCAAAAGAGACTTGTTACCAGTTTTACTGTAAACTCCATTTATCCATTGTCCATTGTTTTTTAGCAGCACAATTGGGGAAAGAAAGTGGTGCAAATATAGATCCCTGTGGAGCACCTGTGTATGTGATCCTGTCCCTCCAGGTCAGAGGTTAGGTTGACGAAAGTGGGCATCAGAGAGATGGAAGGTAGCTTCATGAAGGACACCTGAATGTGACTGACAGGGCACAGTCAAAGCACGATATCTCAATTATGTGTCTGTAAAGGCAGATATTTACACACAGGCTTAGTTAATGATGTCCTATCATAGTTTTCACTTATATCAATTAAGGCAGATGTTTGTGCTAAAGCTTGCCCTCATATACATGCGTCACAACCCCCCTCCTACACACAGAAGGCGAAAGCATACATCAGGAGATACAAACATGAACCTAAGCACACATATTGTACAGGCAGTCATACTGTGTGTGTGTGTGTGTGTGTGTGTGTGTGTGTGTGTGTGTGTGTGTGTGTGTGTGTGTGTGTGTGTGTGTGTGTGTGTGTGTGTGTGTGTGTGTGTGTTGGACGTATCCAGTGCACACAATTACTCTACGTTCGCTCTGTCACATTATCATGTCTGTAAATATTGTATAGTTCTTTGTGTGAGTGTGTGTGTGGTTGTTGAATGTATCCAGTACACACACACACTCACACAAGGAACTATACACACATTAACACATACACACATACCACAGAGTGTTGGTGAATGGTCCGGAGTGGCAGTTATTGGATCAGGAGGTCAGACTGTTTGGAAAATATGAGAAGGGAAATCATGAGAAGGGAGTGCCCATCTGAATACAAGATTGAACAGCATGTTTACAGCATCACTTCAGTGAGAGAGCACAAGTAGGAACGTTTTTTCGATACCAAATAATAGTATATGATTGTCCTGCATGTAAGAGACAGGAGGGAGAAAGAGAAGAAAAGAGATGGTGATAAATGATAGAAAAGAGAGATGAGAGAGATGATAAATAGAGTTAAGAGACAGGCAGAGGGAGAGGTATAGGTGATAGAGATAGAGAGTTAAAGAGAGAGAACCAGTAGGTAGCTGAACTCCCCATGCTAGAGGTCATCTCCTCATATGACAGCTGAGGTAGGCCTGGCAGATAATGCACCCACATGACAGCCACCAGCAAGACTCCAGCAGCTCTGAGCACTGAGGCCAGCATCAATAAACATGTCACACACACACACACACGCGCGCGCGCACACACATACACACACACCTTGTGTGTACGACAGAAACAAATGTCCAAGCACACAGGTAGAGACGTATATGCAAACAGACACACGTGAACATGCGTGAACAGACATACTTACACATGCACCCACAAACACTCACATTAGCATGTCAGGGAGGATGTTTCATATGAGAGGCAGGACACTGTGCCTATCCCTAGCCCTGGCTGTCAATGCTTCTAATGGATAGATGTGATAATGCTGCTGAGGACACCAGAGCTCTGATGTCCAGCCATATATTATTACAATCAATCGACACATGATCTACATTCTAAGTGTACAATACAGTACCAGTCAAAAGTATGGACACACCTACTCATTCAAGGGTTTTCTGTATTTGTACTATTTTCTACATTGTATAATAATAGTGAAGACATCAAAACTATGAAAGAGCACATATGGAATCATAAAGTAACCAGAAAAGTGTTAAACAAATCAAAATATGTTATATTTGAGATTCTTCAAAGTAGCCACCCTTTGCCTTGATGACAGCTTTGCACACGCTTGGCATTCTCTCAACCAGCTTCACCTGGAATGCTTTTCCAACAGTCTTGAAGGAGTTCCCACATATGCTGAGCACTTGTTGGGTGCTTTTCCTTCACTCTGTGGTGGTCCAACTCATCCCAAACCATCACAATTGGGTTGAGGTCGGGTGATTGTGGAGGCCAGGTCATCTGATTCAGCACTCCATCACTCTCCTTATTGGTTAAATAGCCCTTACACAGTCTGGAGGTGTGCTTTGGGTCATTGTCCTGTTGAAAAACAAATGATAGTCTCACAAAGCGCAAACCAGAAGGGATGGCGTATCGCTTCAGAATGCTGTGGTAGCCATGCTGGTTAAGTGTACCTTGAATTCTAAAAAAAATCACTGACACTGTCACCAGCAAAGCAACCCCACCCCATCCCTCCTCCTCCTCCATCCTTCAGGGTGAGAACTACACATGCAGAGATCATCCATTCACCTACTCTGCGTCTCATATACAGTTGAAGTTGGAAGTTTACATACACATTAGCCAAATACATTTAAACTCAGTTTTTCACAGTTCCTGACATTTAATCCTGTAAAAATTCCCTGTCTTAAGTCAGTTAGGATCACCACTTTATTTTAAGATAGTGAAATGTCAGATTAATAGTAGAGAGAATGATTTCTTTCAGCTTTTATTTCTTTCATCACATTCCCAGTGGGTCAGAAGTTTACATACACTCAATTAGTATTTGGTAGCATTGCCTTTAAATTGTTTAACTTGTGTCAAACATTTCGGGTAGCCTTCCACAAGCTTCCCAAAATAAGTAGGGTGAATTTTGGCCCATGCCTCATGACAGAGCTGGTGTAACTGAGTCAGGTTTGTAGGCCTCCTTGCTCGCATATGCTTTTTCAGTTCTATAAGATTGAGGTCAGGGTTTTGTGATGGCCACTCCAATACCAAGACTTTGTTGTCCTTCAGCCATTTTGCCAAAACTCTGGAAGTATGCTTGTGGTCATTGTTTTTTTGTGTCGCCTTTACCTCCCTTATCTCACCTCATTTGCTCACATCGTATATAGACTTGTTTGTAGTGTATTATTGACTGTATGTTTGTTTTACTCCATGTGTAACTCTGTGTCGTTGTATGTGTCGAACTGCTTTGCTTTATCTTGGCCAGGTCGGAATTGTAAATGAGAACTTGTTCTCAACTTGCCTACCTGGTTAAATAAAGGTGAAATAAAAAAAATGTGGAAGACCCATTTGCGACCAAGCTTTAACTTCCTTACTGATGTCTTGAGATGTTGCTTTAATATATCCATATCATCCTACCTCATGATGCCATCTATTTTGTGAAGTGCACCAGTCCCTCCTGCAGCAAAGCACCGCCACAACATGATGCTGCCACCCCCGTGCTTCATGGTTGGGATGGTGTTCTTCGGCCTGCAAGCACACCACTATTTCATTACTTGGCTCATCGCGCTCTAGCAATTGGATATCATGAAATTGGGGAGAAAAAAGGGGGTAAATTACAAATGATATAAATAAGAAAATCCATGACAGGCTTAAAGTATGAGTTAAAAGCTTTTAGTGTACGTTTTTTCTTAATTTACATGTCTGATTAGTATTATATTGCTTTATGAATACCGCATAACTGAATTGGCATGAATAATGTGGTTCTTTTGACCTAACAGAATGTCCTCTATATCAATGTGGTATTCAGCAGCTTATCCCTGTCCAGTTTGGCACAGTCCAGCACAGCTCGGCACAGCCTGTAATAGTGGACCACCAGCACAGGCACCAGTCCAGGCATTACTGTAAATGGCCAGTTAACATTTGGTATGGATAAATCAACTGCTGTTTGGAGATCGTTTCCAGAGCATTTGGAGAGAGTTTTGAACGAGGCTGGACTGAGGCTCGGCCAGCTGTCTGTTCTGCTATTGTAGGCATTGTCCGTAAATCAGTTAGCATCTTTCTAGGAGAGCAAGAGTGGATGGAGACAGAGGTAAAGAGGGATAGAGAAAATGTATAAGATAGAGAGCATTGTCTCCCTTCCTAGTTCAGTGACCTGCCCTGCCTCCTCTATCCTTTACCTCTGAACGCACGCACGCACACACGCATGCAGACACACACACACACACTCTCATACATGCAGAACCCAGCGCTCATGCACTTTAATCTGAACTGATTGCATGTCCACTTACATAAATTATAGACTGCCAGGGATGCATACATTATTTACTCAGCAGAATTAAAAAGACATGCCAGGTCAGCTGGCTCCCTGCCGTCACAATATCAGACACAGTGGCAGAGATTTAGCTCAGCGGAAACAGGCCCTACCCAAACACAGCATCTACATTAACAATACTGTATCATGCACTCCATTATTCTCTGCCTCAGTACACACCAGTCACACCCAGATGTTTGCTGTCTCTTTCTCCCTACTGCCCAAACCTGGCATCATCTGTACATTAACAATTATGTAAAATACTTTCTCACTTTTTCTTTCCCTGTCTCCCTTTCTCCTGCTCTCACTCACTCTGTGTCAACCACTCTCTCTTCCCAGCTCTCATTCTCCACCTTTCCATGTTTCCACCTCTCTCTCTCTCTCTCTCTCTCTCTCTCTGTTTCTTTCCCTCTCTCCTCCACTTGCCCCTCCCTCTCTCTTTCTCCCTGTGTCACCATGGCCAGAAGGAGACAGACAGAGCAGATCGAATGATGACCTAGAAGTAGTCAAGGATGGTGTTGTGTAGCCATTAGCACCCCATCCCAAACTGGTTCCCCTCCTCATGCGTCCTGCAGGAGCCCTCCAGTATAGTCCCAGCAGAACTCTCTCTATTTTTTATAAGACGGGATGGGAATTGATGGCAGGCCAGAAACAGTGGGGATATACTGCAACAATATTTTGACAAGCCAGAGTAGAATGAGCAGGGAGAGAGGAAAGGAGAGAGAAGAGAGGAGAGGAGAGAGATAAACAGAGGGAGGATAGGAAGAGAGAGAGAAGAGAGGTGTGGGAGAAGAATAAGAAGAGAAGGGAGCAAACAAGGGGAGGTTAACTAAAAACAGGAAATGGAGATATTGGGTGAGAGAAAATTTGGGAGCAAATGAGAAATATCATTTATGTGACATTTTTGTCACTTTGGCACGGGCACATTCAGGATACACAGCAATCTACTTTATTTCTCTACGTGTCATCAATTAAGAGCTTATCACTATGTGAAGTGTCACAGCAAGCGACTCCATAGCTAAACATCCCTGAATCGCCAGACCTTTTAGACACCAAAGACGGCCGAAATAGTGCCAAGAAGAGTGAAAGGACCTGAGTAAGAAAAGAAAGTCTGCTCCTTCAGCGAGCCTCAATCTCAGCTCACCCGGTCGCCTTAACTCCTAAATATAGAGCGTGCACGCTATTCATGTAGTGTTATTTCAACACTAATGCCCACAATCTGGGATTTGGAGGAGAGAGAGCCATATAGCCGCCCGCCGCTGTCTCCTGAATATGTATATTCTGTGTGAGAGAAAGAGCGTCAAGCGAGACACAGAGGATTTGATGTTCAATAAAAGAGAAAGCCTTTGACATGGAATATGAGCAGGGCCAGGCCTCAATATAGAAGAATCAGGAGGGGAATTAGAAAGACGGAACATTCTCTCAGATGTACCACTGTGGAGAGAGTTATGAGAGGGGGAAAATACATTTGTGTGAGTGTGTGTGTGTGAGTGAGGAAATGTGTGTCTGTGCGCACGCGCGTGCATGTCCGTGTACGAGAAATATTAGAGACTTTACAGGAGAGCCTATGGATATTCTAGACTTGTGATATACAGTATCATAAGATTATAAGCCATCTCCTTGTTTCTCTATAGGACCATACTACTTTCTGACTTTGTAAAGCATCGTTTTAATGCATTTGAATTCAGAACTCCACCCCTCCTATGGCTTCAGTCAGTGCAGCCAACTCCCCTATGGAGTCTACATTATACATAACAACCATTGAGGTCTCCGGCAGTCTTAATCAGGCCCTTAACATTAATTAAGGCTGCAGTTCAATCTCATTACCAACGCCATTACCAGCGAAGCTAACGTAAGTATGTATTTGTCTAATTGCTTTGCATTAAGAATGTATTTACTTTAAGGACCACTAAGTGATAGAAGGGGGTCCTCAAAGATCCAAGATGGCCCCAGTGGGGCCCCAGTCTGACAGAAAGAGAAAAACACTGAGTTGAGTTATAACAGAGTCGCAAATAGCATTCCACGTACCAAGTTAATGTGAAAACATGTGACAACATGTAAAAGCAACATGTGATACCATGAGACTACATGTGACAACATTATAATGTAAAAAAATTAACATGTTCACATGTAAACATTTTTCACATGTGAAACTGCAAATTTCACATGTGAATCTGCAATTCATTAAAACATGTCATTCTCCTCACCTGAAAAAGGTGATGTTAACATATGAACTCTAAAGTTAATACATGTGAACATATGTGACCCATTCGAGGAACCTAGGTGTATGTTGCACTTCACTACTTCACAGGAGAGTCATTTGAACATTAAAAAAATATATATATATCAAAATGTGTTTTTTGGCAGAAATGTTTGTGCCTTTTTAACAAATGTGTATGCCATCTGTAAATATAAATACAATTGTTAAATTACAAGCCTAGTTGGTTTAGCCACAGAAAAATACAGGAACCTTCCCACTAGCCATGATTGGTTGAGATAATGAAGGGCTGGACATGTCGAGAGATGAGTTCGGATTGGTCTGACATGTAGCATGCTTCTGTCTACATATAACATGAGCTGTTCAGCATATGTATAAAATCCTTTCTACAAATGCTTTTTTGAAAGATATCATGAAGAAATGCAAAAGTGTTGCCACTGCTCTCAATATTGCTGGCCTGAATTTAATAGGAGCTATCGACAAAGTTGAGAGGGAAAAAGTTGTGATGGACTACTTTCTGGAGGACGATTATGCCATGCTGACTCTCTCTGACTGAAAATTAATCAGACGATGAGGATATCCCTGATTAAGGTAAAAACATTTCAATTGAAACAGACATTGTAGAGTCTTCTGATGTCAGTGATGGGAAAGAAACAGCTTTCAACAGTGTTGTTGTCACAGAAGAAGTTGACCAAGTTTTGAAATCAGTGGATTGCCCGGTGGAAGCAGTGTTTGATTGCAAATGCGGTGGGAGACAAAAAGAGAACACAGATATCTGTTGCATAAAACACCTGTCTCCGGACTACATCTTCAAACTAAGATTAACTATAGCATCCATGACAGAAAGGAAGAATGGTTCATCCACATATACAAGTAAGAGTCTAGCTACATTTTTCAGATATCATATGTTTTATTATATGTTTTGTCAGAAAGTCATTTTCAATGCAAGTTTAAGCATAGTGATAGTTAGCTAGCTAATGTTAGCTGGCTGGCTCGCTAGCTAACTCTACGTGTATGGTCTGTGTAGTAATATTATTCATATCAAAAACCCATTAGCATTGCTAATTATAGCGTAATGTTAGCTAGCTAGCTAACATTGAACCTAGTTATTTAGCTTTATGAGTTGGGATTATGGTTCATTGTTTAGCTAGCTAGCTACATGTCTAAACAAACACTCCACTATGTAAGTAACCATTTCACTGTACCGCTTACACCTTCTGTATTCTGTACATGTGACAAATAAACTTAGATTTTATTTGATATAGTGTGTGTTTACCAAAGACGGTAATATGAAGAACATCATGACCTTCACCAAAGTCAGATTAGGATATAGGCCAATGACTAGATAAAGCATATTTTTACTACTACTTTTTGCTACTACTTTCACCACTTTTAGTCATAAGTTTTGGTTGTTTACTGTACTACCTTACTCCCTCTGTTTAGCACATGGCTTCACATGTGAATCCTTAAAGAGATGGGTGGGGCTTAAGAGGGTGTAAATGATGCTGAATGGGTGTAGACAAAGAAGAGCTCCTCAGTAGCCTTGGCGGCAGCTAATGGGGATCCTTAATACATACCAATACAAATGCAAATACTTAGGTTAATATTGAAAAGTCAGCACTATCTGAACTCACAACCTCTGGATTTGAGGGATGCTGAACCTTCTGCTGTGCCACGAAGTTACAGATTAATTACCTATTATACATCTCTGCACTAAGCAAAAGAGTGCCATCTGCACTGCTATTTCAGGTCTAAATTAATCTGACTATTCTCTTATCATTAAATTAATTAACTTATTTGAGAAATGTGAGGATTTTCTGTATGGCTGTCTATTGTTGGAGGGGCATATTATTCAAGCCAGGTCAACCGTGATACAAGTCAGGATTCGAGTCCATCCATGTTTGAGGACATTGGGAGATGATGTGGAAACCGGTCACTAGGAGGCAACAGTGAGCACTGTTTTCTTAAAATGGGTTTCAATCTAGACAGGGATTAATGGAAGGGTGTAAGCATTAACATCTGCCTCTGGTGCCGAAGGTTGCATGTTGAAATCCAGTGATAGAGAGTTGTTTTTGAGATTTTTGTTTTAAGCCTATCCCAAACATAACCTTTACCTTTACCATTCAGAGTTAATGCCTAACATCAACATGTTGGAGTATTGCCTAAACTTAACCTTAACTTCTCTAGGGTAGGGGGCAGCATTCGGAATTTCGGATGAAAAGCATGTCCAAATTAAACGGCCTGCTACTCGGGCCCAGAAGATATGATATGCATATAACTGATAGAGAAATAGTGTCTGTGAGTATAACAGAACTGATTTGGCAGGCAAAAACCTGAGAAAAATCCTTTCAGGAAGTACTTTTGTTTTTGTTTTTGTAGGTTTCTATTTACTGCCATTACAGTATCCATTGACTTAGGACTCAATTTGCAGTTCCTATGCCTTCCACTAGATGTCAAGAGTCGTTAGAAATTGTTTCAGGCTTGTATGCTTATAAATAAGGGAGTAAGACCAGTCTGAATGAGTGGACCCTGATGTGTCACAGAGCATTTTCATGAGCAATCCCGAGAGAGTGCATTTCTTGTTTACCTTTTATATTGACGACGTTATTGTCCGGTTGAAATATTATAGATCATTTAGGCTAAATACAACCTGAGGATTGAATATGAACATCGTTTGACATGTTTCTATGAACTTTACGGATACAATTTTGATATTGTGTCTGCCTGTTTTGACTGCGTTTGAGCCTGTGGATTACTGAAGAAACTGAGGTTTTTGGATATAAAGAGACTTCGTAAATAATAATCGTAAGGTATATTTTCACCCCAAAGCATTTTTAAAATCTGACACGTGGTTGGATTCACAAGAAGTTAATCTTTAAACCTATGTAAAATATGTTTTGTTTTTATATATTTATAATTAATATTTCTGTATTTGAATTTGGCGCTCTGCAATCTCACTGCAATCTCACTGGATGTTGGCCAGATGGGACGCCATATACCCTAGAGAGGTTAAACACTTCGATATTTGACGTTTGAAACAACTTCAAAGTTTGACATTTGAGAACGTCACACCAGCCTTCTCTTTGGCTGTCCCTCCTGTCCAGCTCAGGCGTTCGGTGTCGCCGGCCTTCTAGCTGCTGCTGAACCTACTGCTGGCAAACGCCCTTCACTCATCAACCCCGGATTTGTCTCGTCATCATTACACACACCTGGTTCCAATCCCCAATCTTTCACTGTATATATACCTCCTCTGCCATTTGTCTTTGTCTGTCATGGTGTTTTTCTGAGAGGAATCTTGTCTACTATTTCCTGAATACTTTATATTTTGCACTTTGGGTTTGCCCTGTGCCTTTTTGTTAATGAAGATATATTTTGCGCACAACAGTGTTTGGTTTTCATCTCGCTTTAATCCATGGTGCTTAAGTCAACTCTGTAGTTCTAAACCTGCGACTGCCTCCTGCCTACTCCTCTCTACTCCAGTGACAGAGAAACATGGATGAACGTCTAATTCTGACATAAGACTGTGAGAGCTTGTTGATTATGTTTCTCATGAGTCACTATAATTAATAAAATTGTTTTTCTTGAGTGTCTTTTTTACAAAGCTGAGATTTACTTTGAAGTCCAAAGTGTATGAATACAGGTGAAATTAGCTATTGGTGGCATACCAGGAAGATCTGAATGCCAAGAGGTTGTGAGTTCAAGTCCCCGGTGAGGACACGTTGATTGACAATATAATGATGTGTCAAATATGTACGTTGAAAACACTGCAACTGCATGACATTCTGGGGAAATCCTAAAGACAGCATTTGTCATCACTTGTGAAACATCACACAGTGTTTCCGTAAGAGAGGGACAGCACCACTCCCTTCCATGCCCCACACACACACACACATACTAGTGGTCTGCTGTTCTGATGGGACACTGTGGGATACTGTGCTTGTACTTTGGTCTGGGGCAGGTTCCATAAGAAGTTTGTTTTCCATTGCAATTAAGGTGCTGGTCTGATCCCTCTTGACATAATTGTTATTTCAAATGCAGATTAATAAATCATGGCCATCTAGTTAAGAATTAAAATAGGTCTCTACCACTGCTGCCTGGTCTGCCCTAGACCACTGTTCCTCTGCACAAAAAGCATACACACTCGTGCACGCATGCACACAAGCAAACACACACACACACACACACACACACACACACACACACACACACACACACACACGCACACACACACGGCTGTTTACCCAAACCGTAACTTTGATTACTGCCTGCAGTTAGGGTACACACCGAAATAAACAAGGGTTGAGAAGCAAGAAAGAGGAATCTACATAATAAATGCAGTATACAAACCCCGGCAAATAGATTTTTTTGAGCACTTAATACAATATGCAAATAGTTACCTCCCCCTTCCTCCCTCCATCCCCCTGCCCTCTCTCCCTTTATCCATCTCTCGCTCATGCAAAGACTTGAGGGTTGTGGCCCAATACAAAATTGATGCTGAATAATGCGAACTGGCCACGTCCTCCTGCGCTCCCTTTGCTGTCTCCTCCAGGGCCTCTGGTCGGCACAGAGCACTTTAGCTATCACTGCGGATTAGTGTGAGACCTGTAATGCACCTTTAAGTACGCAGGGCTTTTTAAGCCAGAGCGGGGTCACGTCTACACACAGAGATAGACACAGACACACACACACAGAGAGCCCTCTCAGAAGGCTAAATATAATGCCAAACCTTTTGAACATCTCCCTCTGTCCCTCACTTGCCTGGGCACCGGCTTCCAGAGCACGCAATGATTCAGGGATGGAAGGATGAAGAGGTGGAGAGAATGGAGTGAAGGAGGGAGCGTGGAGAGGTGGAGAAGGGAATGCACTTTTTCTGCACTCTCATTCAAATGGAACAGGATTGGGGAGTAAAAAAAAGAGACAACAAAAAACCCTGGAAAGTTTAGAGAAGGCGTTGATCTCCTTGGTTACCATGACGTCTTGAGGAGGTATTCAGTACATCACATTGTCAGTGGCCCTGTATATAATCTAAACACATACTTTTAGCCATCACATTTCATGGGATTTTAATTGGGATTGCTGATAGCTTGGATAGATGCTCACCAGAATAAACTTGGATATGGGAGTGGAGAAAGGCTAAGCTATTTCGTTTAAAAGGACTGAGCTGATGAAGAAAGGCAGAGTGGTTAAGGTTGTGTAGTGAAGTGGCTGGCTACGAAAGTCTATATAGCTGTGACTACAGCTGGGAGATATGGCTAAAATATAATATCACAATAATGTTCTCATTTTTGACGATATGGTGTTGTCTGTATTTTATGTTTTTGAATAATAAAAGTTCCATGACCCTATGATAGCAACAAATGAAATCTAGGTGTCACGGCATTCAGAGGAAATAGGTCAAGACCAAGGTGCAGCATGGTACGTGTTCATATTATTTATTCTAACTGAACACTGAATACAAAATAACCAAAAGAATAGCCGAAACAGTTCTGACAGGTGCAACAAACACTAAACAGAAAATAACTACCCACAAAACCCATGTGGGCAAGAGCTACATAAGTATGGTTCTCAAGCAGAGACAACGATAGACAGCTGTCCCTGGTTGAGAAACATACCCGGCCAAAAACAATGAAATACAAAAACATAGAAAAAGGAACATAGAATGCCCACCCTAGTCACACCCTGGCCTAACCAAAATAGAGAATAAAAGCCTCTCTTTGGCCAGGGCGTGACAGTACCCCCGCCAAACCTGACTCTAAAGGGGAGGGTCCGGGTGGGCCTTCTTTACGGCGGCGGCTCAGGTGCGGGACATGTACTCTGCTCCACCTCAGTCTTGGCCCACTTACGTGGCGCCTCTGGAGCTGGGACCCTCGCAGTGGGCTGAAGACCCTCGTAGACGGCGTCACTGGACTGAGGGGTGCCTCTGGACTGAGGGGTGACTCTGGACTGAGGGGCGCCTCTGGACTGAGGGGCGCCTCTGGACTGAGGGGCTGCGATTCTGGCAGCTCCGGAGTGAAGGGCGGCTCTGGCAGCCCTGGACAGGAGGGCGGCTGGCTGTTCCGGACAGGAGGGCCGGCTCTGGCAGCTCCGGACAGGAAGGCGGCTCTGGCAGCTCCGGACAGGAGGTTGGCTCTGGCGGCTCCGGACAGGAGGGCGGCTCTGGCAGATCCGGACTGGAGAGTGACTTGGTTCTGGGAACAGGCACAGGACTCACCAGCCTGGGGAGACATACAGGTGGCCGTGGAGGGGCACTGGCGGTCTCGACTGCATAGCTGGCCTCCCACCCCCGTTCTGGCTGGATGCCAGCTTCCACTCGGCAAATGCGGGACGCTGGCACCGGCCTGAGCACATCGGCCTGTGAATACTCGGCCGAGACACAGTGCGCATCACCCCATAGCACAGGGCCTGACCTGTCACCTGCTTGCCCCGGCAAGCATGGGGAGTGGGCTCAGGTCTCCAATCTGACTCCGCCACACTCCCCGTGTGCCCCCCCAAAATGTTTTGGGGCTGCCTCTCGGGCTTCTTTGCCAGCCGTGTTCCCTCGTACCGCTGGTTCCCTTCTCCTGCTGCCTCTGCTCTCCTGGCTGCCTACACCTGTTCCCATGGGAGGCGATCCCTTCCAGCCAGGATCTCCTCCCATGTGTAGGATCCCTTTCCTTCCCAAAATAGAGAATAAAAGCCTCTCTATGACCAGGGCGTGACAATAAGTGGTTTTAATGAGCTTTCTCTGGTTGTTTTAAAATGAACCAAACTAGGACAAAACTGACAGTGGACAAATCCAACTTTTAATTTATTTAGCACTTTATCCAAATATTGTTATATACAGTATTTTAAAAATCCATACCGGCATGTGGATCCATACCGTTATACCTTCAAATGCAATTGATCTCCCAGCCCTAGCTTTGACCTATCTGAAGTAATAAGCTGCAACCCAAGAGGAACTATGGCCCACCAGAGGGTCCCAACCCTCCTACAGTGGCTTGCGAAAGTTTTCGCGCCCCATGGCATTTTTCATATTTTCTTGCCTTACAACCTGGAATTCCTTGATGGCCAAAAAGCTAAATTTTAGTCTCATCAGACCAGAGTACCTCCTTCCATATATTTGGGGAGTATCCCACATGCCTTTTGGCGAACACCAAACATGTTTGCTTCTTTTTTCTTTAAGCAATGGCTTTTTTCTGGCCATCTCTTCCGTAAAGCCCAGCTCTGTGGAGTGTACGGCTTAAAGTGGTCCCATGGACAGATACTCCAATCTCCGCTGTGGAGCTTTGCAGCTCCTTCAGGGTTATCTTTGGTCTCTAACTTGCCTCTCTGATTAATGCCCTGCTTCCCTGGTCCGTGAGTTTTGGTGGGCGTCCATCCCTTGGCAGGTTTGTTATGGTGCCATATTCTTTGCATTTTTTTATAATGGATTTAAAGGTGCTCTGTGGGATGTCCAAAGTTGAGGATTTATTTTATAACCCAACCTTGTTCTGTACTTCTCCACAACTTTGTCCCTGACCTGTTTTGAGATCTTCTTGGTCTTCATGGTACTGCTTGCTTTAGTGGTGCCCCTTGCTTAGTGGTGTTGCAGACGCTGGGGCCTTTCAGAACAGGTGGATATATACTTGGATCATGTGACAGATCATGTGACACTTAAATTAAGTCCACCTGTGTGCAATCTAACTAATTATGTGACTTCTGAAGGTATTTGGTTGCACAAGATCTTATTTAGCGACTTCATAGGAAAGGGGATGAAGACATATACATTTTCCATTTACATTTACATTTTTTTTTTTTTTATCAATTTCATTTCACCAATTTAAACTATTTTGTGTATGTCCGTTACATGAAATCTAAATACAAATATATTTAAATTACAGGTAGTAATGCAACGAAATAGGAAAAACACCAAGATGAATGAATATTTTTACAAGGCACTGTAACAGGAATCAGCCTCAAAGTGAAAGAATGGAAATATGGCTGATGTGAGAGGTTGGTTGCCAAGTGGAGAATGGGTGTGTTCAGTTTAAAGAACCCTTGAGACCTCCCCTCCATGAGACTTCCCCAGACAGTGTCTGAATTCATCCCTTAATTCACTCTGCCACCTACACACCACAGGACTCCTTACCTCCGAATGGACAGATGAAGAGGGGAGAGGAGGAGAACAGGGCCTCTCACTCGTTCAAGAGAAGACAGGGAGGAAGTGGGTGACCTTATAAGAGGGGGCAGATCGGATCAGCTGATGAAATGACAGGTCAGAGAAGTGAAGAGAAAGTAAGTAAAAGACGAAAGAGAGAGCAAAGAGAGAGGAAAAAGAGGGGCAGGTTTCAGGGTAAAAGATTGGAGGGTTAAAATAAAGAGAGAGAAAGGTTTCTGAGTAGGAATAAGTGGTCTGTGTCAATAAGGGGAGAAGACATTTACATTTTTGTCATTTAGCAGAAGCTCTTATCCAGAGCAACTTACAGTTTGTGCATTCATCTTAAGATAGCTATTTATTTCTGATTTTTTTTGTTTGGGGGGGGGGGGGGGGGTTGTCGAGGTGAAGAGGAGGATTATTTAAGCTACTGTTTGAAGAGGTAGGGTTTTAGATGTTTTTGGAAGATTGGCAGGAACTCTACTGTCCTAGCTTCAGGGGGAAGCTGGTTCCACTATTGGGGTGCCCGGACAGAGAAGAGCTTGGACTGGGCTTAGCGGGAGCTGCTCTCTCATAGGGGTGCGAGGGTCAAGAGACCTGGGATGGCGGAGTGCTCGGGTTGGGATGTAGGGTTTGAGCATAGCCTGAAGGTAGGAAGTTCATCTTGCAGTTCAGTAGGTAAGCACCATGGCCTTGTAGTGGATGCGAGTTCGACTGGAAGCCAGTGGAGTGTTAGGAAGAGTGGGGTCACATGAGAGAACTTGGGAAGGTTGAAAACCAGGCGGGCTGCTGCGTTCTGGATAAATTGCAGGGGTTTGTTGGCACAAGCAGGGAGCCCAGCCAACAGCGAGTTTCAGTAGTCCAGATGGGAGAGGAGAAGGCCTGGATTAGGACCTGCGCCACTATTGCAGACACAGAGCATGCCATTTTAGTCACATTTTGCAACCCTTTTACTTGGCTGTGCGAGTATTTATTATTTATTTAACCCTCCTGCTGTGTTCGTTTCATGTGAATTAATTCTGTGTTCACGGTCCAAAATGACCGCCCGATTATAGTTGATTAAAAATCAATAATAATACATATATTATCAATTCATGATGTGTTAGATCTTTTTATCAACTTAAGTTCTTGTGAAAGTTACAAGTTTTGAACTTCTATTTGCTATTTATGGCCTGTGGGCCTCATTAACCTGAGCTCATAGAACTTGTTTATGAGTAAAAAAAGCATAATGTATGGATTATTGTGACTATAACAAATACTCAGATTCAACATATTGAATGAAACATTTGCAATCCAAGATGGCGTAGCGGTCGGACGTGTGTTTGTTTTGTCCTATGTATGTAGTCGGTTTCATCGTTTTTTTTGGTCTATATTTTAATCTCACTTTCCACCTACGATCTAAATATACTTTCCTGCAACCCGCCTCCCCCAATGTGGTACGGATCTGCTATTTTTATGATGCCCTCAGTCTCACACAAAAGATCAAGGAGCCTACAGGGTACAACCCTAAATCCGTAAACACGGGCACCCTCATAGATATTATCCTGACCAACTTGCCCTCTAAATACACCTTTGCTGTCTTCAACCAGGATCTCAGCGATCACTGCCTCATTGCCTGCATCCGTAATGGGCCCGCGGTTAAACGACCACCCCTCATCACTGTCAAACACTCCCTAAAACACTTCAGCGAGCAGGCCTTTCTAAACGACCTGGCCCGGGTATTATGGATGGATATTGACATCATCCCGTCAGTAGAGGATGCCTGGTTGTTCTTTTAAAAGTGCTTTCCTCACCATCTTAAATATGCATGCCCCATTCAAAAAATGTAGAACTAAGAACAGATATAGCCCTTGGTTCATTCCAGAATTGACTGCTCTTGAATAGCACAAAAACATCCTGTGGCGTACTGCATTAGCATCGAATAGCCCCCGCGATATGCAACTTATCATGGAAGTCAAGAACCAACATACACAGTCAGTTAGGGAAGCTAAGGCTAGCAAACTGTAGCACTAATTCCAAAAGTTTGGGGACAACGTAAAGCCCATGAAGAATATAGAGCACCTCCTCCCAGCTGCCCACTGCACTGAGGCTGGGAAACACTGCCACCACCGATAAATCTACTGTAATCAACCATTTCAAAGAGCACTTTGCTACGGCTGGCCATGCTTTCCACCTGGCTACCCCTACCCCGGCCAACAGCACTGCAACCCCCCCCCCCCCCCGCATCTCATTCACTAATATCCAGATAGCTGATGTTCTGAAAGAGCTGCAAAATCTGGATCCCTAAAAATCAGTTGAGCTAGACAACCTGGACCCTGTCTTTCTAGAATTATCAGCCGAAATTGTTGCAACCCCTATTACTAGCCTATTCAACCTCTCTTTTGTATAGTCTGAGAAAACTAAAGATTGTACAGCTGCCACAGTCATCCCCCTCTTCAAAGGGGGAGACACTCCAGACCCAAAACTGTTACAGTCCTATATCCATCCTGCCCTGCCTTTCTAAAGACTTCGAAAGCCAAGTTAACAAACAGATCATTTTGAATCGCAACATAATATTCTCCACTATGCAATCTGGTTTCCGAGCTGGTCATGGGTGCACCTTAGCCATGCTGAGGTCCTAAACGGTATCATGAACACCATAGATAAAAGACAGTACTGTGCAGCCGTTTTCATCGACCTGGCCAATGCTTTTGACTCTGTCAATCACCGCATTCTTATCGGCAGACATATTAGCCTTTGTTTCTCAAATGACTGCCTCGTCTGGTTCACCAACTACTTCTCAGACAGAGTTCACTGTGTCAAATCGGAGGGTCTATTGTCCGTACCTCTGGCCGTCTCTATGGGGGTGCCACATGGTTCAATTCTCAGGCCGACTCTTTTCTCTGTATATAACAATGATGTCACTCTTGCTGCTGGTGATTCTCTGATATACCTCTACGCAGACGACACCATTCTGTATACATCTGGCCCTTTTTTGGACACTGTGTTAAACAAACCTCCAAATGAGCTTCAAGGCCACACAACACTCCTTCCGTGGCCTCTAATTGCTCTTAAACGCTAGTAAAACGTAATGCATGCTCTTCAACCGATTGCTGCCCACACCTGCCCGCCCGCCTAGCATCACTACTCTGGACGGTTCAACTTAGAATATGTGGACAACTACAAATACCTAGGTGTCTGTATAAACTATAAACTCTCCTTCCAGACTCACATTAAGCATCTCCAATCGAAAATTAAATCTACAATCGGCTTCCTATTTCGTAACAAAGCCTCCTTCACTCATGCTGCCAAACATACCCTCGTAAAACTGACTATCCCACTGATCCTTGACTTCGGCAATGTTATTTACAAAATAGCCTCCAACACTACTCATCAAATTTGATGTAGTCTATCACAGTGCCATCCATTTTGTCACCAACACCCCATATACTACCCACCACTGCGACCTGTATGCTCTCGTTGGCTGGCCCTCGCTACATATTCGTCATCTATAAATCTTAACTAGGTAAAGCCCAGCCTTATCTCAGCTCACTGGTCACCATAGCAACGCCCACCCGTAGCACGCGCTCCAGCGGGTATATTTCACTGGTCATCCCCAAAGCCAATACCTCCTTTGGCCGCCTTTCCTTCTAGTTCTCTGCTGCTAATGACTGCAACAAATTGCAAAAATCGCTGAAGCTGGAGACATATCTTCCTCACAAACTTTAAGCATCAGCTGTCACAGCAGCTTACTGATCACTGTACCTGTACACAGCCCATCTGTAAATAGCCCACCCAACTATCTCATCCGCATATTGTTATTTAATTTTTTGCTCTTTGATATCTACTTTCACATAATCATCTGCAGGTCTATCATCCCAGTGTTAATGCGAAATTGTAATTATTTTTCCACTCTGGCCTATTTACTGCCTTACCTCCCTAACCTTACTACATTTGCACACACTGTACATAGATTTTGCTACTGTGTTTTTGACTGTACATTTGTTTATTCCATGTCTTAAAAAATAAAATTGTGCTATTTATCACAGACTACTTTCTACTCTAATGTATCTTCATGTTCATGATCAATGATATGATCAAGATCCTCACATACAGTATATCATTTGGTCATTGTGCTGCCACAGAATGAATTGTGAGCAAGGCCTCAAAAAAGCTTTATATACCAGAGCTACGATACAAGTTCGATATATTTTTGAAACAATGTTGTCTGTGAAGAAGAAGGGGAGTGAGGTGTGTGCGTGTGCATGTGCGTGCTCAAACACACATGCATGTGAGGGTCTGGGAGAGGAAGTGTGTCCATCTGATGAATGGGCATGTGCCTGAACTCAATTTCATGCACAAATTATAGTCTCATCCATTAATTTCTTATGACCGGTCATTTTTGACCGGGAACACCACAGGTGTACAAAAGTTAAATAAAACACCCAAAATGTAATGAAAATGATCTAAATGTATTTTGTGTGTTCAGATACCCTGTGTGGACAAAGTCATGGAACCTTATAACAATCAGATGAAATTAACTACATTTTTCAGAAAGAAAACGTATAAATTGGTCCAATTCGACCAAAACACAGCAGGAGGGTTAACAATCCCTTTTGACAGTAAATATAGCAACAATAGCCTGATTAAGTTTGTCCGGAGGCCCTGGACCACCCTCAGACGACAGTGTTGATTGTACAGAATAAACACAAAGCGCCAGTATGGTAGAGTGGGGTGCTGGCTGACAGGACTAAATACTGAGTACATTTGAAGGAGCATAAAATGCAGGCACAGACAAACACTAACAAACACATATAAATTTAATTATAGGGTCTCTATACTAACAGCATTGGTAGCGGGCACCTGCACACACACACACACACACACACACACACACACACACACACACACATTGTATATCCACTGTAATTGGCTGTGTGTTGGTGGTCCAGCTGGACATGCCTTCTGATTGGCCAGATTCCCCATGGTCCAGTCCCATCGCCTCCTGGTATCACACCATGAAAAGAGCAACCACACTAAAACTGGATCAACTCCAAATGATGCATTATGTGGTCTAAAGCACTTTATCTCAGTGCTAGAGGCATCACTACAGACCCTGGTTCGATTCCAGGCTGCATCACAACTGGCCGTGATTGGGAGTCCCATAGGGCGGCACACAGTTAGCCCAGTGTCGTCCGGGTTAGGGTTAGGCCGGGGTAGGCCATCATTGTAAATAAGAATTTGTTCTTAACTGACTTGCCTGGTTAAATCATCATAGCTAGCTCGGCTTGCATTGAACCCTGCCTGTTCGGTTAGACTGGCAGAGGATTCCTGCGCTCTGCTTCCCTGGCCTGTCCTGCGCTTCTCTAACCCGCCTTCAACCTACTTCCCTTGGCTCTGACTCCCTGCTCAGCCACAGGTCACAGGCAGGTGAAGGCTGCCTCAGCCTGTCCAATACCATTACTCTCAGTGCTCCACTCTGCTCAACTTTCCTGCCAGCTCTGGCTACTGCACCTCTAGTACACTGAGGATTCCACATTCTCTGACCCCTAAACAGTTTTTGTACAGAAAATAAATTGTGGAGATACTATATGTCTTATAGCAGAATGGAGAAAGGATACTGTATGTCTTATAATCAGACTGGAGAAGGGATACTGTATGTCTTATAGGCAGAATGGAGAAGGGATACTGTATGTCTTATAGCAGAATGGAGAAAGGATACTGTATGTCTTATAGGCAGACTGGAGAAGGGATACTGTATGTCTTATAGGCAGAATGGAGAAGGGATACTGTATGTCTTATAATCAGACTGGAGAAGGGATACTGTATGTCTTATAGGCAGAATGGAGAAGGGATACTGTATGTCTTATAATCAGACTGGAGAAGGGATACTGCATGTCTTATAGGCAGAATGGAGAAAGGATACTGTATGTCTTAGAATCAGACTGGAGAAGGGATACTGTATGTCTTATAGGCAGAATGGAGAAAGGATACTGTATGTCTTATAGGCAGAATGGAGAAAGGATACTGTATGTCTTATAGGCAGAATGGAGAAAGGATACTGTATGTCTTATAATCAGACTGGAGAAGGGATACTGTATGTCTTATAGGCAGAATGGAGAAAGGATACTGTATGTCTTATAGGCAGACTGGAGAAGGGATACTGTATGTCTTATAGGCAGAATGGAGAAGGGATACTGTATGTCTTATAGGCAGAATGGAGAAGGGATACTGTATGTCTTATAGGCAGAATGGAGAAGGGATACTGTATGTCTTATAGGCAGACTGGAGAAAGGAGACTGTACTCACAATTATGTTATGTGCATCACATACTGACAACAGAGCATATTCCTTTCTGCCATACCTTGATACTTGATTCAGCTTTCTAGCAAGCAGTTTTTGTATGTTTTGAGAATGTACCTTCAGAAAACATTCCATCAAATCTGACTTTCTTGGCAAATCTCTTGTTAACAGGGTGGACATTTATAATACAGTAGGTACAAAAGGAAAACTATTTGAAGGGTCAATAGTTGAAGGTCTGTGTGGCCATCACTGCCAATGACTTGGGATTAATCAATACACAGGATGGTGTACGGTCTATAGGGAAGCCAGTGTTGCCTTACCAGGGTCACCACACACTCAAACAGACCAAAGCACACACACTCACGCATGCACGCATGCACACACAAACACACACGCACATCTAAACCGACTGTAGTGACTGTTGTGACCCCAGAGACAGAGGCCAGCTGTGTGTGTGCTGGAGCAGTAACCCTGGCGTTAATTATAAATCAATGGGCCAACTGTAAAGGCACACAGAGAGCATCCTGCCACACTTGACTTCTCTAATATATGTCAACATCCATAGGGTAAAGCCATTTAAATCAAAACCCTATGAAATATTAATGACTGATTATAACAGATGCCACACAACCAAACTAAAACATGTTGCAGCGGTACCGGATAATGATATGTAGACAAACAGCCCAGTTGACCTTTGTTTTGAGTTTTACTCTAATGGAAGTGAGAAATGAGACTGAAACAGATACACGTCTGACTGAATGGCACTATTTTTGTCTTATCAGACCACATGACCGTCTCCCATTCCTCCTCTGGATCATCCAGATGGTCATTGGCAAACTTCAGACGGGCCTGGACATGCGCTGGCCTGAGCAGGGGACCTTGCTTGCGCTGCAGGATTTTAATCCATGACGGCGTAGTGTGTTACTAATGGTTTTCCTTGAGACTGTGGTCCCAGCTCTCTTCAGGTCATTGACCAGGTCCTGCCGTGTAGTTCTGGGTTGATCCCTCACCTTCCTCATGATCATTGATGCCCCACAAGGTGAGATCTTGCATGGAGCCCCAGACCGAGGGTGATTGACAGTCATCTTGAATTTCTTCCATTTTCAAATCAAATCAAATCAAATTTATTCATATAGCCCTTCGTACATCAGCTGATATCTCAAAGTGCTGTACAGAAACCCAGCCTAAAACCCCAAACAGCAAGCAATGCAGGTGTAGAAGCACGGTGGCTAGGAAAAACTCCCTAGAAAGGCCAATACCTAGGAAGAAACCTAGAGAGGAACCAGGCTATGTGGGGTGGCCAGTCCTCTTCTGGCTGTGCCGGGTGGAGATTATAACAGAACATGGCCAAGATGTTCAAATGTTCATAAATGACCAGCATGGTCGAATAATAATAAGGCAGAACAGTTGAAACTGGAGCAGCAGCACAGTCAGGTGGAAGTTGAAACTGGAGCAGCAGCATGGCCAGGTTGACTGGGGACAGCAAGGAGTCATCATGTCAGGTAGTCCTGGGGCATGGTCCTAGGGCTCAGGTCCTCCGAGAGAGAGAAAGAAAGAGAGAAGGAGAGAATTAGAGAACGCACACTTAGATTCACACAGGACACCGAATAGGACAGGAGAAGTACTCCAGATATAACAAACTGACCCCAGCCCCCCGACACAAACTACTGCAGCATAAATACTGGAGGCTGAGACAGGAGGGGTCAGGAGACACTGTGACCCCATCTGAGGACACCCCCGGACAGGGCCAAACAGGAAGGATATAACCCCACCCACTTTGCCAAAGCACAGCCCCCACACCACTAGAGGGATATCTTCAACCACCAACTTACCATCCTGAGACAAGGCTGAGTATAGCCCACAAAGATCTCCGCCATGGCACAACCCAAAGGGGGGGCGCCAACCCAGACAGGATGACCACAACAGTGAATCAACACACTCAGGTGACGCACCCCCTCCAGGGACGGCATGAGAGAGCCCCAGCAAGCCAGTGACTCAGCCCCTGTTAATTGCGCCAACAGTTGTTGCCTTCTCACCTTGCCTATTGTCCTGTAGCCCATCCCAGCCTTGTGCAGGTCTACAATTTTATCCCTGATGTCCTTACACAGCCCTCTGGTCTTGGCCATTGTGGAGAGGTTGGAGTCTGTTTGATTGAATGTGTGAACAGGTGTCTTTTACACAGGTAACAAGTTCAAACAGGTGCAGTTAATACAGGTAATGAGTGGATAACAGGAGGGCTTCTTAAAGAAAAACAAAGAGGTCTGTGAGACTCTGAATTCTTCCTGGTTGGTAGGTGTTCAAGTACCTATGTCATGCAATAAAATGCTAATTAATTACTTAAAAATCATACCTGGCCAAGGCATTCGACTCTGTCAATCACCACATTCTTATCGGCAGACTCAGTAGCCTCGGTTTTTCTAATGACTGCCTTGCCTGGTTCACCAACTACTTTGCAGACAGAGTTCAGTGTGTCAAATCGGAGGGCATGTTGTCCGGTCCTCTGGCAGTCTCTATGGGGGTGCCACAGGGTTCAATCTCAGGCCGACTCTTTTCTCTGTATATATCAATGATGTTGCTCTTGCTGCAGGCGATTCCCTGATCCACCTCTACGCAGACGACATCATTCTGTATACTTCTGGCCCTTCCTTGGACACTGTGCTGTCTAACCTCCAAACGAGTATCCATGCCATACAACACTCCTTTTGTGGCCTCCAACTGCTCTTAAATGCTAGTAAAAACCAAATGCATGCTTATCAACCATCCGTTTTGTTACTAAAGCACCTTATACCCCCCACCACTGCGACCTGTATGCTCTAGTCGGCTGGTCATCATTAGATATTTGTCGCCAGACCCACTGGCTCCAGGTCATCTACAAGTCCATGCTAGGTAAAGCTCCGCCTTATCTCAGTTCACTGGTCACGATGTCAACACCCACCCGTAGCACGCGCTCCAGCAGGCATATCTCACTGACCATCCCTAAAGCCAACACCTCATTTGGCCGCCTTTCCTTCTTCCAGTGCTCTGCTGCCTGTGACTGGAACGAATTGCAAAAATCGCTGAAGTTGGAGACTTATATCTCCCTCACCAGCTTTAAACATCTGCTATCTGAGCAGCTAACTGATCGCTGCAGCTGTACATAGTCTATCGGTAAATAGCCCACCCAATTTACCTACCTCATCCCCATATTGTTTTTATTTATTTACTTTTCTGCTCTTTTGCACACCAGTATCTCCACCTCCACTTGACCATCTGATCATTTATCACTCCAGTGTTAATCTGCTAAATTGTAATTATTCGCCTACCTCCTCATGCCTTTTGCACACAATGTATATAGACTCTTTTTTTTCTTTTTTTCTACTGTGTTATTGACTTGTTTATTGTTTACTCCATTTGTAACTCTGTGTTGTTGTCTGTTCACACTTCTATGCTTTATCTTTGCCAGGTCGCAGTTGTAAATGAGAACTTGTTCTCAACTAGCCTACCTGGTTAAATAAAGGTGAAATAAACATTTAAAAAAATAAAAATACAATGTGATTTTCTGGATATTTGTTTTAGATTCCGTCTCTCACAGTTGAAGTGTACCTATGATAAAAATTACAGACCTCTACATGCTTTGTAAGTAGGAAAACATGCAAAATCGGCAGTGTATCAAATACTTGTTCTCCCCACTGTATGTATGTATGTGTACACTGAGTGCACAGACAATTAGGAACCCCTGATCTTTCCATGACTGACCAGTTGAATCCAGGTGAAAACTATGATCCCTTATTGATGTTACTTGTTAAATCCATGTTAAATAAGTACTTTTAAGCCTTGAGACAATTGAGATATGGATTGTGTATGTGTGCCATTCAGAGGTTGAATGGATAAGATAAAATATTCAAGTGCCTTTAAACAGGCTAGCAGGTGCCAGGTGCACCGGTTTGAGTGTGTCAAGAACTGCAACGCTGCTGGTTTTTCACACTCAACAATATCCTTTGTGTATCAAGAATGGTCCACCACCAAAAGGACATCCAGCTAACTTGACACAACTGTGGGAAGATTTGGAGTCAACATGGGCCAGCATCCCAGTGGAACGCTTTCGGTCACTTTGTAGAGTCCATGGTCCGACGAATTGAGGCTGTTCTGAGGGCAAAATGGGAGCGGGGGGGTGCAGCTCAATATTAGGCAGGTGCTCCTAATGTTTTGTAGACTCAGTGTATGTGTATGTACTGTTTGTGTGTTAGTGACAGCCCCAGAAGGTAGAGGCAGAGTGCTACTGGGGCCGGTGCTCAGAAGCAGGAACACCAATTAGAGCCAACAGCGAGGTCACATACACACTCCCCTCCCCTAACCGTACCATCAGCATATGCTGCACGTCTAAAATAATGTGAGAGGGACTGCATGAAAGAGACAGGAAGAGGTGGAAAAGGGGGAGGAGGTTGGGAGGTAGAGAGGAGGGAAAGGAGCAAGATTGAGAGTGAGAGGGGTAGCGGGAGAGAGAGGGCTACCGAGTTAGAAATTATACTTTCAGTGCCTTGCAAAAGTATGTATCCCCCTTGGCATTTTTCCTATTTTGTTGCATTACAACCTGTAATTTACATGGATTTTTATTTGGATTTAATGTAATGGACATACACAAAATAGTTTAAATTGGTGAAGTAAAATGGAAAATATTACTTGTTTCAAATATTTGTAAAAAATGTAGTGCATATGTATTTCATATGAAGCTCTTAATTAAGATCTGGTGCAACTAATTACCTTCAGAAGTCACATAATTAGTTAAATATAGTCTACCTGTGTGCAATCTAACTGTCACATGATCTGCCACATGATCACATGATCTCAGTACATATACACCTGTTCTGAAAGGCCCCAGAGTCTGCAACACCACTAAGCAAGAGGCACCACCAAGCAAACAGCACCATGAAGACCAAGGAGATCTCCAAACAGGTCAGGGACAAAGTTGTGGAGAAGTACAGATCAAGGTTGGGTTATAAAAAAATATCAGAATCTTTGAACATTAAATATATTAATAAAAAATTGAAAGAATATGGCTCCACAACAAACCTGCCAAGAGAGGGCCACCCACCAAAACTCACGGGCCAGGCAAGGAAGGCATTAATCAGAAAGGCAACGAAGAGACCAAAGATAACCCTGAAGGAGCTGCAAAGCTCAACAGCGGAGATTGGAGTATCTGTCCATAGGACCACTTTAAGCCGTACACTCCACAGAGCTGGGCTTTACGGAAGAGTGGCCAGAATTTTTTTAAACTTCTTTCAGATCATTTTGATGCTAGTGTCCCACCTCGACAACATCCGGTGAAATTGCATAGCGCGAAATTCAAAATACAAAAGTGGTAATATTAAACATTCATAAGAATACAAGTGTTGTAAATCATTCTTTAGCTTAGAATCTTGATAATTGAACCGCTTTGTTCCGATGTACAATAGACTTTACGGCATAGCATTTGATCGTCTGAGGACAGCACCTCACCCACTTCCTACATTAACATGAATTCATAACCTGCACAGGTGTCATTTAAAAAAAAATAGCGATAAAATAAATCACTTACCTTTGAAGATCTTAATCTTTTTGCAATCCAAAGGGTCTCAGTTACACAATGAATGGTCGTTTTGTTCGATAAGGTCCTTTATGTCCCAAGAATGTCCATTTATTTTGCGCATTTGATTCAGATATCCACCTGTTCCAACTCGCCCAAAATGCCTACAAAGGAATCTAAAAAGTTATCTGTAAACTTCGTACAAACAATTCAAACAACGTTTCTAATCTAACCTCAGGTACCCTAATATGTAAATAATCGATCAAATTTAAGACGGAATATACTGTGTTCAATACCGGAGATAAAGAATGAGGAGCGCGCACACATTCACGCGCCAAAAGACTAGAGTCCTTCTGAGGGACACGTCAAAAGAATATGAATACTTCTTAATTTTTCAAAAAATAGGCATGCAACAATTTATAAAGACTGTTGACATCTAGTGGAAGCCATAGCAACTGCAATCTGGGTCCTAATTATTAGACGTCCCATAGAAAAGCATTGAAAACCCCAATGACCTCAACAACAACCAAATCCCAGATGGATGGTCCTCGGGGTTTTGCCTGCCAAATCAGTTCTGTTATACTCACAGACATTATGTTAACAGTTTTAGAAACCTTATAGTGTTTTTTATCCAATACTTCCATGCATATGCATGTCCTAGCTTCTGGACCTGAGTAACAGGCAGTTTACTTTGGGCACCTCAGTCATCCATACTTCCGAATACTGCCCCCTAGCCTCAAAAAGTTAAGTAAGCAAACAAGTTTGTTGTTCGCCAAAAGGCTTGTGGGAGACTCCCCAAACACATGGAAGAAGGTACTCTGGTCAGATGAGACTAAAACACTATTTCTGGTGCAAACCCAACACCTCTCATCACCCCGAGAACCACATCCCCACAGTGAAATATGGTGGTGCTGTGGGGATGTTTTTCATCGGCAGGGACTGGAAAACTGTACAAAATTTAATGAATGATGGATGGCGCTAAATACAGGGAAATTCTTGTGGGGAAACCTGTTTCAGTCTTCAGAGATTTGAGACTGGGAGCAAGTTTCACCTTCCAGCAGGACAATGACCCTAAGCATACTGCTAAAGCAACACTCAAATGGTTTAAGGGGAAACATTTAAATGTCTTGGAGTGGCCTAGTCAAAGCCCAGACCTCAATCCAATCGAGAATCTGTGGAATGACTTAACCTCTCTAGGGTATGTGGGACGCTAATACTCATTATAAAAATTCATTAAACAAAACATATTTTACATAGGTTTAAAGATTAACTTCTTGTGAATCCAACAACGGTGTCAGATTTAAAAAATGCTTTACGGTGTAAGCATACCTTAAATTATTTGAGAACTAAGCCCAGTTGACAAATTATTACAAACAGTAATCAGCCAAGCAGAAGCGTTACAAAACTCAGAAATAGAGATAAAAATTAGTCCCTTATCTTTGATGATCTTCATATGGTTGCACTCAGAAGACATTCATTTACTCAATAAATGTTCCTTTTGTTCGATAAAGTCTCTTTATATCCAAAAACCTCCGTTTCTTCAGTAATCCACAGGCTCAAATGCAGTCAAAACAGGTAGACAAAATATCCAAATTCTATCCATAAAGTTCATAGAAACATGTCAAACGATGTTCATATTCCAGCCTCAGATTGTTTTTATCCTGAATTATCTTTAATATTTCAACCGTACAACAACGTCGTCAATATAAAAGGTAAACACGAAATGCACTCTCTCGGGATTGCACATGAAAAAGCTCTGTGAAACGTCAGGGTCCAGTCATTCAGATTGGTCTTACTCCCTCATTTATAAGAATACAAGCCTGAAACAATTTCTAAAGACTGTTGACATCTAGTGGAAGGCGGTAATTGAGTAATAAGTCAATGGATACTGTAATGGCATTGAATAGAAAACTACAAAACAAACAAACAAAACAACTTCCTGAATGGATTTTTCTCAGGTTTTCGCCTGCCAAATCAGTTCTGTTATACTCACAGACACTATTTTAACCTTTTGTGACTAGGGGGCAGTATTTTCATTTTTGGAAAAATAACGTTCCCGTAGTAAATGGGGTATTTTGTCAGGACAAGATGCTAGAATATGCATATAATTGACAGCTTAGGATAGAAAAAACTCTAAACAGAACTGATGTTGCATGCGAAAGCCTGAGAAAAATCCAAACAGGAAGGGACTCTTATTTAGAAGGCTCTGCGTTCCTATGCGTCCCTATTGAGCAGTGACTGGGCTATCGACCAGATTACTTTTTCTATGGCTTCCCTAATGTGTCTAGTGTCACAATACATAGTTTCAGGCTTTTATTTTGAAAAATTAGCCTGAACGTCAACATTGCGTCAGTGGTCAGCTGAAGTCTCTGAGAGTGTTTGATGCGTAAAGGACAAATGCGGCCATTGTTTCTCTCTATGCTAATAAGAAGCCACCAGTCCCGGTTGATATATTATCGAATAGATATTTGAAAAACACCTTGAAGATAGATTATAAACAACGTTTGCCATGTTTCTGTCGATATTATGGAGCTAATTTGGAATATTTTTCGCCGTTTTCGTAACTGCAAATTCCGGGCGATTTCTCAGCCAAACGTGAAGAACAAACGGAGCTATTTCGCCTACAAAAATAATATTTTGGGAAAAAAGGAACATTTGCTATCTAACTGGGAGTCTCATGAGTGAAAACATCCGAAGCTCATCAACGGTAAACGATTTAATTTGATTGCTTTTCTGATTTCCGTGACCAAGTTGCCTGCTGCTAGCTGGACAAAATGCTATGCTAGGCTATCGATAAACTTACACAAATGCTTGTCTAGCTTTGGCTGTAAAGCATATTTTGAAAATCTGAGATGACAGGGTGATTAACAAAAGGCTAAGCTGTGTTTCAATATATTTCACTTGTGATTTTCATGAATAGGATATTTTCTGGGAATATTTATGTCCGTTGCGTTATGCTAATTAGTGTCAGTCGATGATTACGCTCCCTCATGCGGGATGGGGAGTCACTAGAGGTTTCAACAGTTTTGGAAACTTTAGATTGTTTTCTATCCAAATCTACCAGTTATATGCATATCACATCTTCCGGGCCGTTTAATTTGGGCATGCTTTTCATCCAAAATTCTGAATGCTGCCCCCTACCTTAGAGAAGTTAATGATTGATGTATACCAGCGGAACCCATCCAACTTGAAGGAGCTGGAGCAGTTTTGCCTTGAAGAATGGGCAAAAATCCCAGTGGCTAGATGTGCCATGTTTATAGAGACATACCCCAAGAGACTTGCAGCTGGAATTGCTGCAAAAGGTGGCTCTACAAAGTATTGACTTTGGGGGGGGTGAAAAGTTATGCACTCTCAAGTTTTCAGTTTTTTTTTGTGTTATTTCTTGTTTGTTTCACAAAAAAAGATGTGTTTTGCATCCTCAAAGTGGTAGGCATGTTAGTCAAATGATACAAACAACACAAAAATATATTTTAATTCCAGGTTGTAAGGCAACAAAATAGGAAAAATGCTAATGGGAGTGAATACTTTTGCAAGCCACTGTAACACTTGCTCAATTACGAGTCCATTTGATTAAATACTACCTGTCACAACGGACTAGATTCAACATACATTAACATGTCATGCAATAGCCCCTGACTTCAGGAGGGGAGGAGGGAAATGTAGAGAGGAGGAGGGATGAGAGAGGGAGAGGAAATGGAGAGTGAATGTAGAGGACAACTGGGCAAAGACAGTGAGAGGGAGAGGGGACAACGAGAGGGGGATAGAGGAGAAGAGAGAGTAGAGGGAGTGAAAGAGGGAGAAGTTGATCGGCGGAGAAAGTGGGAACTGTATTTGGAATGTCTTGTAGTGACAGAGTCAGCGAGTGGTAAACGTCTATGGACTTGAGTATGAAGTATGTTTGTATGTTGGGCCTGATTCAATGAATGTAATTTGGAGAGAATTGTGTCATATTTTGGCAGACAAAAAGGGGTTGTTATTGAGTCATCTTTTTCACTTTATCACAAAAAGGCAAAAATAGAAGAGTACTTTTTTGGTAGCTCATTGACTGGGCAGCTAATTAACACTGCCCCTGGTGGCCTACATAACTTACTACATGAAGACAAAGAGCTCTGAGCATGGGCTCTGGGAAGGACGGGAGTGACCCTAAAAGATCAGGTTATAGACTAAAATAACCACATACACAGTTGTGAGTCACTGCAATCTGACACCTGCCTCTGGAAACACACGCACACACACACGCAGACACACACATATGCATTACATTTCAGTCTGTGTGTGTGTGCACTGTGAATGTACTGAATAGGGTAATGGACAGGGGAGTATGTAGCCCTTGTATTTGATCATTGACTGTGCTGACCCCTGTATGACTTTGTGAATAATCAGAGTTAGTCAATCACAGCTCTTTCTGCATGACAGCACCTAAATGCTCATACAACACTGCTCTCTCCCTATAGACACCATACTACACTACAGAGAGAGAGGGAGGGAGAGAGTAGGAGATATAAAGATAAGGAGAGGGAAAGATAGGGGAGAAGGATATATAGATATAGGGAGAGGAAGAGTGGGGGAATAAAACACACATAAACACAGAGAGCAAGTATGTAAGAACCCTTTTGAGCATCTGTTCATTCCTCTTTCTACCTCCTATCTATCTATCTATCTATCTATCTATCTATCTATCTATCTATCTATCTATCTATCTATCTATCTATCTATCTATCTATCTATCTATCTATCTATCTATCTATCTATCTATCTATCTATCTATCTATCTATTTGTCATGTGATGGTCTCTTTGCTCTTTCATTCACTCTGATCAATTAGCCCAACATCTAGCATTGAAGACACTCTCTCACACAGCAATGAACATGAAAAGTCTAACTGTGTTTGATATTGACACCCGCACTCCTTTTCTCCTCTCACACATGACCCCTGACCTCCAGCCCTGGTCACACGGGCTGGGGGCTGATTCAATGACATCATTCTCTCTCAGATATGACCCATGTGACCTGTGTGGTCTTTCAAGTGCATTTACTTAATTAGAGAACATTAGGGAGAAGGAGGTAGAGCACAGGCCCAGAGGGAAGAGAACCTGGCTCCCACACATACATTATGGACACACACACAGTATAGACACACACTCACGCACACACACACACACCCAGACCACATTCACGATCACAATAATATTGTGTTTCTGCAAGCACACATACATTTACAAAGATGTCTGTTGACATATTAGTTCATGCATTGCACACATGCCCACATACACAAGCAAACAGCAGTGGACCCATCCCTTTGCTTCAGGTGTTGCTCTTCCCCATCTACACTCGTACCCAAACAATAGGCATGCATCAACTGTAATCTGCATAACCACCATTCTCCCCCACACACACATCCATATTCATGTCCAGAGGTCTAAAGATTGGAGAGTATTACTGGTTAAACTGAGCCCTCAGCGGTCCATGGGCACAGTCCCGCCAGAGACAAGCGAATCCCCTCTAGTCATCACTACACAAACACTCTAGGCACACACTGTTCCTCTATTCCTCTCTCCCTCTCCCGGGGAAGTAAATTCCCACTGCCATTAGAGACCATCCATCCCTAAAGACATGTCTGAGTAGGAAAAGGAGAATCTTAAATGGACTCATTGCCATGGTGCCTAGCTGTCATGGTTACAGCAGAAGCGTACAGGAGCCCAAAGGGAGGTACCTGAGCTCAAATAGTGCCAAGGTCCTCTGAGAGAAACATCAACACAAGGGGAATCTTTACTGCTTTCACTCAGGGTATCTCTGAACAAAAAACACACACAAACACACCACCCAGCTAGTACATTTGGTTCCTTGGAAGTTGTGGGAATGTATGTTTTTTGGCCAGTAAAACAAAATATTTTTTTTTACGTTCTGAAAACAGAAGGTAATATTTTTGGGAACGTTTATTTTTAGGTTGCAGGGTGGTTCTGAGGAGAATGGACATTATAGGTTGTTTTGAGATTTTTGAATAACTTCCTTTGAAACTTTCACAGAATGTTTCAACACAATTTTGAATAACACTGCTAGCTTATTTAGGCTGAACTTTTTTTTCTTCAAGCTCAGAAAGGACACATGGATGTTGCATGAATCATGCAAATACATGTATTTTTTTAAATTATTACACTGCATCAGTAAGATTTCAACCTATAATCTTCTCTTCTCTATCCATTGTATTAGTCCACTGCGCCACCAGGATGACACTAGCATTCCCTTTTTCTATTAAAAAAACTCAATTTCAAAGGAAACGAGCACTCATTAAGAAAAGGTGTGGCCAATTAGTGAGCGCGGCCAACTCACCTAAACACACATACTGTTGTTTTTTTAATCACTTTGGTACTATATTCACAAGTATGTGTTACATTTTCACAATAGTACAATACTCTAAAATGGTCACACTTGTAATGCTGCCAGTTTTTCATTCACAACCACTGATTCAAAATATATGTCCATTGTGAAATGTAATGAGAACATTGGTTTAATCACCAAAACACAACATAATGATATCTTTTCAATGTGTTGTTTTACCTACCAGTTAATCCAATAGCAAACAATGCAAGATACTTGTTTCAAATAACCCTTAAAAGTACTGAAAGTAATATGTTACAGTACTATACATTACAATGGATTATATAGTCTTCACATTAGGCAATACACTTACATTACCCAACGAAATTGACAGAAAATCTATCATTTCCAAAATATCTCCAATGTGTAATCAAAGGTGTGATCAATAAAAGCGTCCTCCACAACCATTCATGCAATAATATACATGTATTTTTCTGATATAATAGCAACACAGGTGTAATTTCTGTAATCAAATGTAAGAAATTAAATGAAAATAAAACACAACGTTTAGAACACATGCATAAGCATCAAGCCTGTCTAGAGCATTTTGCCATAGATTCTCACCCACATCACAGTGAAGGACCTCATTGTTCATGCACCGCGGGTAAAACCTTTTGGCTAGGTGAATCCAAGCTTAACATTGGTCTGCATTTATGTCGTTGCATGCCTCATCCATGGCCAGAAGGAGGGTGGCACGCTCATGGGGATGGCGATCGTACACCTTCCACCTCCATGCTGAAAAAATGTATCCTCAATAAGGTTGAGTAAAGGAGAGTATGGGGGCAGGTATAGGGTCCTGAATCAGGGATGGGCCCAAAACCATGCCTGAACCACATCTGTATGGTGTAACCTGACATTGTCCCACCACAATGACATAGGTGACCCCTTCACCTTGACAGACCTGCTCAATTTCATTGAGAAACGCAATGAGGTGTGCAGCATTGTAGGATCGAAGGAATGGCCTACGTCCTACCATACCATCTTCAGAGATAAATCAAATTAAATTGAATTGGTCACATACACATGGTTAGCAGTTGCGAGTGTAGCGAAATACTTATGCATCTAGTTCCGACAGTGCAGCAATATCTAACAAGTAATATCTAACAATTCCACAAAAAATACCTAATACACACAAATCTAAGTAAAGGAATGGAGTAAGAATATATAAATATATGGATGAGCAATGTTAGAGCGGCATAGGCTAAGATGCAATACGTAGTATAGAACACAGTATATAAATATGAGATGAGTAATGCAAGATATGTAAACATTATTAAAGTGGCATTATTAAAGTGACTAGTCTTCCATTTATTAAAGTGGACAATGATTTCAAGTCTGTATGTAGGCAGCAACCACTCTGTGCTAGTGATGGCAGTTTAACTGTCTGATGGCCATGATAAAGCTGTTTTTCAGTCTCTTGGTCCCAGCTTGATGCACCTGTTCTGGCCTCGCCTTCTGGATGGTAGTGGGGTGAACAGGCAGTGGCTCGGGTGGTTGTTGTCCTTAATGATCTTTTTGGCCTTCCTGTGACATCAGGTGCTCTAGGTGTCCTGGAGGGCAGGTAGTTTGCCCCCGATGATGGGTTGTGCAAACCACACCACCCTCTGGAGAGCCCTGCGGTTGAGGGTGGTGCAGTTGCCATACCAGGCCATGATAAAACCTTACAAGATGTTCTCAATTGTGCATTGGTAAAAGTTTGTGAGGGTTTTAGATGACAAGACAAATTTCTTCAGTCTCCTGAGGTTGAAGATATCTGCACACATGGAGATGTTTCCCCCACATTTTCCAGGCACTTGGATGGTCACCCTTTGGCCGATGAGGTTCCACCCACGGAGCAGAGTTTTGGCCAGGTTGAAGCCGCTACATCAACAAATATATAATTGTGATGGTTCATAGCAGCATCAAACACCATCACCCTTTAAAAATATATTTTTGTGAGTTATTTTTACAGTATATTTACAATATGATATTTTGAAGTAGCATGTGCATCAAATAGTAACAGTAATACAGTACATACTTTACAAACACACATTTTATTTCTGTCATTATCCAAATCCATATATAGTAGACAAACCAGTTAAAAATCTATAGGTTTACCAAACGGTTAAGTGATAAACCATTAAGCACAGTTAGATTAAGTGATGGTCAAATGTATTTAATCAAATGAGAAGAGGATCATATGAAAAGCATTATTATTTCATATGAAATGTATTTCTAGTTGAAACACTGATTAAGTTTGGTGAAAAAGTTACTGTGTGATTCTGTGTGTTGTACATAGTCAATTAAAAATGTGCCTAAAGTTTAGAAAAAACTGCCTTTTTGATGATCTGTTTTCAGTTGTGAGTTGTGAAAATAGTACCAACGTGATTAAAAAACTGTAACAAGATAAGAGGTGAGAGTTTTGTTTATACTGAAAATGGAATGTGTGTTTTTAAATAACATTCTTAGAATGTTCTGTAAGTTTTCTTGTGGTTTTTATGGAAAGTTCTCTCAACATTCTCAGAACAAATAGAGACTATAACTTTAAATACAACCATGAGGAAACCTGTGGGAAACGTTATGCTGTGGTACCGAATTTCTCACAGAAATGTTTTATTTTTTAACGTTCTATGTGTCACACCCTGATCGTTTTCACCTGTCTTTGTGCTTGTCTCCACCCCCCTTCAGGTGTTGCCCATCTTCCACATTATCCCCAGTGTACTTATACCTGTGTTCTCTGTTTGTCTGTTGCCATTTCGTTTTGTTTCGTAAAGCCTACCAGTGGTTTTTCCCAAACTCCTGTCTGTCTCTAGATCCTGTTGTCTAGCTTTCCCGGTTTTTGACCATTCTGCCTGCCTTGGCCCTTAGCCTGTCTGTCGTTCTGTACCTTGTTATACTACCCTAGATTACTGACCTCTGCCTGCCCTGACCCTGAGCCTGCCTGCCGTTCTGTACCTTTCAGACTCTGCTCTGGACGACTGAAATCTGCCTTGATCTGTCATTTGCCCTGTTTTGTAATAAACTTTTGTTACTTTGAAACTGTCTGCATCTGGGTCTTCTCCTGGTCCTTGACATTATGAACTATTTGAAAACATTCACAATGTCAAACCAGTTAGAGAACATTACCAAAATAGAAAATTTGTGTAACCATACTTGAACTTTTAGAAAACATTCTGTTAAAGTAATGTTTTTTTGTCAAGTTCCTTAAAATGTACTGAGAATGTTCCAAAGCCAAGAAACTATCCTGCACCATTCCCAGAAAGTAGTGAGATGGTTGTATGCAAAATAACCATAGAACATCCATGCTCTCACCAAGAAGCATATTGTTCTCTGAACGGTAAGTGCTACCTGGGCAGTGTTCCTCTCTAACAGTAGACTGACTCTGATTCTGACAGTATGTCTATTGGATTAAAGTGTACGTTTCTTCCAGTAAATGTACAGCTTAAAGTCCAGTTCTGTCAAGACAACAGATGGGCCAAACAGCTTTCATAACCACTATGAGAACCAGGCATGTGTTCTGTCACTAAATCACTCATAGGGACCATAGGAGTGACAGATTCCAGGAAACAAGATATATTGGGACACAGGTTTGCCAGTGACGGCAGCTCAGCAGGGCAGAGACCTAGGTAACCATTGCCAAAGCACTACCACCCAACCCCTGATGCAACTGACCATATTTCCCCTCTGGCGTGTGTGACCACAGTGCAACTGTCAACGGGTGCTGATAAAGGAAGGGATAGAGCAATAAGGAGAGAGCTACACACTTTTTACTGCTCTATCTGACACAGGGAGAAGTGGAGAGAAAGTGTATGATACATTTCACGCATTATCCAAAGTTATGTAAAATTGCTGAAATCAAGGTGTGAACACTGACAGTTACACACGAGCATGCAGGTGCCGTACGTACACACACACGCGCACACACTGTCTCTCTCTCTCAGTTACTCACAAACACACACACACACACACACAGAAAAATGCTAATGCCGGGCTTAAAATACTTCAGGGTTGAGTAAAGTTGTGTATGAAATGCAAATTACAAATCTGGCCAAGACAAGGGAAGGAGCGAGGCGACAGAAGCCACTACACTCCTGAAGCATTTAAACTACTAAGATTCTCATGCATATTAATGTTGTTGAAAAATGACAATGTCTGCACAAAGCCTGTTTACAACCAGGGAGTGTGGCATACTAGGGACTGGATCTACTGTTTAGCATGCATCCCTAGAAGCACACATCACATCCAGCAAGTCTGTAAGACAACACTGTCGGATGCTCTGCTTTACATTTACATACAGATATACTCAGACATACTGTAGCCGTGCACATACATACACATACATACGCAGCCATGGTAAGACTCCTGGACAAATGCATGCACGCACACTCAGAGACACACAGACATAGACACACATAGAGACACACATTGAAATTGCACCTCTGACCCCTTTCACATATGCACAATCTCTGTGAACAAACACATATACAATTCAGCCTTGTTTTGACACTGTCACACTTGTATGACAGTAAAAAGGTAAAAGGGTGCCATCTGCCCTAGCCTGGTGGTTCCTTGTCCTAGAGTACGTCAGTCACTACAATGTGTACGTATGTCATTGGTTCAGCCATGCATGACCATGGTCATGGAGAACGTGATAAAAAAAAAAAATTGTAAAACAGCAGTAAAAATGTTTTATAAAGCATTATAGATCCATTCTAGGTAATTATATAGTATATCTTATTATATCTTATGAGAAGTAAATATATTATATGCATAACCTCTAGCGTAGGCCTACAGCATTTCAGTTGTACTGAGAAACAGTGATTTAAAAAAAAAAGTACTGTTCTCCCTCCATATGTTTAGTACTTTGAACCAAATCTATTTCTTCAGAACCCAAACAACCGAATATGGTTTATTTCAATATTTCACCAACTGTAAAGAGCTGACTTTTGATACCATATGGTGTCCCAAGGGAACTTGTTATTTTGAAGATGGAAGGAGTGTGTGTGTGTGTGTGTGTGTGTGTGTGTGTGTGTGTGTGTGTGTGTGTGTGCGAGTGTGTGTACATTTGTGCGTGTTTGGGCGCTTTGTAGTTTTCCTCCACTGGGTGATAGGCATGCTGCGTTTGACTCCTCCTCCCTCTCTTATTACCCCCTCCCTCTTTCTCTTTTTTTCAATTTCTCAAGTCTACCTACCATATGTGTATCATAAACAATACAATAACATTAGGCTTGACCAGTTTGTGTGTACAGTGCCTTTGAAAAGTATTCAGTCCACTTGACTTTTTCCACATTTTGTTAGGTTACAGCCTTATTCTAAAATTGATTAAATAGCTTTTTTCCCCTCGTTAATCTACACACAATACCCCATAATGACAAAGTAGAAATATTTTTTAAATAAAATAATATAAATATAAAATAAATAAATAAATATGACATTTACATAAGTATTCAGAATCTTTACTCAGTACTTTGTTGAAGCACCTTTGGCAGAGATTACAGACTTGAGTCTTCTTGGATATGACGCTACAAGCTTGGCAAACCTGTATTTGGGGAGTTTCTCCCATTCTTCTCTGTAGATCCTCTCAATCTCTGTCAGTTTGGATGGGGAGCGTTGCTGCACAGCTATTTTTAGAGATGTTTAATCAGGTTTAAGTCCGGGCTCTGGCTGGGCCACTCAAGGACATTCAGAGACTTGTCCCAAAGCAACTCCTGCGTTGTCTTGACTGTGTGCTTAAGACCGTTCTCCTGTTGGAAGGTGAACCTTCACCCCAGTCTGAGGTCCTGACGGTTTCCTGCCGAGATGGTTGTCCTTCTGGAAGGTTCTCCCATCTCCATAGAGTAACTCTGGAGCTCTGTCAGAGTGACCAGTGGGTTCTTGGTCACCTCCATGACCAAGGCCCTTCTCCTCTGATTTCTCAATTTGGCCGGTCGGTTAGATCAAGGAAGAGTCTTGGTGGTTCCAGACTTCTTCCATTTAAAACCTTTTAAGGATCCGGACCCTTTTGCCAAAAATGACACATACCCGAATGTAACTGCATGTAGCTCAGGACCTGAAGCAAGGATATGCATATTCTTGATACCATTTGAAAGAAACCTTTTGAAGTTTGTGGAAATGTAAAATTACTGTACGAGAATTTAACACATTAGATCTGCTAAAAGATAATACAAAGAAAGAACCATGCATTTGTTTGTATTTTTTTGTACCATCATCTTTGAAATGCAACAGAAAGGCCATGATGTATTATTCCAGCCCAGGCACAATTTAGATTTTGGCCCCTAGATGGCAGCAGTGTATGTGCAACGTTTTAGACTGATCCAATGAACAATTGCACGTCTGTTCAAAATGTTGTATCAAGACTGCCCAAATGTGCCTAATTGGTTAATTAATAACTTTTCAAGTTCATAACTGCACACTCTCGTCAAACAACATGATATACTTTCACTGTAATAGCTACTGTAAATTGGATAGAATTTAAGCTTTCTCCCAATATCACATATGTCTACGTCCTGGGAAATGTTCTTGTTACTTACAACCTCATGTTAATTGCATTAGCTTACATTAGCCCCACCTATCCTGGAGAGATTTTAAGAATGATGGAGGCCACTGTGTTCTTGGGGACCTTCAATGCTGCAGAAATGTTTTGGAAGCAGGATGCACTTGAGCTCCATTTTGAGTCTCAAAGCAAAGAGTCTGAATACTTCTTTAAATAAGGTATTTCTGTTTTTTTTTATTATACATGTGCAAAAATGTCTAAAAACCTGTTTTCACTTTGTCATTATGGGGTATTGTGTGTAGATTGCTGAGGAATTGTTTTTATGTAATCAATTTTAGAATAAGGCTGTATCATAACAAAATGCGTAAAAAGTCAAGGGGTCTGAATACTTTCCGAATGCACTGTTTCTGTGAATACATTTGTGAATGTTTGTGCACATGTGTTTTTGTGTTCCTGTAAGTGTATGTGGTTGTGCGTGATGGAACTGTGTGCTGCCGTGTGTTCCAGCTAGTGGAAGAGTGAAGGGGTTACAGGGGTGAAGGACAGAGCCCAGCTCAGCTCAGCCTTAATCAGATGCAGATCAGAGAGAAAGGCAGCTGACTAGCAAAGCCAAAGCCATCCATGAACCACACACTCTCACACTCACACTCTTTCTCTCTTTCTCTCACACACACACAACCTCTCTTTATTTTATTTCTCTCTCCCCTTCAGACCTCCTCCCGCTCTCCCTCCCTCCATCACTCTCTGAGAACTTTAGAAAGAGGTTGGGCAATAGATTCAATTCTTTATTGAAAGATCATATGGGATGACTGCAGAATCCCATTACTTGTTGATTAAGTATTGATCTCAAGCCCCCCAAGTATTAACAAGTAAGCTAATATGGAGTGACCCGCGAGACCAGTGGCTTGGGAGAGAGAGGAGAGGGACAGAATTAGAAACAGGGGAGAGCGAGAGACAGAGAGTAGAGGGAGAGAGAGAGACAGAGAGGAGGAGGGGGAGAGAAATACATATAGACGGAGGAGGGGAGGGGGAGAGAGGGAGAAAGAGAGAGAAACAGGAGAGGCGAGGGGGGCAGAGAGATTAATAGGGGGAGAGAAGAGAGAGCAGTTGAAAGGGGGCATGAAGAGAAGAGAGAGGCTAACAGAAAGATAGAGAAAAATAAGGGAAGAAAGAGAGAGAGGGGTGTGTGTGGTGTAAAAAGAAAGAGACAAATGAGAACAGATGGATATTTGAGGAGAGGTGGAGCATGGGGTGAGATGGGCTTTACTTACAGTTTAGGGTTCTCTTGGTTTTGATTGAAATTAGGGTTGAATGCTGGGAACCCAGGTACTGAAATTTACCGGGATTTACCACCCAAAACCACTCCCTTTTCCCGGGATAAATAACTGCGAGAAACCACTAAATTATAATACATTATTTATATGAACAGCATGGCGTGAAATGAATCTGTGACATTTTATGGTTTGTCTAAATCTGGCTTCTCTACGGCCTCTGCATTATGAATCATCAACATTCATGGTGGGGACAGACAGTGCATCTCGGTATTGAGCGCAGTTCACAATGCATATACTGTAGACCTATCATATCAACATAGTACGTTTTTTTCTTGTGACAGGTAGGCCTGCATTTACTGCAGCATAGTTTAAGCTACAGTAATATAAAGATAGAATGTGCATCCAATTTATTCTCTCCATCTGGCTTCCAGAGGTCAACTTATTTTTTAATTATAAATAAATAAAACATTATTTCAGCTGCAGATTTTTAAAACAGCCTATCACTTGAATATCATTGTTTTAAATCAGTACACACGTGAGTACTCTCTCTGTCTTTCTCTTTCTCTCTCTCCAACAACTGCTATTAAATTGCATCCAAAAACATATTCTAGATTAAAATACTCAAACCCTTTCCCTTTTTTCACGTTACGTTACAGCTTTATTGTAAAATTGATGAAATGTTTTTTTCCCCACCATAAATCTACACACAATACCCGATAATGACAAAACAAAAACAAGTTTTTAGAAAATGTTGCTAATTTATTAAATATACGGAAATATCACATTTACATAGATATTCAGACACTATCCTCATTACATTGTTGGAGCACCTTTGGCAGCGATTACAGCTTTGAGTCTTCTTGGGTATGACGCTACAAACTTGGCACACCTGTATTTGTGTAGTTTCTCCCATTCTTCTCTGTAGATCCTCTCAAGCGCAGGTTGGATGTGGAGCATTGCTGCACAGCAATTTTCAGGTCTCTCCACAGATGTTCGATTGGGTTCAAGTCCAGGCTCTGGCTGGGTCACTCAAAGACATTCAGAGACTTGTCCCAAAGCCACCCCTGCGTTATCTTGGTTCTGTGCTTAGGGTCATTGTCCTGTTGGAAGGGGAACCTCCGCCAAGTCTGAGTTCCTGATCGCTCTAGATGGGTCAATGCAAATAGTCTGCGTAGCCATTTGCTTAATTATTTAGCAGCCTTATGGCTTGGGGTAGCTGTTAAGGAGCCTTTTTGTTCTAGACTTGGTGCTCTGGTACCGCTTGCCGTGTGGTAGCAGAGAAAGCAGTCTATGACTTGGGTGGCTGGAGTCTTTGACAATTTTTGGGCCTTCCTTTGACACCTACTCATTCCAGGGTGTTTCTTTATTTTTACTATTTTCTACATTGTAGAATAATAGTGAAGACATCAACACTAAGAAATAACACATATGAAATGTAGTAACCAAAAACAAATCAAAATATATTGTCACATCAGCCTTCGCTTTGGCTCCACCTCCTGTCCAGCTCAGGCATTTGGTGTCGCCGGCCTTCTAGCTGCTGCCGAAACCTACTGCAGGCAAATGCGTTTCACTCATCAACCCTGGACTTGTCTCGTTATCATTACACACACCTGGTTCTAATCCCCACTCTATCACTGTATATACAGTGGTTGCTCAACTAAAAAGTTTGAGATTATGCTGCGGGATTTAAAGGTAATTTGCGGTTTAGTACGGTCCCCTCCGTCACTGCTTCATTGCGCCAGACCACTGCATGGGGGAGTTACAGCACTGATTATGCTTTTGGGTCCCAAGGTGCTAATGTGTCTCTAACTGACAATGAATGGGCAACATAAATCAATTAGAAACTGCTAATTGTGCACGACTTCAAAATTGAATTTCAATTAACTGAATGATGAGGATGAAGAAGGTGATTGAATTTAGAACAATAGTGTAAGAATTGCTATTCCTTTGTCCTGCGAGAGTACACCCTGAAAAATACTTATTTTTTGTGTCTACTCATCAGTATTACTTATTAAAACTGTTGTTACACTAAGGTTTTTATTCTAAGAGTTGGTCGTATGCCAAATGCAGGCTACACCACCACCTTTCCAGTTCCCTGTGGTCATTCCAGCCACCCCACCACCATCTACATTACCTGGTCAAATTGGCAACGTCCACTTGCCCCTCCCGGAGCGGTTTGACCCCAGCTCATTGTAGGGGGTTTCTCCTGCAGTGTGACCTCCACCTATCCCGTAATGACAGGACGGCCTCTGAGATGGACAAGGTGGCCTTGGTGATCTCGGTGCTAACAGGCCGGCCTCTAGAGTGGGCGTACGCCATCTGGGAGAGGGACGGACCAGAAGTGCAGTCCTATGAGCGCTTCACCCAACTCTTCAATGCCATCTTTGACGACCCTACAGAGGGCCGAGAGGGAGGTGAGCATCTCCTCCGTCTACGTCAGGGGTCCAAGACAGCGTCGGAGTACGCTTTGGATTTCCGAACGGTGGCTGTTACCACTGGCTGGAACAACCAGGCCATGTTGATGGTTTCCTGCAGAGGGCTACAGGCGGACGTCCAGACCGAGCTGGCCTGTCGCAATGAGGATCTCACGCTGGACCAGTTTCATCGCCATGGACTTCCGCCTAATAATCTCCTGTGTGCCAATTGTCACCCAGCCCGGGGGGTTGGGGGCTCTCCCAGGAACCTCCAGCGAGACTGAGCCGTTGGAGGTGGGGACACACCTTCCCCCTGAGGAACGTCAACGCCATCAACAGGGTCTCTGCTCCTCCTACAGGGAGTCAGACCAACCCTGGAACACCTGGAGAACCAGGCAAGGAAGCAACAGGCCGAGGAGCGCCCCTGCAGCTAACCAGGTAGGCGTGGACATGCCTTGCTACTCTCTGTCCATCCAGCCCGTCCTCCTCCCTGTGATCTTACCTGAATATCCAGGCCCCCCGCTGAGTCCTGCCCTAGTGGACTCAGGTGCTGCAGGCAATTTCCTAGATCAGTCAGTTTTCCTCACAGTTACTCCCAACCACCATGAACGCATCACTTTCCTCATCTTAGACTCTCCTGCATACCCCACAGTTTTAGGTTTCCCCTGGCTACAGTTCCATCACCCCAGTATGTCGAGGACAGAGAGGAGGTTGTTGGGTTGGTCGCAGAAGTGTCAGGGGAAGTGTCTCTCTGTGTCAGTCTGAGACACCTCTGTGGAAAGTCCGGACCAGGCCACCCACGTCCCTATCCCGGAGGAGTACTGGGACCTACAAGAGACTCGTGCCACGTACCTGCCCCTCCACCTGCACTGCCGGAAGCTGAGCCCGCGTTTTGTGGTGCCGTTCAAAGTCCTGAGGAGACTCAATGAGGTGACGTACAGATTACAGCTACCCGTCAATTACCGTATCTTACCCTCATTTCATGTGTCTCTCCTCAGGCCGGTGGCAGCTGGTCCCGTGACTAGTGCTGGACTCCACGACACACCTCCCCCTCCCTTGGACGTCGAGGGAGCTCCGGCGTACCCCATCCACATCCTGTTGGACACACAGTGTCGTGGGGGGCTTCTCCAGTACCAGGTCGACTTGGATGGTTCCGGTTCCAAAGAGAGGTGCTGGGTTCCGTTGCGGTAGGCCTGGATCTTTCGCTCATTCGGGACTTCCACAGGTGTCGTCCTGACCAGTGGTGTAGCTTTAGCCAGTGCAGCTGGTGCGGTCACAACAGGGCCCTCGACGTACATGGGCCCGGTGATGGGCCCTGATTTGCGGAGCTGCGGGCCCCCTATTTGCATTTGAATACCGCCCCACCATGCCCAAGTATTAATTGTTGACGCAAGTCCATCACGTCTACGATTTGATGAGATGTTTCTTTAAAATAGGCTATATGATAAATGATCCCACTGATGTTTTTTTGCCACTACATAAGTCACATTGATATTTTAGTGTATTGATAACAAATTTTGCTAAATAAATCATATTATTCAATAGTGCAATTACTCTACAAACCAATGTTGTTTCTGTCATCTTTTTAACCTCTGGGATATGTGGGACGGTAGCGTCCCACTAGGCCAAAAGCCAGAGAAAATGCAGAGCGAAAAATTCAAATAAATTCCTATAAAAATGTAACTTTCATGAAATCACACATGTAAGATACCAAATTAAAGCTACACGTGTTGTGAATCCAGCCAACATGTCAGATTTCAAAAAGGCTTTTCGGCGAAAGCAAACGATTCTATTATCTGAGGATAGCACCTCCGTACACAAAAGAGAGAAAACATATTTCAACCCTGCAGGCGTGACACAAAACGCAGAAATAAATATATAAATCATCATTACCTTTGACAAGCATCTTCTGTTGGCACTCCAATATGCCCCATAAACATCACAAATAGTCCTTTTGTTTGATTAATTGTGTCCATATATCCAAAATGTCAATTTATTTGGCGCGTTTGATCCAGAAAAACACTGGTTCCAACAGGCGCAACGTGATAACAAAATATCTCAAAAGTTACCTGTAAACTTTGCCCAAACATTTCAAACGACTTTTGTAATACAACTTTAGATATTTTTTTAAGTAAATAATCGAGAAAATTGACGACTGGATGATCTGTGTTCAATACAGGAAGAAAACCTGACGCTAGCTTTCTTGTCATGTGCCTCTATCAAACAGTACACATGAAGTGACACTCGTTTTGAACAGGGCTACTTCTTCATTACACAAAGGAAAAACCTCAACCAATTTCTAAAGACTGGACACATCCAGTGGAAGAGGTAGGAACTGCAAGCAAGTTCCTTAGAAATCTGGATTCCCAATGAAAATCATTGAAAAGAGAGTGACCTAAAAAAAAGGTGTTTCGCCTGCTACTAAAGTTATGTTATACTCACAGACATAATTCAAACAGTTTTAGAAACTTCAGAGTGGTTTAATAATATGCATATCTTATCTTTTGGGGATGCGTAGCAGGCAGTTGAATTTGGGCATGCTTTTCATCCAGAAAAGTTAAGCAACAGTTGAGCTAGCTATCAAGAGACAACTGCTGAAAAAATTATTAAGAGAGAAAGTCGAGAATAGAAAATTACGGATTTAAAAATCAGCATTGTACCAACACAAAAGTGGAGCCCAAAAAGAGGAAGGGCAAAAATTTGAAAGCAAAGGAGGTATCAAAATGAGTTAAATTAGATTCCTTTTTCAAATGAAGTTCAAGTGCAGGCATTGCTAGCACAAGCAATGTAGCGGGACCAAATGAGGATGTAGGTTTATCATCGCCAACAGCAGTTTTTAGCAGGTCAAGTGAGCCAAGGTCAAGCTGTGCCATCGTGCCAGAAGAAGCAACTTTGACAGAGGAGGGTACAGGTTGTCAGGTATGGCGGATACGAACCTGAACACAAGCCAGGCCTGACAAGCTATCCCCGGGCAGGGCAGGTTGGGGAGGAAGAGGAGCAGGGCGAGGCTAGTATCGTGGTGGCTGAGGAAACAGGTGGAAGTGGGACAGACAGCCTTTTTACCTATCCAACTAACAGGGGGCATTATGCAACAAATGTGGAGGCAGAAGTTATACTACATGTTTTTGCATTAGGCTTGTGTAAGCCTACTGGCCCATTCCCAAGCCGTATTACACCACTACAACCAAGGCTGGGATCAAATTACCACGTACATGGCTATGCTATTCGGAAGCTCAATGGCACTATTGACGCAAAAATGGAGAGAGGCGTGCGTAACGAAGCAAATTTCTGGCGAGAGGTTTTGGAGCGCATAGTTAATGTAACTCTCACACTTGCATGATGTAATTTGGTGTTCTGAGGGCACCGTGAAAAGCAGGGGCAGGCCAACAGTGGGAATTTTCTCAGTATAATTGAACTGCTGTCATTTTACCACCCAGTTCTGATAGAACTTTTAGAATGCCCCACAGGATCCATGAACTTTCTCAGTCCTCCAATCCAAAATGAGCTGATTTATATCTTAGCGAGTGAAGTATTGACATTCAGGGAGAGACGCAGGAAGCCCCATTTATTTCTATTATTAAGGACACCACAAGTGTATCGCTATGTGAGAGCGATAAGGGAGGCAAATAATGTCGCCACAGATCTGACCGTTTTGGGGATTTCTGGAGACTGCTGACACATCTGCAGCTGAGCTTCAATGTAAAATCCTGGGCAGCATAGAGGACAATGGGCTGGATATTACAACATATCGTTGGCAGGGGTGTGATAACATGAGCGGGGTCTATTCGGGTGTGCAGGAGGGGAATATTGCTGTTTATGTGCATTGTGCAGCGCACAATCTTAGCCAGGCTCTCAACGAATCATTGTCTCTGATTGGGAACCATATTCAGGTAGCTTGTTTTGTGTTGGGGTTGGTGGGTGATTGTTTCCGTGTCTGTGTTTGTTTCACCTCACAGGACTGTTTCGGTTTTCACATTTATTGTTTTGTATTTTGTCGTGTTCTCGTTTGTCGTCTATATTAAAGATGTTGAACACTAACCACGCTGCATTTTGGTCCTCCTCTCCTTCAGCGGAAGAAAAACGTTTCAGAACCACCCACCACAACAGGACCAAACAGCGTGGTAATGGGCAGGGGCAGGAGAGGCAGCGATGTCAGGATTTCTGGACATGGGAGCAGAATCTGGACTATACAACTTGGAAAGAGATTGGCAGGTGGGCGGTCGACCCAGGGAGAGTGCCGGAGCCCGCCTGGGATTCGCTGGAGCAGTGAGGAGGGTTACAGGAGAATGGAGTTGGAGAAACAAGCACGGCAACGCGGTAGAAAGCCCGAGAGTCAGCCCCAAAAATTTATTGGGGGGCACACAGGGAGTATGGCGAAGCCAGGTAGGAGACCTGCTCCAACTTCCTGTGCTTACCGGAGAGCGAGAGGGACCGGGCAGGCACCGTGTTACACCGTGGAGTGCGCGGTGTCTCCAGTGTGGGTGCATAGCCCGGTGCGGTACACACCAGCTCCTCGTATCGGCCGGGCTAGAGTGGGCATCGAGCCAGGTAAGGTTGGGCAGGCTCGGTGCTCAAGAGCTCCTGTGCAACTGCACGGTCCGGTCTATCTAGTGCCACCTACATGCACCAGCCCTCCGGTGGCAGTCCCCCGCACCAGGCTTCCTGTGCGTGTCCAGAGCCCAGTACTCCCTGTTTCTCCTCCCCGCACTCGCCCTGTGGTGCGTGTCCTCGGCCCAGACTCGCCCTGTGGTGCGTGTCCTCGGCCCAGTACTACCAGTGCCGGCACCACGTACCAGGCCTACAGTGCGCCTCGCCTGTCCAGAGCTGCTAGAGTTTCCCGCCTGTCCAGAGCTGCTAGAGTCTCCTGCCTGTCCAGAGCTGCCAGAGTCTCCCGCCTCTCCAGAGCTGCTAGTCTCCCGCCTGTCCAGTGCTGCTAGAGTCTCCCGCCTGTCCAGAGCTGTTAGAGTCTCCCGTCTGTCCAGAGCTGCTAGACTCCCGCCTGTCCAGAGCTGCGAGAGTCTCCCGCCTGTCCAGAGCTGCTAGAGTCTCCCGCCTGTCCAGAGCTGCTAGAGTCTCCCGCCTGTCCAGAGCTGCTAGAGTCTCCCGCCTGTCCAGAGCTGCTAGTCTTCCTCCTGTCCAGAGCTGCTAGAGTTTCCCGCCTGTCCAGAGCTGCTAGAGTTTCCCGCCTGTCCAGAGCTGCTAGAGTCTCCCGCCTGTCCAGAGCTGCTAGAGTCTCCCGCCTCTCCAGAGCTGCTAGAGTCTCCCGTCTGTCCAGAGCTGCTAGTCTCCTGCCTGTCCAGAGCTGATAGAGTCTCCCGCCTCTCTAGAGCTGCTAGAGTCTCCCGTCTGACCAGAGCTGCTAGTCTCCCGCCTGTCCAGAGCTGCTAGAGTCTCCCGCCTGTCCAGAGCTGCTAGAGTCTCCCGCCTGTCCAGAGCTCCTAGAGTCTCCCGCCTGTCCAGAGCTGCTAAAGTCTCCCGCCTGTCCAGAACTGCTAAAGTCTCCCGCCTGTCCAGAGCTGCTGTAGTCTCCCGCCTGTCCAGAGCTCCTAGAGTCTCCCGCCTGTCCAGAGCTGCTAAAGTCTCCCGCCTGTCCAGAACTGCTAGAGTCTCCCGCCTGTCCAGAGCTGCTGTAGTCTCCCGCCTGTCCAGAGCTCCTAGAGTCTCCCGCCTGTCCAGAGCTGCTAAAGTCTCCCGCCTGTCCAGAACTGCTAGAGTCTCCCGTCTGTCATGAGCCGCCAGAGCCGGCAGTCTGCAAAAAGCCGCCAGAGCCGCCAGTCTGCAAGGATCCGCCAGTCTGCAAGGAGCCGCCAGAGCCGCCAGTTAGGCCAGGATTCGCCAGATCCGCCAGTCAGCCAGGATCCGCCAGAGCCGCCCATCAGCCAGAATCCGCCAGTCAGCCAGGATCAGCCAGAGCCGCCAGGCTCCGCCAGACCCGCCAGGCTCCGCCAGACCCGCCATTCGGCCAGGCTCGGCCAGAGCCGCCATTCGGCCAGGATCTGCCAGAGCCGTCAGTCAGCCAGGATCTGCCAGAGCCGTCAGTCGGCCAGGATCTGCCAGAGCCGTCAGTCGGCCAGGATCTGACAGAGCCGTCAGTCAGCCAGGAGCTGCCAGAGCCGTCAGTCAGCCAGAAGCTGCCAGAGCCGTCAACCAGCCTGAGCTATCTCTCATTTCTGAGCTACCTCTCAGTCCTGAGCTACCTCTCAGTCCTGAGCTACCCCTCAGTCCTGAGCTACCCCTTAGTCCTGAGCTACCCCTTGGTCCTGAGCTACCCCTCGGTCATGAGTTACCCCTCGGTCATGAGCTACCTCACAGTCATGAGCTGCCTCTCAGTCATGAGCTGCCCTTCAGTCCAGAGCTGTCCCTCAGTCATGAAGCACCCCTCAGTCCAGAGGCGCTCCTCAGTCCAGTGGGGACCTTTGTTAGGGTTCCTAGGCCAAGGTTGGCAGCAAGGGTCGCCACCCAAAGGACGCTAAGAAGGTGGACAACGAAAATTGTGGAGTGGGGTCCACGTCCAGCGCCAGAGCCGCCACTGCGGTGGGGGGGGGGGGGGTACTGTCACGATCTGACCATAGTTCTTTTGTGTTTTCCTTGTTTAGTGTTGGTCAGGACGTGAGCTGGGTGGGCATTCTATGTTGTGTGTCTAGTTTGTCAGTTTCTATGTATGGCCTGATATGTTTCTCAATCAGAGGCAGGTGTTAGTCATTGTCTCTGATTGGGAACCATATTTAGGTAGCTTGTTTTGTGTTGGGGTTGGTGGGTGATTGTTTCCATGTCTGTGTTTGTTTCACCACACAGGACTGTTTCGGTTTTCACATTTATTGTTTTGTATTTTGTCGTGTTCTCATTTGTCGCATTTTGGTCCTCTTCTCCTTCTCGGAAGAAAACCGTTACAAGCAAAGAGAAATGACAGTCCATCATTACTTTAAGACATGAAGGTCAGTCAGTACAGAACATTAAAATAACTTAGAAAGTTTCTTCAAGTGCAGTCTTAAAAACTATCAAGCGCTATGATGAAACTGTCTCTCATGAGGACCGCCACAAGGAAGCTGCAGAGGATAAGTTCATTAAAGTTACCAGCCTCAGCAATTGCAACCCAAATAAATGCTTCACAGAGTTCAAGTAACAGACACATCTCAAAATCTACTTTTCAGATGATTCTTCAGGCCTTCATAAATCAAATTGCTGCGGAGAAACCACTAAAGGATACCAGTAAGAAGAGACTTCCTTGGGCCAAGAAACATGAGCAATGGACATTAGACCGGTGGAAATCTGTCCTTTTGTCTTAGGAGTCCAATTTGACATTTTTGGTTTCAACTACTGTGTCTTTGTGAGACGCAAAGTAGGTGAACACATGATCTCCGCATGTGTGGTTCCCACCTTGAAGCATGGAGGAGAATGTGTGAGGGTGTGGGGGTGCTTTGCTAGTGACACTATCTGTGATTTATTTAGAATTCAAGGCACACTTAATCAGCATGGCTACCACAGCATTCTGCAGCTATACGCCATCCCATCTGGTTTGTATAACTATAATGACCCAACACACCTCCAAGCTGTGTAAGGGCTATTAGACCAAGAAGGAGAGTGATGGCGTGCTGCATCAGATGACCTGGCCTCCACAATCACCCATCCTCAAACCAATTGAGATTGTTTTTGATGAGTTGGACCGCAGAGTGAAGGAAAATCAGCCAACAAGTGCTCAGCATTTGTGGGAACTCCTTCAAGGCTGTTGGAAAAACGTAACAGGTGAAGCTGGTTGAGAGAATGCCAAGAGTGTGCAAAGCTGACATCAAAGGCAAAGAGTGGTTACTTTGAAGAATCTAAAATCCCAAATATATCTTGAGTTGTTTAATACTTTTTTTGGTTACTACAAGGTTCCAAATGTGTTATTTCCTAGTTTTGATGTCTTCACTGTGATTCTACAGTGTAGAAAAACCCTTGAATGAGTAAGCGTGTCCAAACATTTGACTGGCAGTGTATTTCCTGGCAATTAATGTACATCACTGGGGCCAAGCAGGAAACTTACGTACGCAGTACCCTCTATAATGGATGGTGAGCTGTTGCCATACCAGGCGGTGATTCAACCGGTCAGGATGCTCTCAATGTTGCAGCGGTAGAACTTTTTGAAAATCTGGGAACCCATGCCAAATCTTTCCAGTCTCTTGAGGCGGAAAACGTTTTGTCATTACCTCTTCAAGACTGTCTTAGTGTGTTTGGACCATGATAGTTTGTTGGTGATGTGGACACCAATGAAATTGAAACTCTGTTTCACCACAGCCCCGTCGATGTGAATGGAGGCATTTTTGAACCTTCCTTTCCTGTAGTCCACAATCAGCTCCTTGTTGTTGCTCACGTTGAGTGAGAGGTTGTACTGTCTATACTCTGTCTCATCGTTGTTGGTGATCGGGCCTACCACTGTTGTGTCGTCAGCAAACTAAATGATGGTGTTGGAGTCGTGCTTGTCCACATAGCCATGGGTGAACAGGAAGTAGAGGAAGGGACTAAGCAGTAACTTCTGAGGGGCCCCGTGTTGAGGATCACCATAGCAGATGTGTTGTTGCCTTACTCTTACCACCTGGGGGCGGCCCGACAGGAAGTCCAGGATCCAGTTGTAGAGGGAGGTGTTTATTCCCCGGGTCCTTAGCTTAGTGATGAGCTTTGTGGGCACTGTAGTGTTGAATGATGAGCTGCTCTCAATGAACAGCATTCTCACATAGGTGTTCTATTTGTTCAGGTGGGAAAGGGTAATGTGGAGTGTGATTGAGATTGCGTCATCTGTGGATCTTGTTCACCTCACTGACCAAGAACCTTCTCCCCTGATTTCTCAGCTTGGCCGGGCGGCCAGTAATTAATGTAATCTGCAGCTGATAAACATCCACCACCATGCTTCACCGTAGGGATGGTGCCAGGTTTCCTCCAGCCATGACACTTGGCATTCAGGCCAAAGAGTTCGATCTTTGTTTCATCAGCCCAGAGAACCTTGTTTCTCATAGTCTGAGAGTCTTTGGGTGCCCTTTGGCAAGCTCCAAGCGGGCTGTCATGTGCTTTTAACTAAGGAGTGGCTTCTGTCTGACCGTTCTACTATGAAGGCCTGATGGGTGAAGTACTGCAGAGATGGTTATCCTTATGGAAGGTTCTCCCATCTCCACAGAGGAACTCTAGAGCTCTGTCAGAGTGACCATCGGGTCCTTGGTCACCTCGCTGACCAAGAACCTTCTCCTCCGATTTCTCAGCTTGGCCGGGCGACCAGATCTAGGAAGAGTCTTGGTGGTTCCAAACGTCTTTCATTTAAGAATGGTGGAGATCACTGTGTTCTTGGGGACCTTCAATGCTGCAGAAATATTTTAGTACCTTTCCCCAGATCTGTGCCTCAACACAATCCTGTCTCGGACCTCTACGGACAATTCCTTCGACCTCATGGCTTGGTTTGTCCTCTGACATACACTGTCAACTGTGGGACCTTATATAGACAGGTGTGTGCCTTTCCAAATCATGTCCAATCAATTGAATCTACCACAGGTTGACTCCAATCAGTTTGTAGAAAAATCAAGGATGATCAATGGAAACGGGATGCACCTGAGCTCAATTTCTAGTACTTTTAAGAAATTAGCAAAAATATAAAAATTAAAAAATGTTTTTGCCTTGTCATTATGGGGTATTGTGTGTACATTTCAGAGTTTTCAAATCCATTTTAGAATAACGCTGTAACAAATTGTGGAAATATTCAAGGGGTCTGAATACTTTCCGAATGTGCTTCATAGATGTCCTAGCCTACCTCTTCAGGTAATAAGTTAAATGCAGTGTTATCCTTATATTTAGCTAATTCATGATGGGTTATGCTATAATAAGCTTCTAACTTTTATCCTCTGTCCCTTGTGCAATATGCATGCCCCTGTGCACCACTGGCCTCTCGCCTTAAAAAAATATCCTTACCTCTTTGAGTTCCATGCAGGAAAAGCTAGAGTAACATAGCTTGCTGGACATTATTTTGTTCAGCATTTCCTATACCAATAGACTATTCGAAGAGGGACGCAAGCTTGTGTTTACTGAATGTTAAGTACAGCATCCAATAGAACTCACAGGTAGTTTGAAAGAACTGCAAACATGCGACGGCGGTAGGCTATAGCAGTTATTTATTCCGACCCATAACCATTAAATCTTTGTGAAGAGAATTAAAAGCCTTCTACATATAATTCTGGTCCTATATTATTCAAGGATGTTATTAGAATGATGAATGTAAGAACAACAAAACGTATTTCATTCAACTGTTAAAAACGAGAAAGGAATGAAGCAACAATAGAGAAAGACGAGGTATGCACCGAAACACAAGCACCCCAATATGCAGAGAGCTCTTACAAATGGGGTAAGCATGGGGATACAAGGAATGCAGATACCCACTTCCAAAGCATAGACCAGTGGACCGCAACACTCACACTGCAATGTCTAGCCATTGTTTGCTGTTTGAAATTCATTACTCTTTTGTCCAATTTCTCTTTCATTTGTCTCTCCTTTTCTCATTCATGGCCACTGCCATTCAAACGTTTGGGGTCACTTAGAAATGTCCTTGTTTTTGAAAGAAAAGCACATTTTTTGTCCGTTAAAATAACATAAAATTGATCAGAAATACAGTGTAGACATTGTTAATGTTGTAAATGACTATTGTAGCTGGAAACGGCAGATTTTGGGAGGAATATCTAAATAGGCGTACAGAGGCCCATTATCAGCAACCATCACTCCTGTGTTCCAATGGCACATTGTGTTAGGTAATCCAAGTTTATTATTTTAAAAGGCTAATTGATTAAATAGTACCTGAAAAACACCAGTCTCAACGTCAACAGTGAAGAGGCGACTCCGGGATGCTGGCCTTCGAGGCAGAGATCCTCTGTCCAGTTTCTTTGTTCTTTTGCCCATCTTAATATTTTATTTTTATTGGCCAATCTGAGATATGTTTTTTTCTTAGCAAACCTGCCTAGATGGCCAGCATCCCAGTGTCGCCTCTTCGCTTTTGCAGGTATTATTCTTAAGGATACACCCCTTCTTTTTTTTTTACCTAAAATTACATACCCAAATCTAACTGCCTGTAACACAATCCCTGAAGCAAAGATATGCAAATTATTGGTACCATTTGAAAGGAAACACTTTGAAGTTTGTGGAAATGTGAAAGGAATGTAGGAGAATATAACACAATAGATCTGGTAAAAGATAATACAAAGACAAAATATATATTTTGTATTTTTTTTGTACCATCACCATTGAAATGCAAGAGAAAGGCCATAATGTATTATTCCAGCCCAGGCGCAATTTAGATTTTGGCCCCTATATGGCATCACATAATATCAAATCAAATGTATTTACAAAGCCCTTCTTACATCAGCTGATGTCACAAAGTGCTGTACAGAAACCCAAAACAGCAAGCAATGCAGGTATAGAAGCATGGTGGCTAGGAAAAACTCCCTAGAAAGGCCAGAACCTAGGAAGAAACCTAGACAGGAACCAGGCTATGAGGGGTGGCCAGTTCTCTTCTGGCTGTGCCGGGTGGAGATTATAACAGAACATGGCCAAGATGTTCAAATGTCCATAGATGAACAGCAAGGTCAAATAATAATAATCACAGTGGTTGCAACAGGTCAGCACCTAAGGAGTAAATGTCAGTTGGCTTTTCATAACCGATCATTCAGAGTATCACTACCAATCCTGCTGGTCTGGGATAGATAGCATGTCCGGTGAACAGGTCAGGATTCCATAGCCGCAGGCAGAACAGTTGAAACTGGAATAATAACACGGCCAGGTGGACTGGGGACAGCGAGGTGTCATCAGGCCAGGCAGTCGTGAAGCATGGTCCTAGGGCTCAAGTCCTCTGAGAGAGAGAAAAAGAGAAAGGTAGAGAGAATTACAGAGAGCAAACTTAAATTCACACAGGACACCGGATAAGACAGGAGAAATACTCCAGACTGACCCTAACCCCCTGACACATAAACTACTGCAGCATAAATACAGTGTATATGCAATTGTTTTGACTGATCCAATGAACCATTGCATTTCTGTTCAAAATGTTGTACCAACACTGCCCAAATGTGCCTAATCAGTTTTTTAACAACTTTTCATGTTCAATATTGTGCACTCTCCACAAACAATTGCATGGTATTATTTCACTGTAATAGCTACTGTAAATAGGACAGTGCAATTAGATTAACAAGATTTGAAGCTTTCTGCCATTATCAGATATGTCTATGTCCTGGGGAAATGTTCTTGTTGCGTATGACCTCATGCTAATCGCATTAGCCTACGTTAGCTCAACTGTCCCGTGGAAGGGACACCGGTCCCAAATAAGTCATTTTAATGAAGCTGCCAGTTGAGGACTTGTGAGGCGTCTGTTTCTCAAACTAGTCAGTATAATGTACTTGTTCTCTTGCTCAGTTGTGCATCAAGGTCTCCCACTCCTCTTTCTATTCTGGTTGGAGACAGTTTGCGCTGTTCTGTGAAGGGAGTAGTACACAGCATTGTACGAGATCTTCATTGTCTTAGCAATTTCTCGCATGGAATAGCCTTCATTTCTCATTTCCTGGCCATTTTGAGCCTGTAATCGAACCCACAAATGCTGATGCTCCAGATACGCAACTAGTCTAAAGAAGGCCAGTTGTATTGCATCTTTAAAAAGAACCACAGTGTTCAGCTGTGCTAACATAATTGCAAAAGGGTTTTCTAATGATCAATTAGCCTTTTAAAGTGATAAACTTGGATTAGCTAGCACAACATGCCATTGGAACACAGAAGTGATGGTTGCTGATAATGGGCCTCTGCATATGTAGATATTCCATTAAAAATCAGCCGTTTCCAGCTACAATAGTCATTTACAACATTAACAATGTCTACACTGTATTTCTGATCAATCTGATGTTATTTCATTGGACAAAAAAATTGATTTTCTTTCAAAAACAAGGACATTTCCAAGTGACCCCAAACTTTTGAACTGTACTGTACGTCCTTCTACACTGGTCGACTGTAAATAGTTGTTTTCATTATCAACTCATTAAGCCTAAAATGCCTACGTTGATGATATCACAGAGTATGTGACTTTAGCTGATACAGTATATACTACAGTATGTGGACACCCCTTAAAATCCGTGGATTCGGCTATTTCAGCCACACCTGTTGCTGACAGGTGTATAACGTTGAGCACACAGCCATGCAAGCTCAATAGACAAGAGCTCAGTGACATTCAACGTGGCACCGTCATAGAATGGCATCTTTTCAACAAGTCAGTTGGTCAAATTTCTGCCCTACTAGAGCTGCCCTGGGCAACTTTTAAGTGCCGTTATTGCGAAGTGGAAACGTCTAGCAGCAACAACAGCTCAGCCGCAAAGTGGTAGGTCACAAAAGCTCACAGAATTGGACTGCCGAGTGCTGAAGTTTATAACGTGTACAAATTGTCTGTCTTCGGTTGCAACACTCACTACCAAGTTCCAAACTGCCTCTGTAAGCAATCTCAGCACAATAACTGTTCATTGGGAGCTTCATGAAATATGTTTTCATTGCCCGAGCAGCCACACACAAGCCTAAGATCAAGAAAGAGGAAGACCCTTTCCTGTTTCAGTATGACAATGCCCCTGTGTACAAAGCGAGGTCCATACAGAAATGGTTTGTCGAGAATGGTGTGGAAGAACTTGACTGGCCTGCACAAAGCCCTGATCTCAAACCCATTGAACTCCTTTGGGATGAATTGGAACGCCGACTGCGAGCCAGGTCTAATCACCCAACATCAGTTCCCGACCTCACTTATGCTCTTGTGGCCGAATGGAAGCAAGTCCCCACAGCAATGTTACAACATCTAATGGAAAGCCTTCCTAGAAGATTGGCGACTGTATTAGCAGCAAAGGAGATGTTCGAAGATCAGGTCTGTAGTGTGTATAAGAGAGGTATAAACAGATTGAGTGCTTTAATGTGATTTTCATTATGTGGTTCTTAAAGAGAACACAGAGATATGAGACCAAGAAGGTGGAGAGAGATAAGTGTATTTACTAGAGGCACATAATCAAACACAGAGTGTGTGCTTGTGTGTGTGTTTGTGTGTGTGTGTGTGTGTGTGTGTGTGTGTGTGTGTGTGTGTGTGTGTGTGTGTGTGTGTGTGTGTGTGTGTGTGTGTGTGTGTGTGTGTGTGTGTGTGTGTGTGTGTTTGGTATTCCTCCTCAGTGGCCAGTCGATATGTTGTGAGATTATTCAGATCAGTGCGAGGTTGAACTCTCCTCATTGACTTGATGAAGGTTTAGTCCGGTTAAAAAGCTGACACACTCCATTACCAAGAACATTCCTCTATTGATTAAACCATTTCAGGGGCTGGACTTATCCTGAGGAGGAACTCCTCAATGACATTCATCATTTATTTATCTTTCTTTCTATCTTTCGCTCTCTCTCTCCCTCTTAAAGGTGTGTGAGTTACGTACGTTGGTACAGTGGTTTATATAAGCATGATAATTCCTGTATCATCAAACTTGAAAGGTTTTGCCTTGTGAAATGAATCACCCATTTCACAGCCTACAGCACCATATTAATATCTTAGCAACACTACAGCAAAGGCTATGGGACAAAGCCTTTAGCCTTAAAACATGAATTACTCAAGTATGTTGTACATTATTGGGACCAGTTACCCAATCAAAGTCATTGACTGACAAGAGAGTCCAACTATTTGTTTTCTGTTGTTTTTATATAATGACTCAGAGGTAAAACAAGTAAAAATGACTCCCTATAGAAATGGTGGTCAGAGAAAGCAGGTCATGATGGACAAAATATTGCAGAAGGGAACAAGTTATTTGGTTTGGAATGGAGCCCTAAGGCTGGAGTTACACAAAGCAACTTTCACACCACTTTAGTTGCTTCTTGATTGCCCGTTCACCTACTCTTTGTCTAACAAAGTCACAGCACTTGGAACCAAAAATCTCAAATTGGACACCGGTCTAATGTCCATTGCTTGTGTTTCTTAGCCCAAACAAGCCTCTTCTTCTTATTGATGTGCTTTAGTAGTGGTTTCTTCGCAGCAATTAGATCATGAAGGCCTGATTTACGAAGTCTCCTCTGAACAGTTGATTTTGAGATGCGTGTTTCTTGAATTCTGTGAAGCATTTTTTGGGGCTGCAATCTGAGGTGCAGGTAACTCTATTGAACGTGTCCTCTGCAGCAGAGGTAACTATGGGTCTTCCTTTCCTGTTGCGGTCCTCATTAGAGCTAGTTTCATCATAGCGCTTGATGATTTTTGCGACTGCACTTCTTTCAAAGTTCTTGAAATTTTCCGGATTGACTGACCTTCATGTCTTAAAGTAATGATGGACTGTCGTTTCTCTTTGCTTATTTGAAACTGAAACTGCAACAAAAAATGCAAAAAAGTTGCATTGTGTACTGTAACTCCATCCTAACCAGACCTGGGTTCAAATGCATGTGTATTTTAGTATTTGTTATTTAAATACTTACAGTTGAAGTCGGAAGTTTACATACACATTAGCCAACTACCTTTAAACTCAGGTTTTCACAATTCCTGACATTTAATCCTAGTAAAGATTCCGTCTTAGGTCAGTTAGGATCACCACTTTATTTTAAGAATGTGAAATGTCAGAATAATAGTAGAGAAAATGATGTATTTCAGCTTTTATTTCTTTCATCACATTCCCAGTGGGTCGGAAGTTTACATACACTCAATTAGCATTTGGTAGCATTGCCTTTAAATTGTTTAACTTGGGTCAAACGTTTCGGGTAGCCTTCCACAAGCTCCCCGCAATAAGTTGTGTGAATTTTGGCCCATTCCTCCTGACAGAGCTGGTGTAACTGAGTCAGGTTTGTAGGCCTCCTTGCCCGCACACGCTTTTTCAGTTCTGCCTACACATTTTCTATGGGATTGAGGTCAGGGCTTTGTGATGGCCACTCCAATACCTTGACTTTGTTGTCCTTAAGCCATTTTTTCACAACTTTGGAAGTATGCTTGGGGTCATTGTCCATTTGGAAGACCCATTTACGACCAAGCTTTAACTTCCTGACTAATGTCTTGAGATGTTGCTTCAATAATTGCTTCATAGTTGCTTCATAATTGTCCTACCTCATGATGCCATCTATTTTGCGAAGTGTACCAGTGTACCAGTGCCTCCTGCAGAAAAGAACCCCCACAACATGGTGCTTCACGGTTGGGATGGTGTTCTTCAGTTTGCATGCATCCCCTTTTTTCCTCCAAACATAATGATGGTCATTATGGCCAAACAGTTCTATTTTTTTTAAATCTTTGTCCCCATGTGCAGTTGCAAACTGTAGTCTGGCTTTTTTATGGTCGTTTTGAACCAGTGGCTTCTTCCTTACTGAGTGGCCTTTCAGGTTATGTCGATATAGGACTCGTTTTACTGTGGATATCGATACTTTTGTACTTGTTTCCTCCAGCATCTTCACAAGGTCCTTTGCTGTTGTTCTGGGATTGATTTGCACTTTTTGCACCAAAGTACGTTCATCTCTAGGAGACAGAACGCGTCTTATTCCTGAGCAGTGTGATGGCTGCGTGGTCCCATGGTGTTTCTACTTGCTTACTACTGTTTGTACAGATGAAGTGGGCATTTGGAAATTGCTCCAAAGGATTAACCAGTCTTGTGGAGGTCTGCAATTTTTTTCTGAGGTCTTCGCTGATTTCTTTTGATTCTCCCATGATGTCAAGCAAAGAGGCACTATGTTTGAAGGTAGGCCTTGAAATACATCCACAGGTACAGCTTCAATTGACTCAAATTATGTCAATTAGCCTATCAGAAGCTTCTAAAGCCATAACATAATTTTCTGAAATTTTCCAAGCTGTTTAAAGGCACAGTAAACTTAGTGTATGTAAACGTCTGACCCACTGTAATTGTGATACAGTGAATTATAAGTGAAATAATTTGTCTGCAAACAATTGTGCACAAAGTAGATGTCCTAACCGACTTGCCAAAACTATAGTTTGTTAACAAGAAATTTGTGGAGCGTAGTAAGGATCGGAGGACCAATGCGCAGCGTGGTACGTGTTCATGCCTCCAACGAGGAGGAGTAGTAAAGATCGGAGGACCAACGCGCAGCGTGGTACGTGTTCATGCCTCCAACGAGGAGGAGTAGTAAGGATCGGAGGACCAATGCGCAACGTGGTACGTGTTCATGCTGTTTATTAAAACAAGTGAACACTGAAACAAAACAATAAACAACACGTGAAATAACCAACCGAAACAGTTCCGTGTGGAACACACAGACATAGAAAATAACCAACCGAAACAGTTCCGTGTGAAACACACAGACATAGAAAATAACCAACCGAAACAGTTCCGTGTGGAACACACAGACATAGAAAATAACCAACCGAAACAGTTCCGTGTGAAACACACAGACATAGAAAATAACCAACCGAAACAGTTCCGTGTGAAACACACAGACATAGAAAATAACCAACCGAAACAGTTCCGTGTGGAACACACAGACACAGAAAATAAACACCCACCAAACACAAGTGTATGATTCTTAATCAGAGACAACTAACGACACCTAACGACACCTAACTACACCGAACAATACCAGGCCAAACGCAAAACACAACATAGAAAACGGAACATAGACAACCCACCCAACTCACGCCCTGACCATACTAAAACAAAGACATAACAAAAGAACTAAGGTCAGAATGTGACAGCGGTTGAAAAACGAGGTTCAATGACTCCAACCTAAGTGTATGTAAACTTCCGACTTCAACTGTATGTTGTATTGTGTATTTGAGTATTTTTAAATAGTGTGGCCCAAATCAACTTCTTCTAGATAATAGCAACTATTTCCCACAAATAGCCTACTATTCGAAAGTATTTACAAATACTTGGGTTAAATAAATGGGAGTGTATTTGAGTCAGTCTATTTTAGTTTTTCCAAATACATTCCAATATTCAACTACTTGTCTTTCAAGTACAAATATTGAAATACGTACTTCCAAATGTCTTTGAAATGAATTGAAATACCCTAAATTATTATTTGAACCCAGATCTGAGCCTAACTCAGGAAAACTGTTCTACTCCATGCTACTGCTCTGAACCATACCCTATAATTAGACTATTGGGACCAATGCAGAACTACCTCACAGCTTTCCTTCTCATTTAAAACCCATCGGCCAGTCGGAATAACTCTGTTTGCAGTGCAGCCTGCCCAGAACAACAATCACACACACACAGGCCTGATTGCGCGGGCACTACCTCTGTGATTGCATCTTAAGTGAGTAATTATCCATGTCTCTCCCACTCTCAGCCAGCTAACTCTCTGATTGTGTTTCTCTCGCTGTGGACAATGTCTTTATTTACGGGAGACCACACTACATTTGAATTAAGTCTGAGAAATAGTTGAAATCGGAAACTGTGATGTGAGCATGCCATGCTTTTGTTTTAGGCAATAGAGCATGGTAATGGAGTCATAGCACAAACTGAAGATGCACACCCAAAAAACACTGTCCCGAAGGCATAGTGGAAACGTTGGTTCCGTCATTCAATACTGCTTTGGTTATGTTCAACTAAGCACAGCAGAGACTGTCAGTTGAACCTGTCTAGTGTCAAATGGAACATGCATGAGTTTACAGCAATAATGTGTGAATACAATTGGGACAACCCAGACCGTAGACCCTGAACTTATACTAGCTTTGATTTTATCCCAAATGACTAAGGCTATATTTTACAGCCAGCTGCTGTAGGGTCAGTATTTATTCTATGTATACTGCTAAGCCATACTGTATGGTGTTTGTGTATTCTATACCACACAGCATAGTCCATGTTTCATGTTTACCGCACTCTGTGACTAATTTACCTCTTTGTGTTTATTAGGGCATCAAAGTCCTAATCAGTGTTAGGTTCCGAGAGGAGAGGGGGGAGAGCGAGGAGAGGAGGTGCAGACTATTCTTTAGCCTAATGGCCAATTAAGGCCTGCTAAACGTGAAGGCAGGAGCAGGATCTACTTCCAACCCCCTGTGAGACTCTGCTTGGAGAAAACCTCATAACCTCTCACTGGAACAGTTACGCACTAATTTTCCCTGGACACACAAACAGAAAGACACTTTCTCTCTTGTTCTCTCTAACATGGTAACTCAAACACATGGTCACTCACTCATATGGTTACTCCCTCCCTCACTTACTCTCTCTCTCTCCCTTTCTTTTAGTGACAGAGAGATAGGAAAAGAGAGCAGCAAATTTAAGCTGCATCCTATACATTATGCTCAGTCTAAATGACCTAAATAAGGAATTCAATACCCTGGGTCTGAATAGGGAGCTTAGACCACATATTTATTGAATGCAGGCTCTTTGTCCAATGCAAGAACATTCTGTGGTTTTGTGGGGGTTTAGACTTTGCTCCTGTGATCCAATGGAGAGGAAATCAGATCTCTCTCTCTCTCTCTCTCTCTCTCTCTCCTCAGCAGAGAGAGAGAGAGAGGGAAAGGTTTTTTCGTGAAAACCCCATTGCACTCTGGGGTTACACAGTGGCTTGATTGATCGGATCAGATGGCCAGTGACAGGAAGTGGGAATCAGAAAAGTTAGACAGGAGCAAAACCAGAGCATATACAGTAAATCATTAATAGGGATAAGATTACAGTAGTCAAGTAGTCCACTATATGATCATTTAATGTTGAGGTGGGCATTACGCATGAACAAAACAAAAAAATTCTCAAAGTTCAAACGGCATATTTTGGCTTTAACTTGAAAGGTCCCCAAGAAAGCTAAAGTAATCTTCCTAAATGACTATAGCACCATAGCACTCACGCTGGTAGCCATGAAATGCTTTGAATGGCTGGTCATGGCTCACATCAACACCATCATCCCGGAAACCCAAGACCCACTCCAAGTCACATACTGCCCCAACAGATCAACAGATGACGCAATCTCAATCTCACTCCGCACTGCCCTATCCCAACTTGACAAAAGGAACACCTATGTGAGAATATACCTCAGCGTTCAACACTATAGTGCCCACAAAGCTCATCAATAAGCTAAGGACACTGGGACTAAACACCTCCTTCTGCAACTGGATCCTGGACCTCTTGACGGGCCACCCCCCGGGTGGTAAGGGTAGGCAACAACACAGGGGTGCGTGCTTAGTCCCCTCCTGTACTCCCTGTTCACCCACCACTGCGTGGCAAAGCATGACTCCAACACCATCATTAAGTTTGCTGACAACACACCGATGGTAGGCATTATCACCAACAACGATGAGACAGCCTATAGGGAGGAGGTCAGAGACATGGCAGTGTGGTGTAAGGATAACAGCCTCTCCCTCAACGTGAGCAAGACAAAGGAGATGATTGTGGACTACAGGAAAAGGAGGGTTGAACACGCCCCCATTCACATCGACAGGGCTGTAGTATAGTGGATTGAGAGCGTCAAGTTCCTTGGTGTCCACATCACCAACAAACTATCATGGTCCAAACACACCAAGAAAGTTGTGACGAGGGAAGGACAACAACTTTTCTCCCTCAGGAAACTGAAAAGATTTAGCATGGGTCCCCAGATTCTCAAAAAGTTATACAGCGCACCATTGAGAGTATCCTGACCAGTTGCATTACCGCCTGGTGTTGTAACTGCTCGGGATCCCAGCCTAAGGAGCTACTGAGGGTAGTGCGTACAGCCCAGTATATCACTGGGGTCAAGCTTCCTGCCATCCAGGACCTATATACTAGGATTAGGCGGTGACAGAGGAAGGCCCAAAAAATGGTCACCCAAATCATAGACTGTTTTCTCTGCTACCGCACAGCAAGGTGTACAGCAAGGTCCAAAATGCTCCTTATCAGCCTCTACCCCCAAGCCATAAGCCTTCTGAACAATTAATCAAATGGCCACCTGGACTACACTGACCCCCCCATCCCCCCTTGTTTTTACACTGCTGCTACTCGCTGTTAATTATCTATGCATAGTCACTTTACCCCTACCTTCATGTAAAAATGACCTCAACTAACCTGTACCCCCGCACATTGACTCGGTAATGGTACCCCCTGTATATAGGCCTCATTATTGTTCTTTTATTGTTTTACATTTTTTACACATTTTTTCAAATGTATTTAATTTACTACATATTTTCTTAACTCTATTTTCTTAAAACTGCATTGTTGGTTAAGGGCTTGTAAGTAAGCATTTCACTTTAAGGTCTACTACACCTGTTGCATTCGGCGAATATGGCAAACACAATTTGATTTGATTTGAAATGTACGTTTTTTTCCTGGAAAACGGAAGGTTTATTATTGTTGGAAGCATTATCTGCAGTAGGCCTACCATCTTTCTAGTTATTTTATTCCCTTGTGACACTAGCTGCCCACACTGCAGATAGACACAGACACACACATACACACCTTCCCTGTGGCCATGTTTGGAGGTAGGGCCCATCTACATGCACAGCGTGTAATGATGTCTAAGAGCTATTTCATGGTGCAGGTTTGGTTTGAATTAGAGGCCAGCGGGAGAGCATGCGGTCTCTCTTTCGCACACGCATGCACACTCATAAACAGACACACACACACACACACACAAACACCATATCCAATGAATACCACCAACACATCAAATACAGTATGTCCATACGCATTGCAGACATTTACAACAAGAAAGACACACACACAGGGACAGACACAAACATGAAAACATCTCACTCAAAACCTGCCATACATGAAAAAGTATCCACTATTAAGGACAAATATGTGCTCTATGTGGTAGGTAGCGCCATATGAGAATGAATACATCTAGATTGAGTACATGTATGAATTCTGAGAACAAGGCTCTGAAAGACAGACAGCTGTTGGAGGAGTGTGTGTGACCTTTTTAAGATCCAGACAAACTGATAAACACTCTCCCTCTGTGCCTGTCATTTACAGGTTGGGTATTGACGTCCTACAGCCCATTCCCATGAGACTCACACACACATTCAGCACACATACACACACACACAAAACAGTCTGTTATTCATATCTCTATTATAATTGCATATGATTTCATATTACCCACCCTGTAGCTTCAGGCATGCAGGTGTCTATTAATTTCATCAAAACAATGGCTTTCTCTCCTATCATGTCTCTGGCCTCCCTTCTTCATTAGCCGGGGCTAACAATGGAGCGTGTGCTCCCTGAAGTTATGGTCAAGGGTGCCTCGTTGAGCTTGGTTTCTCGTAGGGGTTGAATGCCAGTGAGAGAAAGGCTTGGGGGTGATGTTCTGGGGAAAAGGAGCATAAGCCAGTGAGAGAAAGGCTTGGGGGTGATGTTCTGGAGAAAAGGAGCATAAGCTCCTTATCACAAGACATTAGGCTGACACCGGGCGGTGAGCGCTTGTGTCAACCGCTCCGGCCATTTGGAGACGGCTGCCTCAGGGTGAGAGGTCAGTGGCCAAAACTAGCCGCCTGACGGAGGACTAGGACTGGGAACAGACACACCAAGACACATGTGCACGTCCACAAAAACGCATACACAAAGACACATATAAGCGTGGGTACACATAATCACACATATAGTATGTCACGGTCTCTCCCGCCCATACTTAACATGCATGTACTCAAAAACAAACAGGTATGTATACCCAAAACCCAAAACATATAAAAAGGATATCAGTTATAAAGGTCGACGTCTGCCCCCCCCCCCCCCCCCCCCGACTGAAGTCGAATTAGCATAATACAAAAATCCCCATCAAAATTGGTCAGTTTAAGCTGGAGATAACAGGGTTTTGTTTACATTGGATGGGCCTCAATCCACCACATGCGCCTAAAAAAAAACGGTCTTCTCACAGAATCAGCTGTCCCGTCAGCTGTCCCGTCCCGGGGACTATTTGTTGTTCCATGTAGCAAATATTTTGTTCAATGTGTTTGCATGGGCTAATTGCAGTAAGGCCAAATAACATTTTTCATCAAATAATTATGTTTTCCTATTTTCCTTTTCTTATTTTTTCCTACTTTAAGGAGTTTTACAATTCCAAATAAAATAGCAAAATGATCCTTGGTATGACCTTCTTAAAACAATTCCATATAGCTTGCTTAGACAGGGCTTAGACTCAAATGGGTTAAACCTTATATCACAAAATGAGTTTGAGAAAGTAAAAGTTATGGTTATACAACTATGCCCTAACATGCAGCCATGTAAGGAAATAAGAAAGTGACAGTGCATCCGGCTAAATGTTCCTCATTAATTGTGCCCACACGACATCCAGCCCCATATGGCATCCATTTATCTAACTCTCAGACAACACCTCAGCTACAGTACTATATATACAATTGTAATATTATATGCTGTTTATAATGTACAACAAGAAAGTGGTTAATCATTATTTACTTCTAAAGGAAGAGACAGGTTTTTAATTTTTAATTAACAGAAATGGTAGATAATTTATTCGTGGCATAGTTTTTCAGAAGTAAAACATCTGTCCAAGAATGATTTTTGTGTTGTTTATTCATTTGGAAAATATCTAAACTTTAACTTTGTTAAACTAAACAATCCCAATCATATTTTACCGAAATAATAAGGCAGGAAAATAATTGTACAGTTATTGCCTAAAACACTCTGTTATAATTAAAAATAAACTAAGAGGATAACATTTTAGAGATTAGATCTTATATATCTGTAGTGATTGGTCTGATCTGGCAGCGGTCAGTGTAGATGCCCGAGGGTCATCAGTCATCAGTAACGCTGGGTGTCAGACCATTGACATTTCAGAGGGACGGGAATTTACCCTACCCTGTCCCAACAAAGAGAGGATGATGATGCCAAGGGCAGTGTGTGCGTGCGTGTGTGTGTCCATGTCTGCTTGCCTATATGTGTGTGACTCAAGTAAAATTGTATTTACTGTTAACAATCATTTTATCAGAAAATACATTTTACATCCATCTCCGAGACATTAATTGAATTGTAACATTCACATTGCACTGCATCCATATCTCTGTGGATGTGAATGTATTGTGAAATGTGGAGCAGGATCATATGCTAAATCTAATGACTTGGGTTAGGCTTCAGATCAAATTGAATATGAAGCGAGTGTGGTCTTCATCTCTATGCCTCCCACACACATACAGAAACACAAACTCACATACACAGACACAGAAACGCACACATACAGAAACACACACACACAGGTCAGAGAATCCCAGTGGCCCAAAAACTGGCAGGCATCCTCCACTGTGCTCCAGTGATCCAGCAGGCTTTCTTTTACACCCTGCCAAGATGCATTCCCCTACACACTGGCCATTGCATCCCATTCTCCTCTCCAATCAGCCATTATTCTCTGCGCTCACTCAAACACACTTAACACAGAGAAATATGGGAACATGAGGCTTATTTGTGGACAGTTGCTTTGTTAAGTTTCAAAACTGTTTCCATATTAAAGATGGAGAGTACATAATTGAAACAAACAGACATCCTTGGTCTCTGAATAAAGGAATATAATGAAGAACAATACAACAAAAGAGAAGAACAAAAATGAATGTAGAAAAAGTAGTAAGTGTGTAGGTCCCATTATCTGTGAATAGTTCTTAGGTATACTGTATAAAGAAAAATGGGTTATTCACACAAATCTTATATTTCGGTGTCACTAATAGTATTGTAGCAGCTTGGTCCATAGAGCCCTGTGTATACCAACACCAAAGCTGTCCTGTTCTCCTCTCCACTTCTCCACGATGACCCATATCTCCTCAGACTGGGGCAGTTTCAGTCCTCACTGCATCCATTCCTTTACCCCCCCCCCCTTCCCCCCAACCGCTCTAAAATCCCCTGTGTCTACCTTTTTTGTCACATTCAAAGCCTCCCAGCCACTGTGGCAAGTAGATAAAAAAGATCTACCAGACAGTCAGATTCTTTACAACCAATAACCCCCCCCCCCCCCCAAACATGGATTAATATGCTTTGTAATGTTTCTAAAACAAGAATTGTATCAGTAAGAAGTGATGTGGTATATTGTTCAACGTTATTTCATTTTTTTGTGACCAATGTCTTTTAACCAAAATATCACAGATAAGACAAACATTGTCAGCTGCCCCTTTAAGGGCTAGATGTTACCGTGGCAACGAGCTGCTGGAGTCCTCAGTGACAGCATGCCTGTGAGAGAGAGTGTGACTAGTAGCCTAGCAGTTGAACCAAACTCAAACATTTAAAAACAACTTAGCTTGTGAACAAAACTATTTAAATTGCCAAGAAACACGAAGGAAAAGTCTCACTTTAGTAGACTTTCCAAGTCCATTAGACGAAATGTAATGCCTTTGCGCAGCTCTTCCCCTGTTGCTGAGTGTCGCATGAGGTGGGATATACAATACTATAGCAGTGGTCACTAATGGGTCGGTTGCAATCGATTAGTCGATCTCCAAGGCTTTCCTAGTTGATCGCCAAACATTTCTGTAATAAGACAAATAATAAAGCCTCATTTTTATTTGTTTCGCTTTGTTTGCAGTCGGTGCAATTGATTCAGCTGCCCTGCGAGCTAGGTGTTCCCATTTTGAACTATTTCAGGAAGGTACAAACTTCACCCACCCGGCGGGCCTGGAGACAAAATCAAGGGCACCTATAGGCCTACCTCTGACCAATCAGATAGCTCAGATCAGTGTCTTTTTTAAATGTATTTTTATTTCACCTTTATTTAACCAGGTAGGCCAGTTGAGAACAAGTTCTCATTTACAACTCCAACCTGGTCAAGATAAAGCAAAGCAGTTTGACACAAACAACAACACAGAGTTACACATGGAATAAACAAACATACAGTCAATAACACAATAGAAAAGTATATATACAGCGTGGTAAGATGAGGGAAGTAGGGCAATAAATAGGCCATAGTGGTGAAATAATTACAATTTAACTTCTTCGATATAGGGGGCGCTCTTTTAATTTTTGGATAAAAAAACGTTCCCGTTTTAAACAAGATATTTTGTCACGAAAAGATGCTCGACTATGCATATAATTGACAGCTTTGGAAAGAAAACACTCTGACGTTTCCAAAACTGCAAAGATATTATCTGTGAGTGCCACAGAACTGATGCTACAGGCGAAACCAAGATGAAATTTCAAACAGGAAATGCCCCAGATTTTGAAGGCGCTGTGTTCCAATGTCTCCTTACATGGCTGTGAATGCGCCAGGAATGAGTTTACACTTTCTGTCGTTTCCCCAAGGTGTCTGCAGCATTGTGACGTATTTGTAGGCATATCATTGGAAGATTGACCATAAGAGACTACATTTACCAGGTGCTCGCTTGGTGTCCTCCGTCTAAATTATTGCGTAATCTCCAGCTGCGTGTATTTTTCCATTTGCTTCAGAGGAGAAACCAAACTTCCACGAATGATCTATCGTCGAATAGATATGTGAAAAACACCTTGAGGATTGATTCTAAACAACGTTTGCCATGTTTCTGTCGATATTATGGAGTTAATTTGGAAAAAAGTTTGGCGTTGTAATGACTGAATTTTCGGGGGTTTTCTTAGCCAAACGTGATGAACAAAACGGAGCGATTTCTCCTACACAAATAATATTTTTGGAAAAACTGAACATTTGCTATCTAACTGAGAGTCTCCTCATTGAAAACATCCGAAGTTCTTCAAAGGTAAATGATTTTATCTGAATGCTTTTCTTGTTTTTGTGAAAATGTTGCCTGCTGAATACTAGGCTTAATGCTATGCTAGCTATCAATACTCTTACACAAATGCTTGTGTAGCTATGGCTGAAAAGCATATTTAGAAAATCTGAGATGACAGTGTTGTTAACAAAAGGCTAAGCTTGTGAGTGAATATATTTCTTTCATTTCATTTGCGATTTTCATGAATAGTTAACGTTGCGTTATCGTAATGAGCTTGAGGCTATGATTACGCTCCCGGATACGGGATTGCTCGACGCAAGAAGTTAACAATTAAACACTGGAGTGATAGATGTGCAGAAGATGAATGTGCAAGTAGAGATACTGGGGTGCAAAGGAGCAAAAAAATAAATAACAGTATGGGGATAAGGTAGTTGGATGGGCTATTTACAGATGGGCCATGTACTGCTGCAGTGATCTGTGAGCTGCTCTGACAGCTGGTGCGTAAAGTTAGAGAGGGAGATATGAGTCTCTAGCTTCAGTGATTTTTGCAATTCGTTCCAGCCATTGGCAGCAGAGAACTGGAAGGAAAGGCGGCCGAAGGAGGAATTGGATTTGGGGGTGACCAGTGACGTATACCTGCAGTGTATGCAGTCATTGGTCTGCAGCTTCCAGAAGCCCACAGTTAAATATATAGTCAACTCTACTGCGTGAGATTTCAAAACTTTAAAAAACATGACTATTGAGAGAGAGAGAGAGAGAGAGAGAGAGAGAGAGAGAGAGAGAGAGAGAGAGAGAGAGAGAGAGAGAGAGAGAATACAGCTAAGGGCCGTTGTTTTAATGAGTGATTGAATGTTTAAGATTTTATTCAGCACTGTTCCCACCTTATTCAACACTTTTATAAGCCATAAAACGCCAATTTTTGCTTCACAAGTAATAAAACAAATAATATATAACCAGTGTGATCATACGTATATGTACTCGATACCATCTACTGCATCTTGCCTATGGTGTTCTGTACCATCACTCATTCAAATATCTTTATGTACATATTCTTTATCCCTTTACACTTGTGTGTACAAGGTAGTAGTTTTGGGGTTGTTAGGTTAGATTACTCGTTGGTTATTACTGCATTGTCGGAACTAGAAGCACAAGCATTTCGCTACACTCGCATTAAGATCTTCTAACCATGTGTATGTGACAAATACATTTGATTTGATATGATTTTGAGTAGTGACTTCAACTAGATTTGGCTGCCATCTGTTGCACAGGTATAGTAACTACACTGGGCAGCTAGTCAAATGAGACTTTAATAAGATATGCCATTTAGCAGACGCCTTGATGCAAAGCGACCTGGTTACATGGTAGTGGAAACAGAACCTAGAAACAGGATTACAAACATACATAGTCAATTATTGGGTTATTTGGGTGTTTTTATGAGTTCCACTGAAACAAGAAGAGGATTCTAATAAAAGGCAAGTCTTTGTCTCATGCACCGGATCAATAGACAAACAACTGTAGCATACCTTAAAGGGGCAATCAGCTGTTGCTATATCAATTTTTTTGCACTTAAAAATGTATGATATGTATCTATTGATTCCTGAAGAATCTAACTTATAAATGCCTCATGAGCTTAGTTCAACTGTCGTAGCCGAACAGAACCCCATATATAAGCTTGTTTTAATCCAATGTTGTAATCATAGAATATGTAAGCAAACACCATAGAGAACTATAATTTTGATATAATGGATAGTCAGTCCTTGCATCTATTGCTCTTTGAATTTGAGAGTGGTTACATTTCTCCAGCTCCTCAGCTTTTTACTGAAAGAGGAGCAGGGAAGAAACGTTCTTATTGTTTCGACTGCCACTTTAAGAAGTTAAATTGCAGATTAAATACAAACAAAAATATGTTAGAGATACTATAAAAACAGCACATCACTCCCACTGTTAGTAAATACACAGCATGTAGGACAGCAAACAATCAATCAATCAAATGTTTTTGACAAAGACCTTTTTTTAAATCAAAATAATAATCACAGTGGTTAAAGAGGGGGCAACAGTTCAACACCTCAGGAGCAAATGTCAGTTGGCTTTTCATAGCTGAGCATTCATAGGTCAAGACAGCACGTCTGGGGGAAAAGGGAGAGAGAGAGTCGAAACAGCAGGTCCGAGGCAAGGTAGCACGTCCGTTTGTATTATTGTCCTAGAAGTACCTACGTCCTCTTCATACATACACCAAATTACACACTTACAACCCTTAGTCTTGCTACAAAATATAGGTTAGGCTATAGCTTACCTCAATGTGTTGCAGGCATCTCTCTAATCCCTCCCTCTCCAAGGAATAGCTGTTCTACACTTTGGTCATATGCATGTCTCCAGGGCGAGGATCAGGTGGGAAGCAGAGTCCAGGATGGTGTAAGTGCCAAAGGAGGCACAATGGCCTGGCAAATTAACGCCGAATAACACCATCCCAACCGTAGAGCATGGGGGTGGCAGCATCATGTTGTGGGGTTGCTTTATTTCAGGAGGGACTGGTGCACTTCACAAAATAGATGGCTTCATGAGGAATGACAATTATGTGGATATTGAAGCAACATCTCATGACACCGGTCAGGAAGTTAAAACTTATTGCGACTAGAGGGCGATATTTACATTTTTGGATGAAAAACGTTCCCATTTTTAACAAGATATTTTGTCACGAAAAGATGCTCAACTATGCAAATAATTGACAGCTTTGGATAGAAAACACTCTGAAATTTCCAAAACTGCAAAGATATTGTCTGTGAGTGCAACAGAACAGATGTTACAGACGAAACCCAGATAGAAATCAGAATTTTTTTAAATCGCCTCATGCCAATGACTACTTATATGGCTGTGAATGAGCTACGAATGAGCTTACGTTTTCTACGTATTCCCCAAGGTGTCTACAGCATTGTGACGTCTTTTTACGCATTTCCGTTGAAGAATAGCCGTAAGGGACCATATTTAGCAAGTGGTCACATTGTTTCTCCCGCAGAAAATATTGCGTAAAATACTGAGAAACCAATTGCCTCGACGGGTATATTATCGAATATATATGTTAATAACACCTTGAGGATTGATCCTAAACAACGTTTGCTGTGTTTCTGTCGATATTATGGAGCTAATTTGGAAAAAAGTTTGGCGTTGTAGTTGTAGCATTTTCCGGTCGATTTCTCAGCCAAGCATGATGAACAAACGGGAGCTATTTCGCCTACAAAAATAATATTCTTGGAAAAAAGGAACATTTGCTATCTAACTGGGAGTCCCCTGAGTGAAAACAAAGGGGAATGATTTAATTTGGTTGCTTTTCTTATTTTCGTGAAAATGTTGCCTGCTGCCAGCAGAGCCTAGCATAGCATTATGCCATGATAAACTTACACAAATGCTTGTCTAGCGTTGGCTGTAACGCATATTTTGAAAATCTGAGATGACAGTGTGATTAACAAAAGGCTAAGTTTGAATATATTTCATTTGCGATTTTCATGAATAGGAAAAGTTTCTAGGGGTATTTATGTCCGCTGCGTTATGCTAATTCATTTGAGGCTATGATTACACTCCCGGATCCGGGATTGTTAGTTGCAAAAGGTTAAAGCTTGGTCACAAATGGGTCTTCCAAATGCACTTTGTGTTCCAAAGTTGTGTTTAAATGGCTTAAGGACAACAAAGTCAAGGTATTGGAGTGGCCATCACAAAGCCCTGACCTCAATCCTATATAGCATTTGTGGGCAGAACTGAAAAAGTGTGTGTGAGCAAGGAGGCCTACAAACCTGACTCAGTTACACAAGCTCTGTCAGGAGGAATGGGCCAAAATTTGCCCAATTTATTGTGGGAAGCTTCTGGAAGGCTAACCAAAACCTTTGACCCAAGTTAAACAATTTAAAGGCAATGCTACCAAATACTAATTGAGTGCATGCAATCTTCTGACCCACTTGGAATGTGGTGAAAGAAATACAAGCTAAAATAAACAATTCTCTCTACTATTATTCTGACATTTCACATTCTTAAAATAAAGTGGTGATCCTAACTGACCTTAGACAGGGAATATTTATTTGGTTTAAATGTCAGGAATTGTGAAAAACTGATTTTAAATGTATTTGGCTAAGGTGTATGGATACTTCCAACTTCAACTGTAGATGCGCAGTTGGTTTGCAAACTGTCACAGCGACATGGTCTCCAGGCTGAGGAAGTGACAAGTTTCCACAAATATGGAGTAGAAGCCACCAGTAAGGAAGACCGCTGATGGCAACAACAGATTCCCTGTAAACAACTTTCCCACTCTGGTCTGGGACTCCCACTTCCTCCTATTGGCCCACAACACACAACATCTCCTTGGTGTTGGCAAAACCATTTCTTTCAGGGATGAACTGTTGACTCCTGCTCAACATCCTGGCTCATGGCAGACAATGAACAACTCCTTCAGCTTGCTATCAAAAACAATGTATTTCAGATCTTGCACACGCTCTTCTATAGTAAAGATATCAGTTTGTCTCTGTGGATGGTTTGTCCTCTGACAAATCAACTGTAAATGTTGGTGTTCCTCAAGGCTCCGTTTTAGGACCACTATTGTTTTCACTATATTTTTTACCTCTTGGTGATGTCATTCAGAAACATAATGTTAACTTTCACTGCAGTGCGGAGGACGCACAGCTGTACATTTCAATGAAACATTATGAAGCCCCAAAATTGCCCTCCCTGGACACCTGTGTTTCAGACATAAGGAAGTGGATGGCTGCAAATGTTCTACTTTTAAACTCGGACTAATCAGAGATGCTTGTTCTAGGACCCAAGAAACAAAGAGATATTCTGTTGATTAATTAATTCATCTTGATAGTTGTACAGTCGTCTCAAAAAAACTGAGAAGGACCTCGGCGTTACTCTGGACCCTGATCTCTCTTTTGACGAACATATCAAGACTGTTTCAAGGACAGCTTTTTTCCATCTACGTTACATTGCAGAAATCAGAAACTTTATGTCCAGAAATGTAAAAAAATGTATCCATGCTTTTGTCACTTCTAGGTTAGACTACTGCAATGCTTTACTTTCCGCCTACCCATATAAAGCACTAAATAAACTTCAGTTACTGCTAAACACAGCTGCTAGAATCTTGACTAGAACCAACAAATTTGATCATATTACTCCAGTGCTAGCCTCTCTACACTGGCTTCCTGTTAAGGCAAGGGCTGATTTCAAGGTTTTACTGCTAACCTCCAAAGCATTACTTAGGTTTGCTCCTACCCATCTTTCCGATTTGTTCCTGCCGTACATACCTACACGTACACTACGGTCACAAGACACAGGCCTCCTTACTGTCTCTTGAATTTCTAAGCAAACAGCTGGAGGCAGGGCTTTCTCCTATAGAGCTCCATTTTTATGGAATGGTCTACCTACCCATGTGAGAGACACAGACTCGGTCTCAACCTTTAAGTATTTTTTGAAGACTCATCTCTTCAGTAGGTCCTACGATTGATTGTAGTTGGGCCCAGGAGTATGAAGGTGAACGGAAAGGCCCTGGAGCAACGAACCGCCCTTGCTGTCTCTGCCTGGCCGGTTCCCCTCTCTCCACTGGGATTCTCTGCCTCTAACCTTATTACAGGGGCTGAGTCACTGGCTTACTGGTGCTTTTCCATGCTGTCCCTAGGAGGGGTGCGTCACTTGAGTGGGTTGAGTCAATGACGTGATCTTCCAGTCTGGGTTGGCGCTCCCCCTTGGGTTGTGCCATGGCGGAGATCTTTGTGGGCTATACTCGGCATTGTCTCAGGATGGTAAGTTGGCAGTTGAAGATATTCCTCTAGTGGTGTGGGGGCTGTTCTTTGGCAAAGTGGGTGGGGTTATTTCCTACCTGTCTGGCCCTGTCTGGGGGTATCGTCGGACGGGGCCACAGTGTCTCCTGATCCCTCCTGCCTCAGCCTCCAGTATTTATGCTGCAGTAGTTTATGTGTCGGGGAGCTAAGGTCAATCTGTAATATCTGAAGTATTTCTTCTGTCTCATCCTGTGTCCTGTTTGAATTTAAGTATGCTCTGTCTAATTCTCTCTCTCTTTCTCTCTCAGAGGACCTGAGCCCTAGGACCATGCTTCACGACTACCTGGCCTGATGACCCCTTGCTGTCCGCAGTCCACCTGGCTGTGCTGCTAATCCAGTTTCAACTGTTCTGCCTGCGGCTATGGAATCCTGACCTGTTCACCGGACATACTACCTGTCCCAGACCTGCTGTTTTCAACTCTCTAGAGACAGCAGGAGCGGTAGAGATACTCTGAATGATCGGCTATGTAAAGCCAACTGACATTTACTCCTGAGGTGCTGATCTGTTGCAACCTCAACAACCACTGTGATTATTATTATTTGACCCTGCTGGTCATCAATGAACATTTGAACATCTTGGCCATGTTCTGTTATAATCTCTACCCGGCACAGCCAGAAGAAGACTGGCCACCCCTCATAGCCTGGTTTCTCTCTAGGTTTCTTCCTAGGTTCTGTCCTTTCTAGGGAGTTTTTCCTAGCCACTGTGCTCCTACACCTGCATTGCTTGCTGTTTGGGGTTTTAGGCTGGGTTTCTGTATAGCACTTTGTGACATCAGCTGATGTAAGAAAGGCTTTATAAATACATTTGATTGATTGATATATCTTGGCTCGTACTGTGATTATTGTGATTCTGAGCTCTCAGGTTCATACAGCAAGTTATGGTCTTCACTGATCTCACTCTCTGTCAGCTCCAACTGTGGTGTATAGGGGCAGGACTCGGTTTTATACTGATGGTCATGAGCGCAATCTAGCTGGGCCTCGAGCTCTTTAGTAATGGTCCCGATGGACCTCTTCTCCAACACAGCACAGGAACACTCTGGCACCCAGGGGTCAGTTTGGCATACTGTACTAACCATTCTTTCCTGTTGGTAGAAAACAATTAAGGCATCTATTAGGCTATAGTTATATTCAAGAATCACTGCAAATACTGTCTGTTGTCCATTCTTTACCTCAGGGATGATAGATTGTGTCTTGAAATAAACAATAGCCTTAGAAATTGCATGGATTTGCATGTACCTCCTCTTGCACAGTCTCCTCCAGGATGAAAACCTTTTCAGGGATGAAAATGTCATCCTTAAAACAAACAAATATGTTGTTAAGAAACTAAACTAAACCCAAATATATCAGGTGGCATTAACAAGCTACTGTCTTGTATGCTACGTCAACACACACACACACACACACACACACACACAGCAAATACAGGGACATTTATTATTCAGCAAACATTAGCTATGTCAACTTCAGTCTGGCTAAATGAGGTGGAGCTTACGGAATTTTCCCCCCCAAAATATGTCAACAAAATATAATACTGTACTTGACTATTTGAGGTGGAAGCTAGCTACAGTAACTACCTAATAACAGTGCTACACAGAGAAACGGTTGCAATTTTAGTTGTAGTTGCTCTTAGTTGTTGCGTAAATTGACCCAGTATTGTGTTTACTTCGTGCATGCAACGTCATCTCGCTGATTTTACCTTTAATTCTCCAAAGTGGGTCTGGAGATAAATATTTCAAGGTTATTCTGTTTTCTCTGTCTTGTCTTGTTTTCTGGGATCTGTGACTTTAATAAGAATATATGCATGTCTAAACAGGGTGTGTAGTGAAGAATAACCCCTGTTGTTTCCTCAATGCTTATAGCCCCGTCAACTGATGAAGGATAAATGACAAAGATACCACACAACGGACAAAGAACAAGCCCTCACAACCGATGATAGAGATGGCTTGGGTGGGTATCTTTTTATCTTAACACTGTTTTATACAAAACACCTGACAGACTGTTTCTAGCTCCCTGAACCTATCAACAATTAAGACCAAACCCAACGATCACAGTTCAGACCGAACCAAGCAATGGCTGTTGTTGTTATTGTTATCATTACCCGTTCATGTTGTCCCCTGGAACTGAGTGTCCTTGACGACATACCTCATTAAGGGTGTATGTTGTGAGGGGTTAAGGCAAAGGAGAATTACGTTTGAAAATAAGGAAGTGTTTTCTGTTCTAAAGGGATGGTTATATCAGAGTCTCTCAAAAAATACAACAGTTATTTCCCAAGGTCTTTATATGAGTAAGACCATTATGAATTTACAGGACAACAACAACTACTGACCATACATTTAATGGAGAGGGAGGGGGGTGAATGCCCAATTCCAAATCCATAGGACCTTAGCACTGACCAACAACAATACGAAGACAATAATAACCATTTGTCTTACTAATATGGTGGAAAATAGTTGCATACTTTTGAAGACAAAAAAAAACAGAGAGGATGAAAAGAGTTGCTTAGCCGTGTGTGCAACAAGAAAAGTTGAGAGAGACTTTTCATCTTTGAGGGAGATGTTAAATAATGAAGTTGACACTGCTGCCCGCCCCATTAGTCTAGGCCTTTATGGACCATTACTGTCAGGGTTAGAGGACACTCAAGAGCCAGAGGCCTACATACACACACAAACACACCCACGCACAGAGGCAGGCACACACACACGCACGCACACACACACACACACACACACACACACACACACACACACACACACACACACACACACACACACACACACACACACACACACACACACACACACACACACACACACACACACACACACACACACACACACACACACACACACACACACACACATAAACTGCAACAGATACCTGGACTCCCCTCTCTCTAGGTAATAGATAGAGATATGCCAGCAGTACTGGGACGGGAGGAAAGGAGGTGTGTCGTTGTATATGTGAAAGAACACAATTTGCACTTCCTTTGTGTGTGCATAAGTGTTTGTTAGTGTGTGTAAGCGCACGTGTGTGTATGTGTGTGCTCACGTGCATGTGTGTGTGTGTGCATGCATGTGTGTGTGCAGGTGAGTGATGCAGTGTCTGGCTCCATTCTCCACCTCACTGTCAGGAAATATAATTTGTGCCTTCAGTGCTTCACCTGGATCATATTCAGCATGCAAATGTATTTCCCTAATAGTCTGAGCGTGAGATGGCCCACCAGGATTAATGACGGCATTCTCAAATGCAGCCCATACGCCTCCCCGGACCACCGGGATATTACCCACCTCTGACATGGAAAAATTGTGTTAGTTCTACAGAGGAAAACGCCAGGATATTTGTCCTGCTAGACAATATAATAGGCCAGCGCATCATCAGATTGCAAAGTCATTTCAAAAACCTTGAAGACAAATAGTGGAGAGAGAGAGAGAGAGAGAGAGAGAGGGGGGGGGGGGGGGGGGGGGAGAATAGATGGTACATATCCTAATCTGGTGGAGTAGTTATCCTTCATTTCAGGTGGAGAGGCACTGCGATGACACATACACCAGGGCGGACTCTGGCCCTTATTTAAATTAAGCTTGCCGCATTGTGCCGAGCTCGGCTCTTTCCCGGGACACATCCCTTTTCTCTCCACCTTAATTAATCTTAGAGTTTGTTTTAGAATGCCTCCTCTAACCCCTTCTTTCTTGGGTTTTTAAAGCAAACACAATGAAATATGGACAGAGAAAAAAAATGTATTAATTATGACTCTGTGAGTATGCAGGGGTGGGGGGGTGGGGGGGCGCCAGGGGTGGCCAGGGAGAGGAGGAAGAAGGAAGAGAGAGAAACAGTAAGAGAAAGTGGGGGAAGAGAGATTGAAATGGAAAGGTAAAGAGAGTAAAAGAGAGAGAGAGAGAGAGGGATGGGGAGAAAGCGTAAAGCAGAGAGTAAGAGAAACAGAGATAGATAGAGGACGGGGGCTTAGAGGAGTGAAAAGCTAATTAAAAAGATAAGTGACCAACAGTGCTCCCCTGTCAGGAGTGGGACCCACCCAGTAGTTAACCCCTTTGTGGCGACTGGCAGGTGGTGACATCATGGCTTTGTGTGGCCGACAGGGTGATGGAGGAGCTTGCTGTTCTCAGGTGATGCTCTACAGAGCCCATGCTCACATACACACTAACACATAAACAAGCAAACGTACACACACCGCCTGTCTATTACAGCTCCACTGATAAAGGCACACAATGAATTTGCGGTTGCTATGAGGTAGAACAGACTCTACAATAATGTGTCTGCCTATTTCATTATGATGGTCACAGGTTGACACAGAGCAACTTATGCCGTTACTGCAGTAGGAGTGGAAGGTCTAATGAAAGGCTTGTTGTCATGAGCGCTTCCTTCACCGGTCCCCCTTCTCTCAACTGAACTGACCTGAGATAAAACTCACCCCCCCCCCATTGTGGTCCCCCTCCCTCTCATCTCTCTCTACTAGCTTTGCCATTATAATGATAGGAAATAATTCCTATGTCTCTGCTCTGGCATCTCCAGTGTCAGAGGTCAAGATTAACAGAGAGGAGGCCCAGGTTGACGGGTTTTCATGTCAACTACATCTAGCCTAACTATTTGAATCGTTCTAAACGACCAATCAGCCTTATGGTATTTTTTATAGTTGATTTTCAACGTTTTTCCGCTGCCTAACTGGAGTGAGGATAAACATAGATAAACCTGATCTACAGTACTGCAGCTCTATACAGTCCCAGTAGTGAGGCACTTTAGTATAAGGTACAGTGCTCCTTCCCTCCCTCATCATAATGAAAAACAAAGTCCCCTGTTTTTCTGGCTTCAGCAGGTAGCAAAATACAGAGGTCAAGGACAGGAGACAGGTCATTCTAACCTAATGATGAGATATGACCTATGTGCTTCTTAGTATGTGTTTGTGATTGTATAATGGTGGAATGTGTTTAAGAGGGGGTGTTTGAAATTCTATTGTGATCACTGGAGATTCATAGGGACCCGGTTCATCCACGGTCATAAACATTCTAGGAAAGAACACGGAACTCACCAGTGACCAATTAGACGGAGGCTGCACGGAGGAGTGGGGCCAAACAAACACATCTGATTGGCTAGCAGGGACCCCTGTTGTTCCGATGGTCCTGAGTATCGACAAAATTATGAAATAAAGGGCATTATCTCTACAGATACTGCGGGGTAGCACTGGAAGCACAGACACCACATACTCAGACAGGTCTCATTACATCTTATTACAGTCTCCACTCTCCAGGTAAGATCTCAGCCTCTACAGTACAGCATGAGATGGACTCAGGAACACTTTGCTACTCAACGCATTGATATTCAAGTTTCAAGTTCCACGTTTTCATTTCACATGCACAAGTACAGTGAGATGCCATTCTTGCTCTAAACCCAACAATGCAATAGTCAATATCAATGTATTACTAAAAATAACATGGGGATCAAATAAAACACACAAGAAATACAAATGATATAATCACGAGAAAGAGGGTAAGTTGTATACAGGATCAGTTACAATACCATATGTACAATGTGCAGGGATACTGGAGTGATAGAGGTAGATGTGTATAGGGGTAAGGTGACTAGGCATAAGGATATACATTACATGCTCAAAAGTATGTGAACACCTGCTTGACAAACATATTTTATTTAAAATTTATTTAACTAGGCAAGTCAGTTAAGAAAAAATTGTATTTACAATGATTGCTACTGGGGAACAGTGGGTTAACTGCATTGTTCAGGGGTAGAATGACAGATGTTTACCTTGTCAGCTCGGAGATTCGATCCAGTAACCTCGGTTACTGGCCCAATGCTCTAACAACTAGGCTACCTGCCGCCCCACATCTCATCCTAAAATGATGGGCGTTAATATGGAGTTGGTCCCCCCTTTGCTGCAATAAATGCCTCCACAATTCTGGGAAGACTTTCCATTAGTTGTTGGAACATTGCTACGGGGACTTGCTTCCATTCATCCAGAAGAGCATTAGTGAGGTTGGGCACTGCTGTTGGGTGATTAGGCCTGGCTTGCAGTCGGCGTTCGAATTCATCCCAAAGGTGTTGAGGTCAGAGCTCTGTGTAGGTCAGTCAAGTTCTTCCACACCGATCTCAACAAACCAACAAACCATTCTGTATGGACCTCGCTTTGTGCACGGGGGCATTGTCATGCTGAAAAAGAAAAGGAACTGCCCCAAAGTTGGAAAAAGGGAATTGTCTAGAATGTCATTGCTGTAGGGTTAATACTTCCCTTCACTTGAGCTAAGGGGCCTAGCCCGGACCATGAAAAAGAGCTCCAGACCATTATTCCTCCTCCACCAAACTTTACCGTTGGCAGTATGCACTCGCACAGGCAGCATTCTCCTGGCACCCGCCAAATCCAGATTTGTCCGTCTGACTGGTAAATGTTGAAGCATGATGCATCACTCCAGAAAACGTGTTTCCACTGTTCCAGAGTCCAATGGTGGGAAGCTTTACACCACTCCAGCCAACACTTGGCATTGCGCATGGTGATCTTAGGCTTGTGTGCCATGGAAACCCATTTCATGAAGCTCCCGACTCGATAGTTAGTGTTGCAACTGAGGACAGATGATTTTTATGCGCTTCAGCACTCGGCGCTCCCGTTCTGTGAACTTGTGTGGTCTACCACTTTGCGGCTGAGCCGTTGTTGCTCCTAGACGTTTCCACTTCACAATAACAGCACTTACAGTTGTCCTGGGCAGCTCCAGCAGGGCAGACCTTTGACTAACTGACTTGTTGGGAAGGTGGAATCCTATGAAATTGCCACATTGAAAGTCATGGGCCATTCTTCTGCCTATTTTTGTCTATGGAGATTGCATGGATATGTATGCACTTGTCAGCAATGGGTGTGGCTGAAATAGCCAAATCCACTCATTTTAAGGGTAATTCAAATCAATGTAGTGTATGATCAATAGAGTAGCAGCAATGTACATGATTGTGTGTGTGTGCGTGAATGTGTAGAGTCCTGTGAGTGTTCATGAAGACAGTGTAAAAATAAAAATAAAATATAAGGGTCATATCAGATTGTCAGTGTAACAATTTTGTTAGACATTTAGCAGTCTTAAGGTTTAGGGAGAGAAGCTGTTCAGGAGCCTGTTGGTGTCAGACTTGATGCACCAGTACTGCTTGCCTTGCGGAAGCAGAGAGAACAGTCTATGACTTGGGTGGCTGGAGTCTTTAACGATTCTCTGGGCCTTCCTTTCACACCGCCTGATATAGAGGTCATGGTTGACAGGGAGCTCGGCCCCAGTGATGCACTAGGCTGTCAGCACCATCCTCTATAGCGCCATGCGATCGAGGACGGTTCTGTTGCCATACCAAGCTGTGATGCAGCCAGTCAAGATGCTCTCATTGGTGCATCTGTATAACTCTTTGAGGACTTGAGGGTCCATGCCAAAACTTTTCAACCCCATGAGGGGGATGAGGCATGTTACCACCGTCGTCAGCAAACTTGATGACGGTATTGGAGGCATAACCCACACGGCCGTGGGTTAACAGGGAGGAGACTAAGCACACACCACTGTGGGGCCCACTTTTTGAGGATCAGGGTGGCGGAGGTGATGTTACCTACCCTCACCACCTGGGGTCTACCCGCCAGGAATTCCAGGATCCAGTTGCAGAGGGAGGGTCCTAAGCTTGGTGACAAGCTTTGAGGGGACAATGGGGTTGAAAGCTGAGCTGTAGTCAATGAACAGCATTCTCACACAGATATTCCTCTTATCTAGGTGGGTGAGGGGAGTGTGGAGTGTAATTGAGAGTGAGTCGTCTATGGATCTGTTGGGCTATATGCAAATTGGAGTGGGTCTAGGAGGTCTGGGATGATGGAGTTGATGTGTGCTGTAACCAGCACTTGATGATTACAGATGTGAGTGCTACAGGGCGGTAGTCATTGTGGCATGAAGCCTTAAGAGTTTTTGGGAACAGGAATGATTGTGGTCAGTTTAAGACGTGTGGATTAAAGACTGGGACAAGGAGTGGGTGAAAATGAAAGTGAGTATGCCTGCCAGCTGTTCCGCGCATGGATTGAGAACGTGCCCTGGAATACCGTCCGGCCCTGGGGCCTTGCGAGTGTTGACCTGATTAAAGACCTTACTCACGTCGGCCTCGGAGAGTGAGATCACCCAGTCTTCTGGGTCAGTGGGCACGGTGTTGTTATTGTCAAAGCGTACTGACAACACCCCTAGTGATTACCATTGCCAACACAAAAATGCCAGGAAGAATACCTGGTTTTCTGACTTAGTGAAAACATTGCATCTTCAAGTTGACGGAAACGATCTTCCACATATGTTCTCAGTGGCGGTAGTGGTACAAGATATTGTGCTGCGTATTCAATGAGTCCTTATTTGGGTTCTAGATCAGCTAAACCAGTTATCTGACCTAAAGGCCTCTTATGTCTCTCCTATGACTATGTCACTCGTATGATACTTGTAGAAGACTTTGGAATAACCTGTGCTGGTCCTTCTACCCTACAGATTAAGACACGTGAGAAGCACGCTTTATTAACAATGCTTCTCATCCAAAATTGGTATTTTATTAAAAACCAATGCCTAATTAAATTCCTAGATGAGGGGGCAGTGAACAATGTCAGATAGTGGCCACTTTAATTTGGGTTTTAAAGTAATTAGAGAGGTCTGATATGAGTGAGCACCGTGCTGAGGACCCCTCTAACGAGTTAAACAAGAAAAATTGCCAGTCTCCTTCTCTGGCAGCAGCTAATTGCCTTGACATGATGGGACATTGCCAATGATGTCAGTCCAACCTTATTTTCTTAATATGCTGTTTCGTTTTCATTTCTTTTTAATTACATAGGATTTCTGTAGCTTTTGTCACAGACGAAAGTATAAAGAAAAAAAGTAGGCCTTGGAAGTATCCACAGATACTTTAATGTTGTGAATAGCGTATTCATATAGACGTTTGTGGTTGTGTCTGCTCATCACGATTACCCATGCACTATGTTCAGGTATTATACTCTATTCATTAATGATAGTGAAAGGATTGGATGAAACAAGCAGTTACTATTTAGGTTGTTGTCTGGGGATGAGTTTTAAGCCATGAATCAGAACTATTACATTTTATTTTGCCTGCAGGCTCTAACTGTGTTACAGCATCACCCATCACACACAGACACACACACAGACACACACACGTGTTGTTATTATGATAAAGAGTTTGATTGTGCAATATCTTGATAAGTTCAATAAATGGCTCTTCAATGGGGTCCTACTCCTACAGCAGTAGTGCTGGGTTTTAACTGTACACACTAGCCCTACTTTATCATGCCTTTACATTGTGAATTGAATTATTAACAAATGACAAGGACAAGGAATTTTCAGGGAACCAAAAAGAGCTGATACGGTACGTGTTTATTCATATGTTTCACTTAACCTTTACATTCAACGGATTAATAAAAAAATACCTCATCCTGCATCTACAAACAACCTATAAGTAGTGGATTAAGTTGGGGAACAGATAGACTTTTGTCATTATTTACATGGCCTGTTGAAGCATCGATCCAGTGGGCTGCTTGCTCATACACACTCTAAAATGAATAGCGTTTGGCCCGGCCTACAGGGTCCTCATTTAATTTCCTCTGTGTTTGTTGACAGACCTACAGACTTGGCTTGTTTGGCTTCTCCCAACTTCTAAAATGAAAGGTCAACCAGCTTCGTCAGCCAGCCCCAAACAGGACCTAGGTAAAAGGCCCTCCTACAAGCTACATCTCAAGAGCTCTCAGGAAATAAACAAAACCCTAGCTGCCACAGCAACCCGGTTTACAGACATGGCACAAAATGTGGCCCTTTGGCCAGAGAGGTTAACAAAGAGGAACGAACTGGAGAAGCACTTTGTCTGAATATCATTAACCAAACCTAAAAATATATGAATAAAAACACCAATTACATCTTTGAAAATAAATGTTTTTGGAAATGAATGTACTATGTCTAACACATTTTGATAAAGCATCTTATAAGATCAATATCACTACGTATGGAATATAACTATGTAATTATCGCACATAACATTTATTTTACATATCACACATTACTCGCGAAAGTGTATGCACCCCATTATTTGGATCTCCATTGTTGCTGTGGTTATGCGTGTGAGCGCTCATTATGGGGTGTCTGGTTCAGGCCATCAGTAAGCTCTCGCACCACTGTCTCTGTGGAAATCACTGAGCCTATCTCACTGCTTAGCAACAAGCCCTGGGGCCTGTTTTGCACAGCTTAATTCAGATGAGACGACGGTGCACGTGACTGGCTGAGTGGCCCACTCCTCCCCTCCTTCAATCTCTTTCTCACTCCCCCACTTTCTATATCTCAATATCACTCACCCTCACTATTTTACTTACTAAATCTTCTTCACTCTCTCTTTCATCCTAAATCTCATTCTCTCTCTATCCCTCTATCTCCTCTTCCCATCCTTCCCTCTCTTCCCTCTATCTACTTCTGGTGAGTGGAGCACACTGAGGGGACGAGGGAGGAATCAACAATGGGTGATGTAACTGTGAGAGCAGCAGCTGCTGTGTTGTTCTGTGCTGCCTGGCAGTAATGAGGACTGGCCTAGACCAGATAGCAACACTGGACTGAGAGGACTCAGGGAAAACACTAGGTTAGACTAAGCACGAGTGAAAGACAACAGACACTCTACTCTGCTACAGATAGACCTCGCCACCACAGATAACACACTCACTGAGATAAAGTTTAGCAAATGTTCACCTTCTGTCTGCCTGGAATGAGCCATGGGGGGACCGCAGGCTTGAGTTTTATTAAGAACACCCCAATATAATAAATAATAATGGTATTATTTGATTCATCATCGACCTATAAAATGCAATATAGAGGTTTAAAAAAAGGGGATTCCAGCTAGTATGTCATCCCACTACTTTCTCCATATTTCTCCACTCGTCCCACAGTGTCAAGTATGGTATGTCTGTTCACCAGTCATATAACAATGTGTCGTTGCTGTACAAGTACCATTTCATATACAGATGTAGGATCTTACTTTGAGTCAGTTTGCTACAGCAGGACAATAATCTTGCAGCAACAGTAAATGTGAATTATTATGTGGATTATAATAATGAACATTTTTGGAGGGTTGATACATTTTTCAAAGTGGAAATTACAAACTTTAGAAGCCTTTTCAAACTCAAGTACACTACAGGTTTGCATTTCCTGCTGGGCAGGAACTAAATGACTATCGCCCCGTAGCACTCACTTCTGTCATCATGAAGCTAGTTGAGGATCATACCAACTCCAACTTACTTGACATCCTAAACCCACTTCAATTTGAATACAGCCCCAATAGATCCACAGATGATGCATTCCCCATCACACTGCACACTGCCCTATCCCACCTGGACAAGAGGAATACCTACTGTGTGTAAGAATGCAGTTCATTGACTAGAGCTCAGCCATCAGCACCATAGTACCCTCCAAGCTCATCATTAAGGTTGGGGCCCTGTGTTTGAATCCCGCCCTGTGCAACTGGGTCCTGGACTTCCTGACGGTCCATCCCCAAGTAGTGAAGGTAGGAAACACCTACGCTGATTCTCAACACAGGGGCCCCACAAGAGTGCGTGCTCAGCCCACTCCTGTACTCTCTGTTCACCCATGACTGCGTGGCCACACACGCATTCATCTCAATCATCAAGTCTGCAGATGAACAACGGTTGTAGGCCTGATTACCAACAATGACGAGACAGCCTACAGGGAGGAGGTGGCCGCTCTGGCAGACTGGTGCCAGGAAAATAACCTCTCCCTCAATGTCAACAAAACAAAGGAGCTGATCGTGGACTTCAGGAGTCAACAGCGGGAGCACCTCCCTATCCAACATATCACTGACAATCTGAAATTGTCCAACCACACAGACAGTGTGGTGAAGAAGGCGCGATAGCGCCTCTAAGACCCTCACAAACTTTTACAGATGCACAATTGAGAGTATCCTGTCGGGCTGTAACACCGCCTGGTAGGCAACTGCACTGCCCACAACTACATGGCTCTCCAGAGGGTGGTGCGGTCTGCCCAACGCAGCACCCGGAGCACACTGCCTGCCCTCCAGGACACCTACAACACCAGATGTCACAGGAAAGCCAGAAAGATCATCAAGGACATCCAGGACCCACCCGAGCCACAGCCTGGTCACCCCGCTATCATCCAGAAGGTGAGGTCAGTACCGGTGCATCAATGCTGGGGCCGACAGACTGAAAAACAGCTTCTATCTCAAGGCCATCATAGTGTTAAATATCTTTCACTAGCCAGCCTCCACTCAGTACCCTGCCCTGAACTTTACTCACTGTCACTAGCCGGCTACCACCCGGTTACTCAACCCTGCACTTTAGAGGCTGCTGCCCTATTTACAGTACATAGACATGGAATCACTGGTCACTTTAATAACGGGACACTAGTCACTTTAATAATGTTTACATACTGTTTTACTAATTTCACATGTGTATACTGTATTTTATTCTACTTAAGTGATAATGCAAGAGAAGACAGTGTTTGTTGGATATATTGTCAAACACTGCCTTTTTGGGCATTATCACTTCTATACAACGGGTTACCAACATATTCAAATAATGATCTACATGTTTTTATTAAAAACATTATTTTGATTCATTAATTCGTACTATTTCATCCTTCCACAAGATATAGTTCCGACACAAATGTAGGGTTGCTAGAGACGCGACCCACTCATTTGTACTTTTTGTTCTGTATCTTTAGATGCAACCCAGTCGTTCATTCTAAATGGATTGAGATTGAATCCTACTACTCCGACTCTGATGCTCGGCGGATGTGGCAGGGCTTGAATAATATTACCGACTACAAAGGGACACCCAGACGCGAGTTGCCCAGTGATACGAGCCTACCAGACGAGCTAAATGCCTTTTATGCTCGCTTCGAGGCAAGCAACACAGAAGCATGCACGAGAGCACCAGCTGTTCTGGATGACTGTGTGATAATGCTCTCAGTAGCCGATGTGAACAAAATCTTTAAACAAGTTAACATTCACAAAGCCGCTGGGCCAGGGCCAGATTACCAGGACGTGTACCCTAAACATGCGTGGACCAACTGTCAAATGTCTTCACTGACATTTTCAACCTCTCCCTGACCGAGTCTGTAATACCTACATGTTTCAAGGAGACCACCATAGTTCCTGTGCCCAAGGAAGCAAAGGTAACCTTCCTAAATGATCAGGGAGGTGGTCAGAGAACTAGCAGTGTGGTGCCAGGACAACAACCTCTCCCTCAAAGTGAGCAAGACAAAGGAGCTGAACACGGACTACAGGAAAAGGCGGGCCGAACAGGCCCCCATTAACATCGACTGGGTTGTAGTGGAGCAGGTCGAGAGTTTCAAGTTCCTTGGTGTCCACATCACCAATCAACTATCACGGTCCAAACATACCAAGAGAGTCCTGAAGAGGGCACAACAAAACATTTTCGCCCTCAGGAAACTGAAAATATTTGGCATGGTCCACAGATCCTCAAAAGTTCTACAGTTGCACTATTGAGATCATCCTGACTGGTTGCATCACAGCCTGGTATGGCAACTGCTCAGCATTTGACCGTAAGGCGCTACAGAGAGTAGTGCAATCGGTCCAGTGCATCACTGGGGCCAAGCTTCCTGCCATCCAGAACCTATATAATAGGAGGTGTCAAAGGACAGTCCATAAAATTGTCAGAGACTCCAGTCACCCAAGTTATAAACAGTTTTCTCTGCTACGGCAAGAAGTACCGGAGCGCCAAGTCTAGGACCAAAAGGCTTCTACCACCAAGCTTCTACCCCCAAGCCATTAGACTGCTGGACAATTCATACAAATCCCCACCAGACAATTTCCATGGACTGACTCCCCCCCACACACCTTTTTGTACACTGCTTGTTACCTATGCATAGTCACTTCACCCCAACCTGCATGTACAGATTACCTCAACTAGCCTGTACCCCTGCACATTGACTCTGTACCGGTGCCCCCTGTATATAGCCTTGTTATTCTTATTGTGTTTCTGCTTAATATTACTTTTTATTTTAGCCTTCCGAGCGTAATATTTTAGGCTATATTTTCTTATTGAACTGCACTGTTGGTTAAGGGCTTGTAAGTAAGCATTTCATTGTAAAGTCTACACTTGTTGTATTCGGCGCATGTGAAATTTGATTTTACCTTTATTTAACTAAGCAAGATGTTTTACTTCCGCTGCCTTACGCCTTCCTTTTGGGTGTTGATGGTAACGCAATGTTCTCTTTGTTTTCAGCCAGGATGTTCCTCCAGCGTTTTCTGTCTGTCAGTGACGGATGCCAGTAGCTATGGAGCGGAACCTTCACACCGATTCCCACTCACTGGCAGAATCTCCCTGGCTTCTAGAAGGATGTTAAACTCTTCCTTAGTGAGAGTTTTGAAGTCAACAACTTTTTTATTCTCTGCTAACCAGCCCGTAAAGCAACGCACAGCCCAGTTTGTATTCTTATCTTTTTTTTTTCATTGCAGCTTTTCTCTAGGTCAATCAAAGCAGCATCCTCCAAATCTGCATGCCTGGGTATTATTGCCATCTCTTTTCCCATTTTCCCATTTATCCATAGTCATGCCACCAAAAGATCAAAAGAAATGTTCCACTCATCCATTTCAGTTTTCGCAACAAAGTATTGATTTAGCCAGTCAACTGAAAAAAAAATGTTGTATGTTGCTATGACAACTAGCTCAATATGCTGTCAGTGTCGTTCGGACACATTCACTTTATATGGGACAGTGGAGATCGCAATTTAATATTGAAACAATATTGAAAAGGTCGGAGAGAAAGACAGCAGGTTTTATACTAATCTCTGCTGGTGAAAACCAAATGCTAGTCTAAAAGAAATAGGAGATAATGTCTAGATGATTTTTATAGTGGAGATCAAGTTTATACATTTCCTGGCAGGGTTGATGAGACAGTGGATTGCGCAGTGACATGGAGCAGAGCAAATAGGCATTTCAACGTCATAGATTTAGCCGGTGGTAACTTGTGAAATAGACACGGCTATAATGTGGTTTTAACCAATCATCATTCAGGATTAGACCCACCCGTTGTATAATGTATTTTAGTCAATGTCACTCTGACATTGCTCATGCAAATTTTTATATATTTCTTAATTCCATCCTTTTACTTTTAGATTTGTGTTTATTGTTGTGAATTCTTAGATGCTACGCTGTTGCGCTGTTGTAGCTAGGAACACTAGCATTTCACTACACCTGCAATAACATCTGATAAATATGTGTATGTGACCAATACAATTTGATTTGATGATAATTCTCATCATCAAAAGACTGATCAAATGAAGATCCTACATCTGTAGTGTGTCACACTGAGAGGGAAAGTGGAGTGAGATCCTGACATGGACTTACACAGCAGACACACCGTTTAACATCTTCACCGATGGCGGGTCAATTACACGGGTGTAATTGCAATAATTCCAATACCGCCGCAGTCAAGCTTGACAGTTTCCAGACCAGCTCCTATAATTGCAGGTTGACATATGCAACTGGAAATCAAAGGGAGCTCACAGTATAGAGTGGAGCACTAGGCTATGACTTCCGCTGTGGAACAGTGGATAGCTCATGCAACAAAAGCTGGAGTTATTAGCAGGAGTTGTTAATGGGAAATTGGTGTGAATGCCAAATCGTCAGGGTTAGGAATGAATAAGATGAGAAGGGAGGAGTGGGTTTTGGCAGTGCAGAGACAATGGTAGACACTCTTACAAAAAAGGGTTTCAAAAGGGTTCGCCGGCTGTCCATAGAAGAACCAATTTTTGGTTCCAGGTAAATCCCTTTTAGTTTCCATGTAGAACCAAAAGGGTTCTACCAGGAACCAGAAATTATTATTCAAAGGGTTCTCCTATGGGGACAGCCAAAGAACCCCTTTAGGTTTTAGTTACCACCTTTTTTTGTACATTCCAAAGGTATTGGTTTCTGGAAATTGGATATTGGACATTGTCTCACATTGTTTGTGTGACTGTGTTTGAGAGTGTTTAGATCTTCCATTCCTTTCAAACCTCCTAACTGAATAAGTAGTCTGGAATGTTTTCTTATGTGATTTGTGCTTAAAGAGGTTTAGGCCCAGGTTAATGTTAAAGGAAAACTCCACCAAATGCAATCTTTTGGTATTTGTTTCATTAGTCCATTGTTGATATAGTCACAAAACTTGCGTCATACCGGCTGTATTTCTATATTTTGAACGTGAAATAGCTTGAAAACTTGTGGGACTATATCAGCAATGAACTAATGAAACAAATACAAAAACATAATTTGCGGTGGAGTTTTCCTTTAAGCACTTTATGTCAAATGCATTTCTCAAAAAAGAATAAAAAATGGCTAAATAAATACATCTTGATTAATTAATTGAGCTGCTCCACTATGCCTGTCCAAATGTCAGTTGGAGGCTTCATCAAAAAGACCACACTCAAGGCTAATCCTTGTCTTTCATGTGGTCACAGAAACCGGAGACTGTGGGTGAGGTGTAGCCCTGTGAGCTAAACCCCAGTGAGGCTCCCGTATTCCCTCACTTGTCTATAGATGCTCCAAACCACAGCTCTCTCATGTTGGGATTCCAGAGGCTAGCTAGTGGCCAAGAACACTGTAAGGAATATCTGAGTCTTGCTTCCAGGAGCTAGCGCACCATTAGGATTTACGGCAGTGGAACATAAAGCACTCAGGGACCATCCCCATCTATACATAGTCGGTAACACTTCATTTTAGCGGTGCTATTATAAGGAAAAGAGAAAGGGGTAGAGTGTAATTACATGTGCAATTACACTGTTACAAATGTAGTTGTTAATTGTAATAACTCAAAGTTACACTGTTCTAGCAACATGTAACTGGGGGTAATTGCAGTCTGTAATTACAGAAGTTTAACAATGAATGCTTGTTACCATTGTTACTGCAAAAGTGCAAGTTTCCAATAAATTCACATATTTAGTGTTGTTTTTTTTTCTCAGCTGCATCTGATACAATAACAACTGCTACAAGGGTGTCATCTCTCGTGGACAGATGTGCTGGGTGTCCGAGATTATAAAGGTCGGAGGCTCAATAGGCTCTAATTACCTACCCGTGAATGCTCTGTTCAAAATCTCCACTCAATGTTGTTGCGAGCACTTGCCCCCAAAAACTGTACCATCTGTGTTTATTTGGTTGCGTTTAACAGAAACAGATCAGATGTAGTTCAACCGCAGAAGGGTGTCATACCAGATTATAATTAAAACATGTACTTAACATTAATGTGTCCGTTAACCATTATGACAACTTGAACCTCTTTGCCATCCAAGTGGGAGGATAAGCACAGTAGTACACTACAGAGTACATGTAATATCTACAGTACCTAAGTACAATGTAATTACAAGGGTTTACACAGGATTTAGCTAGTTAAAATGAAGTGTATCTTGAGGAGCACTTACTTGTAATTATTGTGTACTACGGAGCATGTTACATGCATATATAGTTACCTATTAGCAATTATAATATGCTTACACTGCCATGAAAAAGTATTTGCCCCCTTTCTGATTTTCTCTGTTTTTGCATATTTTTGCATATTTTTTACACTGATTGTTATCAGATCTTCAACCACAACCTAATATTAGATCAAGGGGACCTGAGTGAACAATTACCACAAACATGTGATACTTATTTAAGTTATGCAGAACCCAATACACCTGTTTGAAAAAGTAAGTGCCCTTTACAATCCGTAACTGGTTGTGCCATCTTTAGCTTTTACATTTTTAGCGTCTTTGAGAGACTTTTGATTGGTTCTCATATGCACTCTATTTGCATGCGCAACAACCCCCATGCTTCCTCATCGAAGCCGCACTAGAGAGGTAAAAAGGCAAATTAAAGTTAGGGCTACCTAAAACTGTGTGAGGGAAAAACTCAGTGATCGAGCGTTCTGAAAAGACGATAGAAAGACAACACCGCCACATAGTAATGACCAATTCAGGGATTTCATTTAAATAGGATAATTTTGAAGCATTTCAAGCCTTTGTATGAGGGAAGGATGTATTAACGGTCTTGCTAAGGGACTTTGGGGAAAAGCTTCATTTACCAGCTAGCTAGCTAGTTCTAGTCTTCAAGAAGCAAGGAAAACATCCTCCAATTCGGACAGTTGCGTCTCTGCTAAAGGCTGTGGTGAACAGAGGCAACAGCCACGAGGCAACAACCATGGGTCTCAGAGCGGTGGTTATGGAGGAAGACAATAACGCTATAGGGGAGGGTGCATGAGACCTTGTCTTAAGAAAACTGGAGAGCTGGTTAGGGAAGAAGAGAGGGAAAGATGTGTTGGCCTATGTCCTATACAGCTCCAAAATCTTTGGAATCGTTGTGGATGATGTTCATATGACCTGCGGTACATAGACGATTCCAAAGATTTTGGAGCTGTATACAACTTGTACATACAATGACCTAGAACTGTACTTTGATGGTATAGAATATCACTGCGATGGATACATGTATTGTCCGAATGGAAATGATGGAGTGATGACACAGGAGTGAATTATTGATATATATTTATTTTGTATTTGTACAAATGCAATGAGTTAGAAGTCTTTGTTAGCATGAAATGTTTGCATGATAGGCCTATAAGACATTGAATAGCCTAAATAAAGTGATAGAACTGTATCATAAATGAATGGGTGACAGGCAGCATAAGAGCTGAGAGAGGCACTACAGGAAGTATTTTTACTGGATTACACTATGGGAACCCCACAGATAACATTTTCTTATGCAACAACTGCTAGCAGAGTAATCAAATGGGCTTCAGTATTTTTGAATTGTTTCCAGTTATACTTGTATTCTGAATGGGGATGGGAATTAAGAATCTGTAGCCTACTGTTTACCACAGTCATGACTCTAACAACAGTCTTTCTGTAAGGGTCAGGGTTCAAAATGAAAACTTGCCTTTTGGGAAGAGTTTCAGCAAGCTTGGAGAACTGCGGTCTTTGGTGAAAGAAAATGAGATTACTATATATGAGCACCTAATGTTTAAAAGTGGTATCAGGCAACATTATTTTAGTGACAGAGGGAGTTAAACATGAGGAGCCATGTTGAGAAGGCTTCAGATACTATGGATTATAGGCCATGTCGACTGTTTACTTTACTAGGGGCCATGGCCACTCATAGATAGTGTCTTCAAAGTGAAACAAAACATACAACAAAAAACTCTAGGCCTTTTAATGATGTATTCATTTTGCGTCATTTCCCAATGCCAACAAATAGTACTGTTGGTAAAGGATGTCTTCTTAGTGCCAGCATGACTTTGTCATGACGTTGCCCTCTTTGAGTAGAGCGAGCACCATCCCCCGCTCTCTCCTTCTACAACCAGACTGCTGTGGTCAGAGGTCGTAAATTCCTGAGAAGACCTCATGGACACACAGTTATAGAGAGTAGTTTTTCATGGAGACAAAGGAAATCCTTCCACCTCACAGAACTTGAAGTACAAACAAATTTCATGTTCCAGGGAAAATGTAAAAGATTGGTGAAGAATCCAGCTACGAACTGGTCCATTTGGCACAACTTGGGAAGCTCAAGAGAGACGGTGTGGCCACATTACCATAACGCTGTTTATATAATAGCCTCAGATATGAGGTATACATCTAATTGTTGTATAAGATGAATGAGTATGATACTCTTTGTATAATTGGGTAATATGATTGTGGACTGTTTAATGAAGAAAAATAGAATTCCCTTTTGATTTGAACTAAATCAGAGGACTGCCCCTGAGCCCAGTTAGGGTGAGACATCCTGGGACAGCCCTCTTCTGCCATTCCGAATTAAACCCAACTTTGAGAAATGATCAGCAGACCATGTTTCTCTCAATCACAGGAGTACAAAGGTTGCAGACCATTGCTGAATCTTTTAACCATACCATGTGGTTAAACTCTTAGACTATCGATACCGGCAGAATAAGAATAAGTCTTTGATATTGATTACTAGTCTGCAGCTAGGAATTCGGTATCATTGAACGCGAAGAACGACAACCGCTGAAACATCCATTCTGTAACGAATGTCACTTTCAACTATCCCCTCTAACCAAGACAGAGAGAGAGAGGGAGAGAGACGGACAATTCTAGAAAATAATGACTTTTCACCAGCGATCAAGACGACACACTGAGCGTAAATATATATATTGATTGCAATTGTTCCCGAATGAGTGAGCGTTCATGTGTAAAGGATTAGCATTTTAATTGTTATAATTATCGCTCTGTAGTGACTTCTTGGTCGACCCCCCCCCCCCCCCATTTCCCCTTTGTCTAACAAGCCGCCATGCCGGTTCAGCCCACTAGGGCACATTTTCATGTAACCACATTTACCAAGTTTGTTTGTTTGTTTATGCATTTCTGATTTACTTAGTTAGTAATAAATAAATGACAATTGATGTATGGATGACTCATAGTGAAGACTGGGATCGTCCAGATAACCAACAATTTACGATGTTTGGAATGAGACTAACATGAGGTAAAATAAATAAATCATTAATCAGAAGACTATTGATCAGATATGAAAATATCTGAAAGGTTATATTGGGAAATTATAACTTTGTAATCTGAATACTTTCCTTGGTGCCCAAACTTCCTAGTTAATTACAGTTACATGATTATTCAGTTTAATCGAGTAACTAATTACAGAGAATCTTTGATAAAAATGAAGTCTTCAGTTTAATGATAGTAAAGACATGACAACTTAGTGACATAGAGAGAGAGGGGAGAATCTAATGGCTGTATAGTCTGGTTTATGAAGGGAATGTCTGTGTAATGGTTTATGGAAAAAAGGTGTTTCTCATTTACTGAAAGACATGGTGGCAGAGGTGGTTTAACTTAACATCAGAAGCCCATGTAGGTGTCTGTGGCGATGCCTGCCAACTTACCCTACAGCACAGGCATCAAGGCACCGTCTATACATTTTAACACCCCTCCCTCTTCCCCCCCCCCTCTCTCTTCTCTCCACTTCTCCTGCTGTAGGATGTAGAGAAGATGAAGTATGACCGATGAAGCATGACCGAATACAAACAGTGTAACTATTCCCTCCACAAGGCAATCAAACAAGCTAAGCGTCAGTATAGAGACAAAGTAGAATCTCAATTCAACGGCTCAGACACAAGAGGTATGTGGCAGGGTCTACAGTCAATCACGGATTACAAAAAGAAAACCAGCACCGTCACGGACCAGGATGTCTTGCTCCCAGGCAGACTAAATAACTTTTTGGCCCGCTTTGAGGACAATACAGTGCCACTGACACGCCCTGCAACTAAAACATGCGGACTCTCCTTCACTGCAGCCAACGTGAGGAAAACATTTAAACGTGTCAACCCTCGCAAGGCTGCAGGCCCAGCCGGCATCCCCAGCCGCGCCCTCAGAGCATGCGCAGACCAGCTGGCTGGTGTGTTTACGGACATATTCAATCAATCCCTATCCCAGTCTGTTGTTCCCACATGCTTCAAGAGGGCCACCATTGTTCCTGTTCCCAAGAAAGCTAAGGTAACTGAGCTAAACGACTACCGCCCCGTAGCACTCACTTCCGTCATCATGAAGTGCTTTGAGAGACTAGTCAAGGACCATATCACCTCCACCCAACCTGACACCCTAGACCCACTCCAATTTGCTTACCGCCCAAATAGGTCCACAGACGATGCAATCTCAACCACACTGCACACTGCCCTAACCCATCTGGACAAGAGGAATACCTATGTGAGAATACTGTTCATCGACTACAGCTCGGCATTTAACACCATAGTGCCCTCCAAGCTCGTCATCAAGCTCGAGAACCTGGGTCTCGACCCCGCCCTGTGCAACGGGGTACTGGACTTCCTGACGGGCCGCCCCCAGGTGGTGAGGGTAGGCAACAACATTTCCACCCCGCTGATCCTCAACACTGGGGCCCCACAAGGGTGCGTTCTGAGCCCTCTCCTGTACTCCCTGTTCACCCACGACTGCGTGGCCACGCACGCCTCCAACTCAATCATCAAGTTTGCGGACGACACAACAGTGGTAGGCTTGATTACCAACAACGACGAGACGGCCTACAGGGAGGAGGTGAGGGCCCTTGGAGTGTGGTGTCAGGAAAATAACCTCACACTCAACGTCAACAAAACTAAGGAGATGATTGTGGACTTCAGGAAACAGCAGAGGGAACACCCCCCTACCCACATTGATGGAACAGTAGTGGAGAGGGTAGTAAGTTTTAAGTTCCTCGGCGTACACATCACAGACAAACTGAATTGGTCCACCCACACAGACAGCATCGTGAAGAAGGCGCAGCAGCACCTCTTCAACCTAAGAAATTCGGCTTGTCACCAAAAGCACTCACAAACTTCTACAGATGCACAATCGAGAGCATCCTGTCGGGCTGGTATCACCGCCTGGTACGGCAACTGCTCCGCCCACAACCGTAAGGCTCTCCAGAGGGTAGTGAGGTCTGCACAACGCATCACCGGGGGCAAACTACCTGCCCTCCAGGACACCTACACCACCCGATGTCACAGGAAGGCCATAAAGATCATCAAGGACAACAACCACCCGAGCCACTGCCTGTTCACCCCGCTATCATCCAGAAGGCGAGGTCAGTACAGGTGCATCAAAGCTGGGACCGAGAGACTGAAAAACAGCTTCTATCTCAAGGCCATCAGACTGTTAAACAGCTAACATTGAGTGGCTGCTGTCAACACACTGACTCAACTCCAGCCACTTTAATAATGGGAATTGATGGGAAATGTTGTAAAATATATCACTAGCCACTTTAAACAATGCTACCTAATATAATGTTTACATACCCTACATTATTCATCTCATATGTATATGTATATACTGTACTCTATATCATCTACTGCTTCTTTATGTAATACATGTATCACTAGCCACTTTAACTATGCCACTTTGTTTACATACTCATCTCATGTGTATATACTGCACTCAATACCATCTACTGTATCTTGCCTATGCCGCTCTGTACCATCACTCACTCATATATCTTTATGTACATATTCTTTATCCCCTTACACTTGTGTCTATAAGGTAGTAGTTTTGGAATTGTTAGCTAGATTACTTGTTGGTTATTACTGCATTGTCGGAACTAGAAGCACAAGCATTTCGCTACACTCGCATTAACATCTGCTAACCATGTGTATGTGACAAATAAAATGGTTTGATTTGATTTGATTTGAAGTATGTAGTACCTCAAGAAGGTATTGCGGATGACAACAGACAACTCAAAGGCTCAGAGACACAAGCCAGCCGTCCGTCACTGACATATATACCTAGACCTTTTCATTCTAAATGATTGACTAAAATGAACCTATCAACATAGTGATGACATACAGCGGATGTTGTGCAAATATTTGTTTAATTACAGGTGCTTACTAGATGATGCACCACGCATAAAGCAAGCTCAGCCCGATTTGTTCTATTGTCCAATTGCAGTTGTTTTCTCTGTACACCCAAATGAACAAGTAAACAGTTGCTGTAGTTCGACAGGTCATTCATCCTCTTTAGAGTCTCAAGTTGGAAAAACTCATACAATCTTATGGATTACTATTCATAAGAGTTCAGCTTTCCAGACCAGACTCAGAACCAGAATCATGCTACTATGAGGCTGAACAAGAATTGACATGCTAACCTCCCCTGTTATTGTTACTGTTGAGAGGTTAGCATATCTTGGTGGTATGATCTTTGACCCTTAGTAACTTTCTCACTCATTATTATTCTATGTTATTACGAATACCGCTAGCAACAACAGAATAAATTAGGAATGCGAATGGCCTACCTACATAAGAAAAGAGGAGAATATCTTCTTTCTAATGATGTCAAGCTTATTTCTCATATGCTATTATTAAGCAAATCACACAAATTGAAGCCAATTACACTAATTTGAAATAAAAAAATGGGCTTTAAAAAAGCACCTGTGAATACTCTACCATTGCGGCAAGTGCTGCTGGCTCCTGGTAAGCTTTCTTGACTTGGACATTTGTTTTTTCTAAGACATGTGTCACACCCTGGCCATAGAGAGGTTTTTATTCTCTATTTTGGGTAGGCCAGGGTGTGACTAGGGTGGGCATTCTATGTTCATTTTCTATGTTTTGGATTTCTGTGTTTGGCCGGGTGTGGTTCTCAATCAGAGGCAGCTGTCTATCGTTGTCTTATTGAGAACCATACTTAGGTAGCCTTTTCCCACCTGTGTGGTGTGAGTAGTTATTTTCTGTTTGGTGTGTTTCGCACCTGACGGAGCTGTTTCGGTTGTTCCTTTGGTTATTCAGTGTTCAGTAAAATTAAAATAACGACCACGTACCACGCTGCTCCTTGGTCCTCACCTTCTTCCACCAATGGCTGTTACAACATGGCTAACCTTCATTAGCAAAAATGTCTTAGTCTATTAGCTAGAAAGGCAACTCCTATGTTAGATTACACTTCCTCTAACAATGATAATGTGGGGAGGTCAAAAGAATGAACAACTATCTACCAAATGTTGTTTACTTCTTCTTGCCATTATCATTCACCTGATGATTAGACAAGATGTATTTCAAAAACAAATAGCTAACGAATGATGGGGTCCCTAAGTTGCCGGTTTACTTGTCAGGGAGTTCCTGGGCAAGAAAATGTTGAAGATCCCTGGCATGGCAGGGAGTTCCTGGGCAAGAAAAGGTTGAAGATCCCTGGCATGGCAGGGAGTTCCTGGGCAAGAAAAGGTTGAAGATCCCTGGCATGGCAGGGGGTCCCTGGGCAAGAAAAGGTTGAAGATCCCTGGCATGGCAGGGGGTCCCTGGGCAAGAAAAGGTTGAAGATCCCTGGCATGGCAGGGGGTCCACGGGCAAGAAAAGGTTGAAGATCCCTGGCATGGCAGGGGGTCCACAGGCAAGAAAAGGTTGAAGATCCCTGGCATGGCAGGGGGTCCACAGGCAAGAAAAGGTTGAAGATCCCTGGCATGGCAGGGAGTCTGGGCAAGAAAAGGTTGAAGATCCCTGGCATGGCAGGGGGTCCACAGGCAAGAAAAGGTTGAAGATCCGTGGCATGGCAGGGAGTCTGGACAAGAAAAGGTTGAAGATCCCTAGCATAGAGGATGTTGTTCATACTGTGATGATTACAACTTATCCAAACCAAAAAGTGTGGATAGATGGCAGCATTCGCGCAAATCTGAAAGGGTGAACCATCGCATTTAACCACAGCGAGGTGACTGGAAACATGAACATGAACAAAAAGAACAGCTATGACCTCCGTAAGGCAAAGAGACAAAACAACAGTTCATGGACCAAGTGGAGACGCAATTCAATATCTCAGAAATTAGATGCATGTGGCAGGGACTCCAGACAATCACGGATTATAAAGGGAAAGCTAGCCAAGTTGTGGACACTGACGCCTTGCTCCCGGAAAAGCTAAACACCTTCTTCACCCGCTTCAAGGAAAACAACACAGAGCCACTGACGTGCGTCTCTGTCACTCACAAGGAATGTGGCCCTCCTGCAGAAACCAACACTCGACCCCACTATCTCCCTCAGAATGATCTTCTTGACCCTAAACAGTCAAGACAGGTCACTCAACTGGGACTACTCTCCTCAGTCATGGAGGCTCTCCACACTGCCAAAGCTGACTGTCTCCCCTCTGTTCTAATTCTCCTAGGTCTAGCCACTGCCTTTGACACTGTGGAACATAATATCTTCCTCTACTCCCTCTCAGAGCAGGCATCTCAAGATCTGCACATTCTTGGATTGCATCCTACTTGGCAGGCCACTACAACCAGGATATGTGTCTAAACCATATACTCTCACTACTGGTGGCCCCCAGGGCTCGGTTCTAGGCCCTCTCCTATTCTCTCTATTACACCAAGTCACTCGGCTCTGTCATATCCTCATATGGTCTCTCCAATCATTGCTATGCAGATGAAACTCAACTACTTTTCTCCTCCATACCTTCTGACACCCTGGTGGCAACACGCATGTATGCGTGGCTGGCAGATATCTCAGCTTGGAAGTCAGCCCACCACGTCAAGCTCAACCTCGACAAGACAAAGCTGCACTTTCTCCCAAGGAAGCCCTGGCCTCTCCAAGAACTCTCCATCATGGTTACCAACTCCCCTCTCAGAATGCAAACAACCTTGGGGTAACCCTGAACAACACCCTGTTGTTTTCTGCAAACATCAAAGCAGTGATTCGCTGCTGCAGGTTCATGTTCTATAACACAAGTCGAGTATGAACCTAACTCACACAGGAAGAGGGTCAGGTCCTAATCCAGGCACTTGTCATCTCCCAACTGCACCACTGAAACGTTCTGTTGGCTGGGCTCCCTGCTTGTGCCATCAAACCACTGTAACTTATCCAGAATGCCGCAGCCCGCCTGGTGTTCAACCTTCCCAGGTACTCCCATGTCACCCCGCTCCACAGGACACTCTACTGGTTTCCAGTCGAGGCTCACATCCACTACAAGACCATGGCATTTGCCTACGGAAATGCCCCTCTCTACCTTCTCTGTTCTGACACCTCTGGTCTCTTGGCCCTCCCACCACTACAGGAGGGAAGCTCCAGCTCACCCCAGTCAAAGCTTTTTTCTGTCCTGGCACCCCAATGGTGGTACCAGCTTCCCCATGAAGCTAAGACCCCAGAGTCCCTGCCCATCTACCCCCCCCCCCTGCACCGACAGCGTGGTGAAATAGGCTCAGCAGTGCCTCATTAAGCTCAGGAGTCTGAACAAATGTGGCTTGTTCCCTAAGACCCTCAAAAATGTATAAAGATGCACCATCGAGAGCATTATGTCGGACCGTACCACTGCCTGGTATAGCAATTGCACTGCCTGCAACTGCAGGGCTCTCCAGAGGGTGGTGCAATCAACCCAATGAATCATCGAGGCACGCTGTCTGCCCTCCAGGACATCTACAGCAGCCAGTGGAACGGGAAGGCAAAGAAGCTCATCTAGGACCTCAATTGTTTTAATATGGTCGTACTTTCTTTTAAAGCATTGAAAAACACATTCATAAATCACAAATCAAGACTTGAAGAAAGTAAAGTATAAGAAACACAGTTTTGAAGTCTCTGTCCTTTATCTAATAGGATAGACAGTAAAGAGTTGGTCCCCAATTTGCTGCTATAACAGCCTCCACTCTTCTGAGAAGGCTTTCCAGTAGATGTTGGAACATTGCTACTGGGACTTGGGTCCATTCAGCCACAGTCACTCTGCGTTACAAGTAATCCCAAAGGTGTTTGATGGGGTTGAGGTCAGGGCTCTGTGTAGAATGAAGATTCATCCATCAGATTGCCAGATGGTGAAGCATGATTCTTCAATCCAGAGAATGCATTTCCACTGCTCCAGAGTCCAATGGCGTGAGCTTTACACCACTCCAGCCGATGATTGGCATTGCGCACATTGATCTTAGGCTTGTGTGCGGCTGCAGGGGCAAGGAAACCCATTTCATGAAGATCTCGACGAACAGTTCTTGTGCTGACGATGCTTCCAAAGGCAGTTTGAAACATTGTAGTGAGTGTTGCAACAGAGGACACATGATTTTTACATGCTTTTAAGCTTCAGCACTCAGCGCTGCCATTCTGTAAACTTGTATGGCATATTGCTTTGTGACTGAGCTGTTGTTGCTCCTTAACGATTCCACTTATAATAGCACTTTCAGTTGAGCAGGGCAGCTCCAGCAGGGTAGAAATTTGACTAACTGACTTGTTGGAAAGGTGTCATCCTATAACGGTGCCATGTTGAAAGTCACTGAACTCTTCAGTATGGGCCATTTTACTGCCACTGTTTGTCTATGGAGATTGCATAGCTGTGTGCTCAATTTTAAACACAGATTATCAGCACAAAATACCATCACTGATAGAGCAGACCCTACATCTCAAGCTAAAAACAACACACTCAAACCCTTTCATTGTTTATGTGACATGGACATGTTACAACTGGACGCATAAAGATGTTGTCACGACTTCTGCCAAAGTCGATGCCTCTCCTTGTTCGGGCGGTGCTCGGCGATTGACGTCACCGGTCTTCTAGCCATCATTGATCTATGTTTCATTTTCCATTTGTTTTGTCTGGTCTTCCTACACACCTGGTTCCAATCCCATTCATTATATGTTGTGTATTTAACCCTCTGTTTCCCCTCATGCCCTTGTCAGAGATTGTTTATTGTTATGTTCATGTTTTATGGATTGGTGTGCGACGGGGTTCTTGTACCCACATTTATTTTATTATGGACTTTGGTTTTGGAGTTTGTGTTTTAAGTTATTAAAATACTCCATTTATACCAAGTTTGATTCTCCTTCACGAGCTGACAATAATTTACTATTTTTGTCACTGTCATATCGACCCTGGGGGTAGTAGATCGGGCTTAATATTGCAGAAACATTGTGCCTTCAATGTAATTATCTGGATAATTTCCAATCCCCCATATATTTTTGGGTAAATACAGTACCAGTCAAAGGTTTGGACACACCTACTCATTCCAGGGTTTTTCTTTATTTTACTATTTTCTACATTGTAGAATAACATTGTGAAGAGATCAAAACTATGAAAAAACACATATGGAATCATGTATTAATCAAAAAACTGTTGAACAAAACAAAATATATGTTATATTTGAGAATTTTCAAAGTAGCCACCTTTTACCATGATGACAGCTTTCGTGAGGTAGTCACCTGGAATGCATTTCAATTAACAGGTGTGCCTTGTAAAAAGTTAATTTGTGGAATTTATATCCTTCTTAATGCATTTGAGCCAATCAGTTGTGTTGTGACAAGGTAGGGGTGGTACACAGAAGATAGCCATATTTGATAAAATACCAAGTCCATAATATGAAAAGAGAAGCTCAAATAAGCGAAGAAAAATGACAGTCCATCTCAACTTTAAAACATGATGAAGGTCAGTCAATCAGGAATATTTCAAGAAATGTTCAAGTTTATTCAAGTGCAGTTGCAAAAACCATCAAGGGCTATGATGAAACTTGTTCTCATTAAGACCGCCACAGGAATGGAAGACCCAAAGAAACCTCTGCTGCAGAGGATAAGTTCATTAGAGTTACCAGCCACAGAAATTGCAGCGCAAATAAATGCTTCACAGAGTTCAAGTAACAGACACATTTCAACATATTTTCAGAGAAAAATGCATGAATCAGGCCTTCATGGTCAAATTGATGCAAATAAACCACTACAAAAGGACACCAATAAGAAGAAGAGACTTGATTGTGCCAAGAAACACAAGCAACAGACATTACACCGGTGGAAATCTGTACTTTGTCTGATGAGTCCAAATTTTAGATTTTTGGTTCCACCCGCCGTGTCTTTGTGAGACGCAGAGTGGATGAACGGATGACCTCTGCATGTGTGGTTCCCACCGTGAAGCATGGAATAGGAGGTGTGATAATGTGGGGGTGCTTTGCTGGTGACACTGTTGGAGATTTATTTCGAATTTAAGGCACACTTAACCAGCATGGTTACTACAGTATTCTGCAGTGATACATCATCCCATCTGGTTTGCGCTTATTGGGACTATCATTTGTTTTTCAACAGGACATTGTCCCAACACACCTCCAGGCTATCTAAGGGCTATTTAACCAAGAAGGAGAGTGATGGAGTGTTGCATCAGATGTCCTAGCCTCCACAATCACCGGTGATGATCTGGGGAAACTTCATCAAGGCTGAACCCTGTGATGGCCAGCCCAATCTCCAGACCTGAACCCCTTTGAAAACCTCTGGAATGTGATCAAGAGGAAGATGGATGGTCACAAGCCATCAAACAAAGCCGAGCTGCTTGAATGTTTGCATAAAGAGTGGCATAAAGTCATCCAACATCAATGTGAAAGACTGGTGGAGAGCATGCCAAGACACATGAAAGCTGTGATTGAAAATCATGGTTAATCCACCAAATATTTATATCTGAACTCTTCCTAAGTTAAAACATTAGTATTGTGTTGTTTAAAAATGAATAGTAACTTATTTTCTTTGCATTATTCGAGGTCTGACAACACTGCATATTTTTTGTTATTTTGACCAGTTGTCATTTTCTGTAAATAAATGCTATTAATGACAATATTTTTATTTAGAATTTGAAGAAATGTTGTCAGTATTTTAAAGAGTAAAACAAAAGTGTTCATTTTACCCAAACACATAAATATAAATAGTAAAACCAGAGAAACTGATCATTTTGCAGTGGTGTCATCATTTTGCAGTGGTGTCATCATTTTGCAGTGGTGTCATCATTTTGCAGTGGTGTCATCATTTTGCAGTGGTGTCATCATTTTGCAGTGGTGTCATCATTTTGCAGTGGTGTCATCATTTTGCAGTGGTGTCATCATTTTGCAGTGGTGTCATCATTTTGCAGTGGTGTCATCATTTTGCAGTGGTGTCATCATTTTGCAGTGGTGTCATCATTTTGCAGTGGTGTCATCATTTTGCAGTGGTGTCATCATTTTGCAGTGGTGTCATCATTTTGCAGTGGTGTCATCATTTTGCAGTGGTGTCATCATTTTGCAGTGGTGTCATCATTTTGCAGTGGTGTCATCATTTTGCAGTGGTGTCATCATTTTGCAGTGGTGTCATCATTTTGCAGTGGTGTCATCATTTTGCAGTGGTGTCATCATTTTGCAGTGGTGTCATCATTTTGCAGTGGTGTCATCATTTTGCAGTGGTGTCATCATTTTGCAGTGGTGTCATCATTTTGCAGTGGTGTCATCATTTTGCAGTGGTGTCATCATTTTTTCCAGAGCTGTAAGTATAGTTTCTTGAACATGGGGTGTGACATTCTTACTAATCTGCTAGAGAACCAGTTCCAATTTAAGTATAGATTTTGTATGACTGCAGCCTGGTGAGAGGTGTAACGCTTTAATATTTACACATTTCTACCCTCCAAATGAATATTTATTATATAAATAGGCCAGTTTAATTTTGTCTGGCTTGCCATTCCAAGTAAAATTGAATATGTTTTGGTCTTATACAGTGGGGAGAACAAGTATTTGATACACTGCAGATTTGGCAGGTTTTCCTACTTACAAGTCATGTAGAGGTCTGTCATTTTTATCATCGGTACACTTCAACTGTGAGAGACGGAATCTAAAACAAATATCCAAAAATCACATTGTATGATTTTTAAGTAATTGTATATATTGGTCATATTGGTCAGGGCTCCCGAGTGGCGCACAATGGGATTGTCTTGCAGTTCTCCAGCTGTATCCATTGAAACAGCGGTGGGCATGCGAGGTTCAATGCACGAGGGCAGGGGGCACTGGATGGGCAGCAGAGCCTCGCACAGAAGACTGACCTAGCTCATGGGGAGAGGGAGGAGGAGGATAGGGGGTGGGGGGGTTGACCCCCACCCCGCCCCACTGGGTAGCACAGAGCAACACATTAAGGGGCTGCACTAATAATGGTGCTGATTAGGGAAACAGTCCCGCTGTTCTTAGTGTCAATCTGCATGTTCAAGCTAAGACAATGTAACTAATAATGGTGTGAAAAATACCCCTGAGATATGAATTCGAAGGGCAGATATTATTAAATGTTAAAGCATTAGACTTCTCACTAAAGGCATCACTCAACTTAAGTTATACTTAAATCTGAACTGGATTTAACGAAAAATGACATGAAAAGCACACCTTTGTAAATCCCAAACTCTAAAACTAATTGGAAAGGTATATACAAATGATTTGTGACATTGTGGTTACAATAAAGAATGGACAGCTGCTGGAATTTTGAAAACAGATTTCCAAACACTTGTAGCCCGATTAGCAGGACAATAGACTTCTTATAGCCTGACTAACATTCCTCTATCTGAAAGAAATTACATTGCGACCAAAAAACAGACAAAATGGACATCGTTTTCAGGAAGACAGCTTCTTTCTATGGTGCTACCCATTCCAGGGTTAAGCCCGTAAACACGAGAAGACTTGAAAATGAGCCGGAGTTGAAACTTAAGGTATTTTTGTTTACATTTTTTTTATATAGCCTGTCAATGTTTAGGCATACTGTGTAATAAAATTGATAATTAAATAAAGGTTAAATATATATTTTTAAATGATTACGTACTAAAAACGTGTTTTTGCAGAGCATACAAACATGTCGACAACCATCCGTGGAGATCAGTGGACAAAGAGCTGGACCACGGGCCGCACCTAAAAATGCATGGTTGCTAAGAAAGCGGTTAGTGTTGCTAGATTCTTAAAATGTGTACGCAGCATTTGTGTGTTGGAGTCACTTTTAATTCTTAATTGATCTACCGTTTCTATCATATGCCACTGTAATCAATGGGGGCTCAGGGCAGTACCATTCTGCTCATCTGATGAAGGTGCAGATGGATCAGATTCAAACGTTGAAGACTGAGATTGAGTCATTGAAGGCAGACCAGCAGAAAGAGAAACGTTATCGGAGGGCAGAGATACGAGCGACAGCTGATGCATTGGTCCAGAGCCAGGTGGCATTGGCGGAGAGACAGATAATGACGCGTTGAAGAGGGCGAGGAACGAGATGGAGTCACAATCCACGCCAGTATCACCTGTAAGCTCTGGAACTCCACCTACGATAGGTAGAGTCAACATACCTGGCGGGTTCATCAGGTCGTTGATTCACCCTGACATTTCCAATCCTCTTCTGACAACAGAAGTTCACCAACTGCTCAACAGGCACAACAAGGGCCGTCCGGACCGTTATGCTGCTTTGCTATAGCCTAATAAACAAAAGGAGGTGGCTTATATCCAAAATATCATTATATATTATCAACTTGATGGCACAGTCATATAGCTGGTACCTACATAAAGCTGAGTGACTCACATTCATGGTTTTGGATCAAAATAAATAAGTACCAACGTTCTTTCTGATAGTCTTTAATAAAGAAATGGTTTGGTTAGCCTGACCTGGACACCATGCATAGTATTATAATAGCCCATTATGGACTATTAGCAGGACAATATACCTTTACCAACACCTCTCTGTATTTTGATACTTTGTGAGACGCGGTGTGTGTGAACAGATGATCTCCGCATGTGTATTTCCCACCGTAAAGCATGGAGGAGGAGGTGCTATGGGATGGCACACTTAACCAGCATGGATACCACAGTATTCTGCAGTGATAACACCGTCCCATCTGGTTTGGGCTGAGTGGGACTATCATTTGTTTTTCAACAGGACAATGACCCAACACACCTCCAGGCTGTGTAAGGGTTATTTCACCTAGATGGAGAGTGATGGAGTGCTGCATCAGATGTCCTCTCCTCCATAATACCTTGACCTCCAACAAGTGCATCCAACAAGTGCTCAGCAAATGTGGGAACTCCTTCAAGACTGCTGGAAAAGCATTCCAGGTGAAGCTGGTTGAGAGAATTCCATAAAATATATTTCAATATCTTTAACACTTTTTTGGATACTACATGATTCCATGTGTTATTTCATAGTTTCGATGTCTTCACTATTATTCTACATTGTAGAAAATAGTACAAAATAATGAAAAACCCTTGAATGAGAAGGTGTTCTAAAACTTTTGACCGGTAGTGTAAATGAAAAAAAATATTATATCTTAATTTCTTTCCACAATCAACAAATAATATGCTTAATAATGCAGGCACTTCCTACGAAGGATTGTTAAATATAACCAGGACTGACATTATACTGACATTGCAAAACTTACTTTTTCGGGAAGCAAACCGTTGTGATTCATCCTATGCTGTTCCTAACATCATTACCCCATAGCAACAGATGTGGGAAACATACACACACTTTCCCCACCCCTCCCTCACAAACAACCACAAGCTCAGATATTCCACAGTTGTTCTAACCCTAAGCCCAACTCAAGAGACACTTGATGTGTGAATATGTATACAATTGTAGCTGTTTGAGCAACAATGCAGAGATATGATTAAGCAATGTCTAATCCTAGCTGATTGAGCTTGGATACACCCCTTTCCCACGAAACACACACATGCTGGTCCTCCGTTGTGGCCATCAAGGGCCCCGTTGAGGTCGTCAAGGTTCTCATTAGCAGCTTTCAGAGATTCCTTGTATATTATTCCCCATCCCCATCCAGGGGCTTTGGCTATTGCTGGACCAACCCTGCCAGGCAGGCTCAGACTTTTGAAGGGCGGTGCTGCTTTAGTGGGTCTCTGACCGTGTTTATCTTTCTGTCTTGGCTGAATATTGGCTACTTGCAGTATTCCTATGAAACACATCTTCTTCGTGTGTGGGTCGCTCAGGTGGGTGTCTAGGATATATGGTTGGGGACCGTTCAATCATGACATGACAATAAATAAATAAACTATATTTGTCATTTATTTTAATTAACATGTACTGTGCTTTAGGAAATAATTTAATAATTGTACGACGCAAACCATAAAGTTTATAATAACCAAATAAATTGGCGGTCTGTCCTTGATGTCATGTGTGTAATTGGTGTGATCTACAGTGCATTCGGAAAGTATTCAGACCCCTTGACTTTTCCCACATTGTGTTACATCAGAGCCTTATTCTAAAATGGATTCAACCTACAGACATACCCCATAATGACAAAACAATAACAGGTTTTTAGACATTTTTGCAAATTTGTGAAAAAATGTAGTTAAAAAAAAACGTATTTACATAAGCATTCAGACCCTTCGCTATGAGACTCTAAATTGAGCTCAGGTGCATTTCCGTTGATCATCCTTTAGATGTTTCTACAACTTGACTGGAGTCGACCTGTGGTAAATTCAATTGATTAGACATGATTTGGAAAGGCATACACCTGTTAATATAAGGTTCCACAGTTGACAGTACATGTCAGAGCAAAAACCAGAAGGAATTGTCCGTAGAGCTCTGAGACAGGATTGTGTCGAGGCATAGATCTGGGGATGGGTTACAAAACATTTCTGCAGCATTGAAGGTCTCCAAGAACACAGTGGCCTCCATCATTCTTAAATGGAAGAAATTTGGAAACACCAAGACTCTTCCTAGAGCTGGCCGCCTGCTTCACGGAAACATGGCTAACTGGAGAGACGCTATCCGAAGCGGTGCAGCCAGCGGGTTTCTCCACGCATCGTGCCGACAGAAACAAACATCTTTCTGGTAAGAAGAGGGGCGGGGGCGTATGCCTTATGACCAACGTGACATGGTGTGATGAAAGAAACATACAGGAACTCAAATCCTTCTGTTCACCTGATTTAGAATTCCTCACAATCAAATGTAGACCGCATTATCTACCAAGAGAATTCTCTTCGATTATAATCACAGCCGTATATATCCCCCCCAAGCAGACACATCGATGGCTCTGAACGAACTTTATTTAACTCTCTGCAAACTGGAAACGATTTATCCGGAGGCTGCATTCATTGTAGCTGGGGATTTTAACAAGGCTAATCTGAAAACAAGACTCCCTAAATTTTATCAGCATATCGATTGCGCAACCAGGGGTGGAAAGACCCTGGATCATTGTTACTCTAACTTCCACGACGTATATAAGGCCCTGCCCCGCCCCCCTTTCGGAAAAGCTGACCACGACTCCATTTTGTTGATCCCTGCCTACAGACAGAAACTAAAACAAGAAGCTCCCACGCTGAGGTCTGTCCAACGCTGGTCTGACCAAGCTGACTCCACACTCCAAGACTGCTTCCATCACGTGGACTGGGAGATGTTTCGTATTGCGTCAGACAACAACATTGACGAATACGCTGATTCGGTGTGCGAGTTCATTAGAACGTGCGTTGAAGATGTCGTTCCTATAGCAACGATTAAAACATTCCCTAACCAGAAACCGTGGATTGATGGCAGCATTCGTGTGAAACTGAAGGCGCGAACCACTGCTTTTAATCAGGGCAAGGTGTCTGGTAACATGACTGAATACAAACAGTGCAGCTATTCCCTCCGCAAGGCTATCAAACAAGCTAAGCGCCAGTACAGAGACAAAGTAGAATCTCAATTCAACGGCTCAGACACAAGAGGCATGTGGCAGGGTCTACAGTCAATCACGGACTACAGGAAGAAACCCAGCCCAGTCACGGACCAGGATGTCTTGCTCCCAGGCAGACTAAATAACTTTTTTGCCCGCTTTGAGGACAATACAGTGCCACTGACACGGCCTGCAACGAAAACATGCGGTCTCTCCTTCACTGCAGCCGAAGTGAGTAAGACATTTAAACGTGTTAACCCTCGCAAGGCTGCAGGCCCAGACGGCATCCCCAGCCGCGCCCTCAGAGCATGCGCAGACCAGCTGGCCGGTGTGTTTACGGACATATTCAATCAATCCCTATACCAGTCTGCCGTTCCCACATGCTTCAAGAGGGCCACCATTGTTCCTGTTCCCAAGAAAGCTAAGGTAACTGAGCTAAACGACTACCGCCCCGTAGCACTCACATCCGTCATCATGAAGTGCTTTGAGAGACTAGTCAAGGACCATATCACCTCCACCCTACCTGACACCCTAGACCCACTCCAATTTGCTTACCGCCCAAATAGGTCCACAGACGATGCAATCTCAACCACACTGCACACTGCCGTAACCCATCTGGACAAGAGGAATACCTATGTGAGAATGCTGTTCATCGACTACAGCTCGGCATTCAACACCATAGTGCCCTCCAAGCTCGTCATCAAGCTCGAGACCCTGGGTCTCGACCCCGCCCTGTGCAACTGGGTACTGGACTTCCTGACGGGCCGCCCCCCAGGTGGTGAGGGTAGGCAACAACATCTCCTCCCCGCTGATCCTCAACACTGGGGCCCCACAAGGGTGCGTTCTGAGCCCTCTCCTGTACTCCCTGTTCACCCACGACTGCGTGGCCACGCACGCCTCCAACTCAATCATCAAGTTTGCGGACGACACAACAGTGGTAGGCTTGATTACCAACAACGACGAGACGGCCTACAGGGAGGAGGTGAGGGCCCTCGGAGTGTGGTGTCAGGAAAATAACCTCACACTCAACGTCAACAAAACTAAGGAGATGATTGTGGACTTCAGGAAACAGCAGAGGGAACACCCCCCCATCCACATCGATGGAACAGTAGTGGAGAGGGTAGCAAGTTTTAAGTTCCTCGGCATACACATCACAGACAAACTGAATTGGTCCACTCACACAGACAGCATCGTGAGGAAGGCGCAGCAGCGCCTCTTCAACCTCAGGAGGCTGAAGAAATTCGGCTTGTCACCAAAAGCACTCACAAACTTCTACAGATGCACAATCGAGAGCATCCTGGCGGGCTGTATCACCGCCTGGTATGGCAACTGCACCGCCCTCAACCGTAAGGCTCTCCAGAGGGTAGTGAGGTCTGCACAACGCATCACCGGGGGCAAACTACCTGCCCTCCAGGACACCTACACCACCCGATGCTACAGGAAGGCCATAAAGATCATCAAGGACATCAACCACCCGAGCCACTGCCAGTTCACCCCGCTGTCATCCAGAAGGCGAGGTCAGTACAGGTGCATCAAACCTGGGACCGAGAGACTGAAAAACAGCTTCTATCTCAAGGCCATCAGACTGTTAAACAGCCACCACTAACATTGAGTGGCTACTGCCAACACACTGTCAATGACACTGACTCTACTCCAGCCACTTTAATAATGGGAATTGATGGGAAATGATGTAAATATATCACTAGCCACTTTAAACAATGCTACCTTATATAATGTTACTTACCCTACATTATTCATCTCATATGCATACGTAGATACTGTACTCTATATCATCGACTGCATCCTTATGTAATACATGTATCACTAGCCACTTTAACTATGCCACTTGGTTTACATACTCATCTCATATGTATATACTGTACTCGATATCACCTACTGTATCTTGCCTATGCTGCTCTGTACCATCACTCATTCATATATCCTTATGTACATATTCTTTATCCCCTTACACTGTGTATTTTTTGGAATTGTTAGTTAGATTACTTGTTCGTTATTACTGCATTGTCGGAACTAGAAGCACAAGCATTTCGCTACACTCGCATTAACATCTGCTAACCATGTGTATGTGACAAATAAAATTTGATTTGATTTGATTTGGAGTAATCGGGGGAGAAGTGCTCCAGAGCGCTCACGACCTCAGACTGGCCTGAAGGTTCACCTTCCAACAGGGCAACAACCTTAAGCACACTGCCAAGAAAACATAATAGTGGCTTTGGGACTAGTCTCTGAATGTCCTTGAGTGGCCCAGCCAGAGCCCGAACTTGAACCCAATCGACCATCTCTGGAGAGACCTGAAAATAGCTGTGCAGTGATGCTCCCCATCCAACCTGACAGAGCTTGAGAGGAACTGCAGGGAGGAATGGGAGAAACTCCCCAAATACAGGTGTGCCAAGCTTGCTGTGTCATACCCAAGAAGACTCAAGGCTGTAATGTACTTAGTAAAGAGTCTGAATACTTATGTAAATGTAATATTTCCGTTTTTTATTTGTATACCATTTGCAAAAATGTCTAAAAAACAGCTTTGGCCTTGTCATTATCGGTATTGTGTGTAGATTTATGATAGATTTTTTTTTCAATTCAAATTTAGCATAAGGCTGTAACATAACAAAATGTGGAAAATGTCAAGGGGTCTGAATACTTTCTGAATACATTCCATATCGGCACAAAATTGAAAACACTTTCTCTGTCACAGCTCCTAGCTTTGGATTTTGCAACCATTTTCCTTTTTCCCTCACTTAACTCAATACACTTTTCCAATCACACAACCACACACCCCATCTTCCATCACAACCACTCCCCCCACATATACAACTGTACATACCCACATACTGTGCCTTCTATGTCCCCTGTTTCCTTTGTTTTTAATCTCTACCATGTTGATTCCTTCTGAGTGTTACGGTTTTCCTCTGTCGAAGGAGAGTCGGACCAAAATGCAGCGTAGTTAAATCGATACATGTTTAATACATGAAAAAACACGATAATACAAAAACAAGAAACGTACCGTGAAAACCTATACAGCCAATTTTTTTTAATTTTTGTATAAAAAATAATTTATTATCGTCAATACCATTCATTCTTTACAACTCATAATTTTCATACATACTCAAATAATGGTATTTTAATTTAACTAATTTAACTAAACAAAAACCCCAAACAAAACCTCAGGGGAGCATCTTCCCTCCCCGTCACCCTACAAACTACCTTTCCCTATCTCCTCGTCCCTAATCTATCCCCTTGCAAATCTAAATGACACCCAGCCCTAAACCCCCCTTCCACCTCTCCCGAGCAGCGTGCTGCCCCCACTTCCTCTCCTCCCTCTTCATCCTCCCCCTCAAATCTCCTTCCACCCTCCTCACTATCCCTTCCACCCCCCAATCTCTCCCTGTCTTCACCATGTTCTGCCTGGCTTCCCACAGCCCCCGTTTAAAGAGACTCATGAGAAGCCAGAGCAGAAATCTGTCCCTATCCGTCCCTCTCGCTCTCCCTACACCTCTCTCTAACCTGGCCCACGTCAATACAAAATCCCCCTTACCAAACCTAACAACACCCGTGCCCTAGCCCATACTACTCCGGCAAAGGCACAGTCCCAAAAGACATGGCGCACAGTCTCCTCCCTGCCACAAGAGGATCTTGGACAGGTGGGGGATTGCACCAAACTATACCGGTACATGATGGAACGTACCGGCAAGCACTTATGGAGGCTCAACCAATTCAGGTCCTTGAGCCTGTTGTCCAGACCCCGCGCCTGCACTCCCTCCCAGACCACTTCCGAGATGCCCACTACAGGCGCCGGACTCCCTGCCTTTCTGACCTCCTCGTACAGGTGCCTGTGATCTAAACCTACTCGGGCAACTTCAACCTCAGGGTGCGCACGCAGCCACTTGGCCGCATGACCAAAGTGCCACGGCAGCTGTTCCGCCCGAGGACCCATGTTAGACCACACCATTACGCTTCTCGCCTGATACGAGAAGAACACCCGCAGGAGGTAACCGGACGGGTGTATCACTGGATGAGCAAGCTCCATTAACAAGAAAGAAACAAAAATTGTGTCCAGCTTGAGGGGGAAATGTGGTACCCCCTACCTCCCTCCCCTGGGACAGATCATGCGTGCCCTGGCGACCCACTCGCACCTGCCACTCCACATGAACTGAAACACAAGCCTCACTAGAGGCCTCCTCAGACAAGCCGGCAATGGGTAGATGTACGCCAAATACAAAAGAGACGGCAACACATCCACCTTTAGGACCAGGACTTTGCCCATAAAAGACAAATACAGAGCCTTCCACATTGCTAGCTTCCTCTGTACCACTGCGATACGCATGTTCCAGTTTAGCGTCGCTGAGCCGGAGGTCTCAAAATGGACCCCGAGAATCCTCAGGGCCCCCTCACAGAGAGATAACCCCCCAGGCACATCTGTTCTACCGCGCCATCTTCCGAAAAACTTGACGGAAGGATTTGCATGGTTCAGAACCGCTCCCGACGCTCGGGTGAAATCCCCAAAGATGGCAAGGGACCTTGTCAGGCACGAGTCCTTGCACAGCAGCAAGGAAGTGTCGTCGGCGTACTGCGTCATCTTAACACGCAGCCCACCACTTCCAGGGATCAACAAGCCTTCCACCCCTGTGTCTGCCCTAATGGCAGCCCCCAGAGGCTCCATGTACAGAACGAAGAGGAGAGCTGAGAGTGGGCACCCCTGCCTGACCCCAGACGAGAGGTCAAAAACGTCACCCAAGTGACTATTTACACTAACTCGGCACCCCGCTCCGACATATAATGTACGAATCCATCCTATGAACTTCTCCCCAAATCCTAATCGACCTAACACTCTGAATAAAAAGGATCTATTCACGCGATCAAAGGCTTTCGCCTGATCTAGCGCTGCTACCATTAAAGGCAGTCCTCTATCTTCAACCCAAGCGATGGAGTCCCTGATTAACTGTAGGTTCCATCTAATAGAGCGGCCCTCTACCCCGCACGTCTGATCCTCATGGACGACGTAGGGAAGGGCTGTGCGCAACCGGTCTGCTAAAACCTTTGCAAGTAGCTTGTAATCTACACACAGCATGGTCAACGGCCGCCAGTTGCCAAGGTCTGTTACTTCCCCCTTCTTATATAAAAGTGACAGCACACCAACAGCCATTGATCTCCCCGGGACCCCCGTCTCAAGGAAGACTTCGAGGACCACTGGTCCAAGTATACCCCAAAACTTGAGATAAAACTCAGCCGGCAGCCCATCCATCCCAGGCACCTTCCCTTTTCCCATCCTCCTAAGAGCGCTCTCAACCTCTTCTAGTGAAATCTGGGCCTCCATCACTTCTCTAATGTTCTCCGGAAACCGCCTGGACAAGTGTTCTAAAAACACATTTCCCTGCTCTACATCTATTTCCCTTTCCTTAAATAAACCTTGGAAATTATCAGTTGTCACCCTGACCATATCCTCTGGTTCTCTAACTATACTACCATTTTCTTCCCTAACGCCATGCATTACCTTCCTACTCTGTCTGGCCCTAACCGACTTAAAGAACATAGCAGAACAAGTCTCATTGTGTTCTAGGAAGCCACTATGCGCACGCTCCAGGAAAGCTCGAGCCTTCCGCTCCTGCAACTCCCTGAGCTGCGCCTTTAAGGTTGCGGATCTCTCCCAGTCAAACAACCCGCCGAGGTTGCCTGCCTCGTACTCGAGTTCAATTAACCTTTGGATACGATCCACCTCCCTCCTCTCCTCCCTTTTTTTCCTCTTGCAATACCCTATTATATAAGCCCTAATCCTCACCTTAACTAATTCCCACCACTCTAACACCCCCTCACACATGGACCGGAGGCCTTCAAGCCTCCAAAAGAAACCATAAAACCGTCATCAAAAGCCTGCTCCTCCAGCACATCCCGATCTAACTTCCAGTACCCCCTACCAAAGAGGCAGACTGGCGACCCCACCTGCAGGAGCACCCCGTCTTGATCCGAAAAGAAAACAGGCAACAGCCGCCCAGACAACTTACCCAAAGACCTGGGTACAAAAATATAGTCGAGCCTCCGCTCAACCCCCCTGGAGTTGCGCCATGTAGGACCGGCCATTTTCGGAGTAGTGTGCAGACCACCATCAACCAGACCATGGCAAGCCATTAGCCCGGTAATGGCGCCTGCACTGCTATCCCCCCCTATTCCTAAATCTGTATTAAAATCCCCCCCTATCACTAATTTCCTATTTGTGACACACAGGGGCGTCAGACAGTCCACCATCTCCCTCCTGTCTGCCACCACCTGTGGCCCATACACCACCACCACCCTCCCCTGCATTACCACAAAAGAATCCTCAACTTTTACCTCCCTGTGCCCACACAAAATCCCTACCCCCGATGAGTGCACCCCCCCAATACCCCAAACCGACTCCCCCTTGTCCCACTCCCTCTTAAACCTACTAACATCCCCTCCATCCCTCAGGTGAACCTCCTGTAAAAAACAAAAATCAAACCCCACACCCTCCAAATAACTAAAAACCGCCCTCCTCTTAACAAAATCCCTTAAACCCCTTACATTTAAACTAACAAAAGTTAAATTAGACCCCATGAAATAATAAAATAAAAACATGTAATACACTCAAATTCTAAACCCAGACAGAAAGAAACAAAAACAGGAGACTCACCCGATGCTCCCCTGTTCCATATCTACCGGTGAGAACACCATCCGTACTCCCGACATCCCCCCCTCTTCCTCCATCTCACCAACCCAGGATGCAGGAATAGTGTTTGGCTCCGGGGTGCCCTGCACTCCTCTCCCTCCCCAGTGCTGCAGCTGGTTTGGAAAAAAATCGGGGAGGCTGAGTCCCCAAACAAAAAACTCCCCACCTCCTCCTGTACCCAGTCCTGAGTCTTGTTAGGTGTGTCCCCACCCAACAGAAGTTGGGGAAACCAGCAGCAACCCAGAGTTTTCTCCCACCCCCATCACTCTCTTGGCCATCCCCTCCCTCTCACTGTCGGCCAATCGCACCCTCCTCTTCATTCTCTTCTTTGGTGATGGCGGCAGTGGAGAGATACCACCCTCCTCCCCCGCCAGCTCCTCCACCATACCCCTCATCTCTTCCACCAGGGCACTTTCCCCCCAGTCCACTTGCTCTTCCACCGTCTCCTTCTCCAACACTCCTCCCTCGCTTTCTTCTCTCTCATGCTCCTCCACTCAGTTGCCTTCTTCCGCCACTTTTCCTGGTTCTCCTACTCCCGTGCCTTCCGTTTCCTTCTCTCTTCCATCCGCCGCTTCTTGCTCCTCCTCCTTCCTTGCGGCCTTCCCCTCTGGACCTGTACTCTGGTCATGAGGCGTGCTTCCTTCCCCTCCTCTTCTTCCCCCATCCCCCGCTCCTGCTCCCCCCACAGCCGCAGACGCATATGACCTCTGACGAGCCGGGCACCCCCGCCACAGGTGTGCTGACGAGCCACACCCATGGCACGCCTTAGGCTTGTCACAATCCCTCGCTTTGTGTTCCTCAGATCCACAAAATCTGAATTTTCTTGTGCTGCACGAAGCGAATATGTGGCCGTAGGCCATACAGCGCCTGCAAAATGGGGGCTGACGTGCATAAAACAACGTCCCCTGTCAGCCCCTAGGGAGAACATAGCAGGAGGATGGAGGTAGCCACCATGTCCCTTTGGGTCCTCCCTGAGGAGGGCCTGGAAGCCTCTCCTCCCATTCCAAAACCCAAGGGAGTCTTTGAGGTGCCTTGCTGAGGAGACGTTATCCATGTATCTCCCCAGAAAGGCCCTCACCTCTTCGTCCTTAACGTAAGGGTTGTAAATGTTGACAGTTACAACCCTAAAGTTGTTCTTCGCCAGGCTTGTTATTTCATAGTGGCTCATCGGCCTCTCACCTCCCACTGCTCTTGCCCTTCTCAGGATATCATCGTGTTTCTCCTCTGTATATAGTGCCACGTCGTATGCTCCCTCCAACGAGTTGCCTTGGAAACAAAACACGTCCTTCACCGTCAGCTTTAGAATCCCCATCAATATTATCCTTCCAAAAGTTTCCCGTCCTAAAGGCTCCAACTCCTTTTCCTTCCAAGCAAACCGAATCGTGTTGGCCAGCCCAATCCCAGGGACCGACCGTGTTGATGGAAGGAGAATGGCGCTCGTTCTCTTCTCTTCCAAAACAAGGAAAAAAGAAAAACCAAAGTGACTGAGCCTATCTGGTGTCGCTCATTCAGCCGACAGAAACTTTCAACCGGTTTTCCCCATTAAGCAGCGGGTCGGAGTCAGAGGCCGAGTCTTCTATGGTCTCTACTCCTCCAGTTACGGGGTCTGAGACGCCGAAGCTTCCCACCATTAGCTCTGACAAATTGAAAACTCTAGTCATTGGCGACTCCATTACCCGCAGTATTAGACTTAAAACGAATCATCCAGCGATCATACACTGTTTACCCGGGGGCAGGGCTACCGACGTTAAGGCTAATCTGAAGATGGTGCTGGCTAAAGCTAAAACTGGCGAGTGTAGAGAGTATAGAGATATTGTTATCCACGTCGGCACCAACGATGTTAGGATGAAACAGTCAGAGATCCCCATGCGCAACATAGCTTCTGCGTGCATATCAGCTAGAAAGATGTGTCGGCATCGAGTAATTGTCTCTGGCCCCCTCCCAGTTAGGGGGAGTGATGAGCTCTACAGCAGAGTCTCACAACTCAATCGCTGGTTGAAAACTGTTTTCTGCCCCTCCCAAAAGATAGAATTTGTAGATAATTGGCCCTCTTTCTGGGACTCACCCACAAACAGGACCAAGCCTGACCTGCTGAGGAGTGACGGACTCCATCCTAGCTGGAGGGGTGCTCTCATCTTATCTACCAACATAGACAGGGCTCTAACTCCTCTATCTCCACAATGAAATAGGGTGCATGCCAGGCAGCAGGCTGTTAGCCAGCCTGCCAGCATAGTGGAGTCTGCCACTAGCACAGTCAGTGTAGTCAGCTCAGCTATCACCATTGAGACCGTGTCTGTGCCTCGACCTAGGTTGGGAAAACTAAACATGGCGGTGTTCGCCTTAGCAATCTCACTAGGATAAAGACCACCTCCATTCCTGTCATTACTGAAAGAGATCATGATACCTCACATCTCAAAATAGGGCTACTTAATGTTAGATCCCTTACTTCAAAGGCAATTTTAGTCAATGAACTAATCACTGATCATAATCTTGATGTGATTGGCCTGACTGAAACATGGCTTAAGCCTGATGAATTTACTGTTTTAAATGAGGCCTCACCTCCTGGCTACACTAGTGACCATATCCCCCGTGCATCCCGCAAAGGCGGAGGTGTTGCTAACATTTACGATAGCAAAGGTCAATTTACAACAAAAAAAATGACGTTTTCGTCTTTTGAGCTTCTAGTCATGAAATCTATGCAGCCTACTCAATCACTTTTTATAGCTAGTGTTTACAGGCCTCCTGGGCCATATACAGCGTTTCTCACTGAGTTCCCTGAATTCCTATCGGACCTTGTAGTCATAGCAGATAATATTCTAATCTTTGGTGTCTTTAATATTCGCATGGAAAAGTCCACAGACCCACTCCAAAAGGCTTTCGGAGTCATCATCGACTCAGTGGGTTTTGTCCAACATGTCTCTGGACCCACTCACTGTCATAGTCATACGCTGGACCTAGTTTTGTCCCATGGAATAAATGTTGTGGATCTTAATGTTTTTCCTCATAATCCTGGACTATCGGACCACAATTTTATTACGTTTGCAATTGCAACAAATAATCTGCTCAGACCCCAACCAAGGAACATCAAAAGTCGTGCTATAAATTCACAGACAACACAAAGATTCCTTGATGCCCTTCCAGACTCCCTCTGCCTACCCAAGGACGCCAGAGGACAAACATCAGTTAACCACCTAACTGAGGATCTCAATTTAACCTTGGGCAATACCCTAGATGCAGTTGCACCCCTAAAAACTAAAAACATTTCTCATAAGAAACTAGCTCCCTGGTATACAGAAAATACCCGAGCTCTGAAGCAAGCTTCCAGAAAATTGGAACGGAAATGGCGCCACACCAAACTGGAAGTCTTCCGACTAGCTTGGAAAGACGGTACCGTGCAGTACCGAAGAGCCCTTACTGCTGCTCGTTCATCCTATTTTTCTAACTTAATTGAGGAAAATAAGAACAATCCGAAATTCCTTTTTGATACTGTCGCAAAGCTAACTAAAAAGCAGCATTCCCCAAGAGAGGATGACTTTCACATTAGCAGTGATAAATTCATGAACTTCTTTGAGGAAAAGATTATGATTATTAGAAAGCAAATTACGGACTCCTCTTTAAACCTGCGTATTCCTCCAAACCTCAGTTGTCCTGAGTCTGCACAACTCTGCCAGGACCTAGGATCAAGAGAGACGCTCAAGTGTTTTAGTACTATATCTCTTGACACAATGATGAAAATAATCATGGCCTCTAAACCTTCAAGCTGCATACTGGACCCTATTCCAACTAAACTACTGAAAGAGCTGCTTCCTGTGCTTGGCCCTCCTATGTTGAACATAATAAACGGCTCTCTATCCACTGGATGTGTACCAAACTCACTAAAAGTGGCAGTAATAAAGCCTCTCTTGAAAAAGCCAAACCTTGACCCAGAAAATATAAAAAACTATCGGCCTTTATCGAATCTTCCATTCATCTCAAAAATTTTAGAGAAGGCTGTTGCGCAGCAACTCACTGCCTTCCTGAAGACAAACAATGTATACGAAATGCATCAGTCTGGTTTTAGACCCCATCATAGCACTGAGACGGCACTTGTGAAGGTGGTAAATTACATTTTAATGGCATCGGACCGAGGCTCTGCATCTGTCCTCGTGCTCCTAGACCTTAGTGCTGCTTTTGATACCATCGATCACCACATTCTTTTGGAGAGATAGGAAACCCAAATTGGTCTACACGGACATGTTCTGGCCTGGTTTAGATCTTATCTGTCGGAAAGATATCAGTTTGTCTCTGTGAATGGTGTGTCCTCTGACAAATCAACTGTAAATTTCGGTGTTCCTCAAGGTTCCGTTTTAGGACCACTATTGTTTTCACTATATATTTTACCTCTTGGGGATGTTATTCGAAAACATAATGTAAACTTTCACTGCTATGCGGATGACACACAGCTGTACATTTCAATGAAACATGGTGAAGCCCCAAAATTGCCCTCGCTAGAAGCATGTGTTTCAGACATAAGGAAGTGGATGGCTGCAAACTTTCTACTATTAAACTCGGACAAAACAGAGATGCTTGTTCTAGGTCCCAAGAAACAAAGAGATCTTCTGTTGAATCTGACAATTAATCTTAATGGTTGTACAGTCGTCTCAAATAAAACTGTGAAGGACCTCGGCGTTACTCTGGACCCTGATCTCTCTTTTGAAGAACATATCAAGACCATTTCGAGGACAGCTTTTTTCCATCTACGTAACATTGCAAAAATCTGAAACTTTCTGTCCAAAAAGGTTAGACTAGGTTAGACTCCTGCAATGCTCTATTTTCCGGCTACCCGGATAAAGCACTAAATAAACTTCAGTTAGTGCTAAATACGGCTGCTAGAATCCTGACTAGAACCAAAAAATGTGATCATATTACTCCAGTGCTAGCCTCTCTACACTGGCTTCCTGTCAAAGCAAGGGCTGATTTCAAGGTTTTACTGCTAACCTACAAAGCATTACATGGGCTTGCTCCTACCTATCTCTCTGATTTGGTCCTGCCGTACATACCTACACGTATGCTACGGTCACAAGACGCAGGCCTCCTAATTGTCCCTAGAATTTCTAAGCAAACAGCTGGAGGCAGGGCTATCTCCTATAGAGCTCCATTTTTATGGAACGGTCTGCCTACCCATGTCAGAGACGCAAACTCGGTCTCAACCTTTAAGTCTTTACTAAAGACTCATCTCTTCAGTGGGTCATATGATTGAGTGTAGTCTGGCCCAGGAGTGGGAAGGTGAACGGAAAGGCTCTGGAGCAACGAACCGCCCTTGCTGTCTCTGCCTGGCCGGTTCCCCTCTTTCCACTGGGATTCTCTGCCTCTAACCCTATTACAGGGGCTGAGTCACTGGCTTACTGGGGCTCTCTCATGCCGTCCCTGGAGGGCGTGCGTCACCTGAGTGGGTTGATTCACTGTTGTGGTCATCCTGTCTGGGTTGGCGCCCCCCCTTGGGTTATGCCGTGGCGGAGATCTTTGTGGGCTATACTCAGCCTTGTCTCAGGATGGTAAGTTGGTGGTTGAAGAGATCCCTCTAGTGGTGTGGGGGCTGTGCTTTGGCAAAGTGGGTGGGGTTATATCCTTCCTGTTTGGCCCTGTCCGGGGGTGTCCTCGGATGGGGCCACAGTATCTCCTGACCCCTCCTGTCTCAGCCTCCAGTATTTATGCTGCAGTAGTTTATGTGTCGGGGGGCTGGGGTCAGTTTGTTATATCTGGAGTACTTCTCCTGTCCTATTCGGTGTCCTGTGTGAATCTAAGTGTGCGTTCTCTAATTCTCTCCTTCTCTCTTTCTTTCTCTCTCTCGGAGGACCTGAGCCCTAGGACCATGCCCCAGGACTACCTGAAATGATGACTCCTTGCTGTCCCCAGTCCACCTGGCCATGCTGCTGCTCCAGTTTCAACTGACCTGAGCCCTAGGACCATGCCCCAGGACTACCTGACATGATGACTCCTTGCTGTCCCCAGTCCACCTGGCCATGCTGCTGATCCAGTTTCAACTGTTCTGCCTTACTATTATTCGACCATGCTGGTCATTTATGAACATTTGAACATCTTGGCCATGTTCCGTTATAATCTCCACCTGGCACAGCCAGAAGAGGACTGGCCACCCCACATAGCCTGGTTCCTCTCTAGGTTTCTTCCTAGGTTTTGGCCTTTCTAGGGAGTTTTTCCTAGCCACCGTGCTTCTACACCTGCATTGCTTGCTGTTTGGGGTTTTAGGCTGTGTTTCTGTACAGCACTTTGAGATATCAGCTGATGTACGAAGGGCTATATAAATAAATTTGATTTGATATCTGGTGACAATAAACACAGAGACAGGAACATTCACCCACGAAACGCTCAAAGAATATGGCTGCCTAAATATGGTTCCCAATCAGAGACAACGAGAATCACCTGCCTCTGATTGAGAACCGCCTCAGGCAACCATAGACTTTGCTAGAACACCCCACTAAGCCACAATCCCAAAACCTACGAAAAAACCCCAATACAAAAACACACCACAAAATAACCCCATGTCACACCCTGGCCTGGCCAAATAAATAAAGAAAACACAAATACTAAGACCAGGGCGTGACAGAACCCCCCCCCCCCAAGGTGCGGACTCCCGGCCGCACACCTAAACCCATAGGGGAGGGTCCGGGTGGGCGTCTGTCCACGGTCGCGGCCCCGGCTCGGGACGTGGACCCCACTCCAACCAAGTCTTAGTCCCCCTGTAACGCGTCCTTTGATTGGCGACCCTCGCCGCCAACCTTGGCCTAATAACCCTCACCAAAGACACCACTGGACTGAGGGGCAGCTCAGCACTGAGGGGAAGCTCAGCACTGAGAGGAAGCCCAGTACTGAGAGGAAGCCCAGTACTGAGAGGAAGCCCAGTACTGAGAGGAAGCTCAGGCAGGTAGTTGGCTCTGGCAGATCCTGGCTAGCTGGTGGTTCTGGCAGATCCTGGCTGACTGGCGGTTCCGGCAGATCCTGGCTGACTGGCGGATCCTGGCTGAATGGCGGATCTGGAAGATCCTGGCTGACTGGCGGATCTGGAAGATCCTGGCTGACTGGCGGCTCTAGCTGCTCTATGCAGACTGGCAGCTCTGGCTGCTCCATGCAGACTGACAGCTCTGGCTGCTCCATGCAGACTGACAGCTCTGGCTGCTCCATGCAGACTGGCAGCTATGGCTGCTCCATGCAGACTGACAGCTCTGGCTGCTCCATGCAGACTGACAGCTCTGGCTGCTCCATGCAGACTGACAGCTCTGGCTGCTCCATGCAGACTGGCAGCTCTGGCTGCTCCATGCAGACTGACATCTCTGGCTGCTCCATGCAGACTGGCAGCTCTGGCTGCTCCCTGTAGACTGGCAGCTCTTGGCAGCTCCTGGCTGACTGGCGGCTCTAGCTGCTCTGGCTGCTCTATGCAGACTGGCAGCTCTGGCTGCTCCATGCAGACTGGCAGCTCTGACTGCTCCATGCAGACTGGCAGCTCTGACTGCTCCATGCAGACTGGAAGCTCTGGCTGCTCCATGCAGACTGGCAGCTCTGGCTTCTCCATGCAGATTAGCAGCTCTGGCTGCGCTGAACAGGCAGGAGACTCCGGCAGCACTGGAGAGGAGGAAGGCTCTGGCAGTGCTAAACAGGCGGGAGACTCCGGCAGCGCTGGAGAGGAGGAAGGCTCTGACAGCGCTAAACAGGCGGGAGACTCCGACAGCGCTAAACAGGCGGGAGACTCCGACAGCGCTGGAGAGGAGAAAGGCTCTGGCAGCGCTGAACAGGCGAGGCGCACTGAAGGCCTGGTGCGTGGTGCTGGCACTGGTGGAACTGGGCCGAGGACACACACAGGAAGCCTGATGCCAGGAGCTGCCACCGGAGGACTGGTGTGTGAAGGTGGCACAAGATGGACCGGACCGTGAAGGTGTACTGGAGAGCCTGAGAGCAGGGCTGGCACAGGACGTGCAAGGCTAGGTAGGTACACAGGAGGCCTAGTGCGTGAGGCAGGCACAATTTTCACTAGCCGACTAACAAGCACCTCAGGACGAGTATGGAGCGCTGACCCAGGTGCCATCAAATCCCCGACACGCTCCGTCGGGCGAATTTCGTACCCAAAGCACCAACCTAGCAACTCCCTCATAACTCTCTCCTCCACTTTCCCCATGGTCTCCTCCTTGGCTCCTCACGATAAACAGGGGGAGTTGGCTCAGGTCTGAACCCTGACTCTGCCACACTCTCCCTGAGCCCCCCCCCCCCCAATACATTTTTGGGGCTGACTCTCGGGCTTCCATCCGCGTCGCTGTGCTGCCTCCTCATACCAGCGCCTCTCCGCTTTCGCAGCCTCCAGTTATTCCTTGGGACGGCGTTATTCTCCAGGCTGTGTCCAGGGTCCTTTTCCATCCAATATCTTCTCCCAAGTCCAGAAGTCCTGTGATCGCTGCTCCTCACGATAAACAGGGGGAGTTGGCTCAGGTCTGAACCCTGACTCTGCCACACTCTCCCTGAGCCCCCCCCCCCCCCAATACATTTTTGGGGCTGACTCTCGGGCTTCCTTCTGCGCCGCCGTGCTTGTCTCTTCAACTCCATTCTCCTATAGCCCTCTTCGCACTGCTCCAGCGAATCCCAGGCGGGCTCCGGCACTCTCCTTGGGTCGACCGCCCACCTGTCTATTTCTTCCCAAGTCGTATAATCCAACCTTGGTTGCTCCTGCTGCCGCTGCCTGTCACCATGCTGCTTGGTCCTGTTGTGGTGGGTGATTCTGTTACGGTTTTCCTCCAACGAAGGAGAGTCGGACCAAAATGCAGCGTGGTTATTAAATCGATACATGTTTAATACATGAAAAAACACGATAATACAAAAACAAGAAACGTAACGCGAAAACCTATACAGCCTATCTGGTGACAATAAACACAGAGACAGGAACAATCACCCACGAAACACTCAAAGAATATGGCTGCCTAAATATGGTCCCCAATCAGAGACAACGAGAATCACCTGCCTCTGATTGAGAACCGCCTCAGGCAACCATAGACTTTGCTAGAACACCCCACTAAGCCACAATCCCAAAACCTACGAAAAAACCCCAATACAAAAACACACCACAAAATAACCCCATGTCACACCCTGGCCTGGCCAAATAAATAAAGAAAACACAAATACTAAGACCAGGGCGTGACACTGAGTACATTTGTGTTCCAGCTCCTTATAGTTGAAGATGTATTATTTCATTAATTGTCCTTTCTTCTAATGGTATATTTGACCTATTTATAAATACTATATTTTACAACATTCCCTACCTTGAATGGAATAGTGTATTTGTAGTTTATTTCTTTATCAATTGTGACATTATTGAGTTTGTGCTGATTTTCACTGTTTATCAAATACACTTGTTGCTATAATTATGTTTAGGCTACTGATGTTTTCATCACTTGACCATTCATCTTGGTGGTTTTTGGTATTTATATTTTTTGTCATTATAAAAATAAGCTGTTACCGGGTTCCAGCACATATGATTTCATAGTTCTAGTTCAAAGGTTTTTTTACATACTGTATAACATAACATATAACGAACATATAACGAATGAAAATGCTATTGTGTTATTTGAAATATATATTTATTTCTCATTCTAATGTTACTTAAGACCTTCACAAACACAACAAAATAATGATTTTGCAATAGCATACACGACTTGTATTAATTACATTGTTAGAACGTTGCAGTCAGAATGAATGCTCATTAGCTTGAAGGGGGGTCCCTCGAGGCCCTGCAATTCTATTGTTAAAGGGTAACTATTCCCAAAAATCTAAATAGCTATTTTTTTTTATCAGACCTCAAAAATTCTCCTGATATTGTTTAAGCATTGTTGTGGACTTAGAACATCCAATTGGGTTGTTTTTCTATTAAAAACGTGTGATTTTGAGAGTGAAAAATGGAAAACTGGAAAAAAGAAACTGAGAGACAAACAATCTAATGGATTCTATGGGGCCCTATGAATGCTATGCTAAGTTAACTTGTGTGTCCCCCCCTGAGGTGCTCCGAGTGAAGGGGTTCCCCCTTTCCGGCCAGTGGGCCCCTCATCCCACTGATCTCCCACCAGCACAGAGAGGACTTCATGAACATCCTACTGTCGTCCAAAATGACTTTATTCATTTAAAACTTCAACCGTGTCTCATTGTCTTTGCATATATTGTTGGCATATATTGTGGAATTCAATACTGTAGTATTCTATACTGACGTATTCTAGTGGGATAGTTTATAAAAGTGTAGTAATCCTAGTGTGGTAACTTCTGATGAAATGTGCGATCTAACTGCCCCACAATCCAAAGTATTAAGGTTTGTTTTTTCATTTTTTTTTCATTATCCAGGTAAGCTAGTTGAGAACAAGTTCTCATGGCGACCTGGCCAAGATAAAGCAAAGCAGTGTGACAGAAACAACAACACAGTGTTACACATGGAATAAACAAGCGTACAGTCAATAACACAATAGAAAAAAATAAAGTCTATATACAGTGTGTACAAATGGCATGAGGAGGTAAGGCAATACTTAGGCTATAGTAGCAAAGTAATTACAATTTAGAAGATTAACACTGGAGTTATAGATGAGCAGATGATGATGAGCAGATTGTGTGTAAGTAGTGATACTGGTGTGTAAAAGAGCAGCAAAGTAAATAAAAACAGTATGGTGGATGAGGTAGGTAGATTGGGTGGGCTATTTACAGATGGACTATGTACAGCTATAGCGATCGGTTAGCTGCTCAGATAGCTGATGTTTAAAGATAGTGAGGGAAATGTAAGTCTCCAGCTTCAGCAATTTTTGCAATTCGTTCCAGTCACTGGCAACAGAGAACTGGAAGGAAAGGCGGCCAAATTAGGTGTTGGTTTGGGGATGACCAGTGAGACATACCTGCTGGAGCGCGTGCTATGGGTGGGTGCTGCTATAGTGACCAGTGAGCTGAGATAAGGCGGGAGCTTTACCTAGCATAGACGTATAAATGACCTGGAGCCAGTGGGTCTGGTGACTAATATGTAGCGAAGGCCAGCCGACTAGGGCATACAGGTCGCAGTGGTGGGTAGTATAAGGCGCTTTGGTAACAAAACATAAGGCACTGTGATAGACTACATCTAATTTGCTGAGTAGAGTATTGGAAGCTATTTTGTAGATAGCATCGCTGAAGTCGAGGATCGGTAGGATAGTCAGTTTTAGTAGGATAGTCAGTTTTTGGTGGCGTGAGTGAAGGAGGCTTTGTTGCGAAATAGAAAGCTGATTCTAGATTTGATTTTGGAATGGAGGTGTTTGATATGAGTCTGAAAGGAGAGTTTACAGTCTAACCAGACACCTAGGTATTTGTAGTTGTCCACGTATTCTAGGTCAGAACCGTCCACAGTAGTGATGCTTGTCGAGCGGGCGGGTGCGGTCAGCGAACGGTTGGAAAGCATGCATTTGGTTTTACTAGCGTTTAAGAGCTGTTGGAGGCCACGGAAGGAGTGTTGTATGGCATTGAAGCTTGTTTGGAGGTTAGTTAACAAAGTGTCCAAAGAAGGGCAAGATGTATACAGAATGGTGTCGTCTGCGTAGGGGCGGATCAGGGAATCACCCGCAGCAAGAACGACATCTTTGATATATACAGAGAAAAGAGTCGGCCCGAGAATTTAACCATGTGGTACCCCATAGAGACTGCCAGAGGTCCGGACAACAGGCCCTCCGATTTGACACAGGGTAGTAGAGTATCAAAATTATCAGACCAATTATTTTACTACATTTAAATTTGACTATATTTTACTGTTTGTTTAAGTAGAGTAATGTACAATTCTTCAACTGCCACAAAAAAATTAACATTTAACAGGTCCCATAATTTTACTTAATGTAACATTACCATTTAGCTATTAATAAACTATTTTGCAGCTCCTCATCTAAAGTGTGCACTATATATACTTTATAAATTACTTGTTACACCCCGAAAGCTGGCTACATTAGTAGACAGTACCTGATTCTCCACCAATGGCAAAGTATTACCTAAAACATGCAATCGTAAAAGAAGTACACAATTCAAGGAAGTATAAGGTGGGGAAAATCCATTAAAAAAAAGAACAACTTCAGAACACATTTTATTGCAGGAACTTCTTTCTTGAACAATTTCAGTTTCATATATAATAGCTTCATAACTGCAGCCATTCACTAGCAAAGGCCTGATAAATCACAAGTGATCATCATCTTCCGCAACATCAGTAAATACTTAAAATAGACGCTCAAAAACCTATTGAATGATATTTATCGTCAGCTCATGTCACGACTTCTACCGAAGGTAACTCCTCTCCCTGTTCGGGTGGCGCTCGGCGTCGCCGGTTTACTTGCCGCTACCGATCCCTTTTTCCTTTTCTGGTTGTTTTGTCTGTGTTCCTTTTCACACCTGGTTTCAATTGCTTTTATTTCTGTGTGTATATAGGGCACCTGTTACCTGCCTTAATTCGTGCAGGATTAAGTTTGTGGTTATTTGCGTTCGGTATTCTATGCTGTTTATTGTTTTTGCATTTACGTATGTGTAGGTAGTGTCGGAACTGTGGTTGTTCCTCCTGTGTATTGACACGAGTTTCCGTTCCTTCGAGAGCGTAGTTTGGATATTCATCTGGGCCAATTTTGTATTGGTGGACTATGTATACATATATCTATATTAAAGACGCTTCTCAGAAATCCCTGCTCTCCTGCGCCTGACTCCTACACCTCTCACCGAGACGCACCTTATCACAGCTTACTCCAATAATTTTCTGTTGTTCAAGGCTCAAACTCCCAGATTGCATTTGGCAAAACCACTCCGACCATTATCGACCGAAGTTGCAGCTCCAGCTGTCAATATGTCCTTTAAAAGGGGCACGATAGCCTATATTTTTAGGGTTGAATTTCTTGTAAATGTCATACATTTTATTAGTTCCAATTGGCCTCCAATGTTGCTGGATGGGTGCTTGGACCGTCACTGAGGCAGTATTTGTCTGTTTTCATTTTAAAAAACACTTTATTTCAGATGCAGCAGGTTTAGCTACTTAGCTAGCTAGCATTGCTACTATTAGCACCAAAGATACATGCTGAGAGACTAGGATTCCTAAATGATTTGTCTGCAAATTTCATAATAAATGGTGTGTTCTTCTAAAAGGGATACATGTTGTTTGGACTGTCGTTGAAGACAGTCTCTAAAATTAATGTTATTGTTGCAAACACTATTATTTTGGATGTAACATTAGCAGTCCAACCAGCTATCATGCTAACTAGATACAGTAACTCTGTTATGGTTAGCGTAACTAGTTACCATCCAAATTCAAATTATTTTTGAGTGTATTGCAGTTGATTGGTGACATTGGCATGAACATATATACAGCATGACATTAATGCAAATATTGTAATATATTTACAACCCAAAAGTAATGTCAAATGCACTCATAGTTTATGACATAAAACATATATTTAGATTAAGCTTCAACTGGGCTAGATAGGCAGTTAGCTAAACTAACTGCAGGCGAAGCATTGCATCATGGGAGATAAAATGCTGTAGACGAGGGAAATACAGAAGCTTCAAAATGACAAAAACGAGGAATCATGCAGTACGACAAACAATATTTGTGCATATATATACTAATAGCATAATAACTGTTTATAAAATGGTGGAATTGTTCTTTAACACTAGAATAGCCGGTCCTCAACAAATACAAATAGCAGCCAATGCCATGCCCTTGGGTTATCTAAATTTTCACTGTCAAATAATAATAATATATATATTTATTTTTTGCCTGATCTGAAGAAACATTATGAAATTAAGAAAATATATTTCAAAAGAACAGAATAGCATAATTTGAGTTTAATTATGTTACTATTATAAGCTATCCAAAACTCAACCCAAGTTCAGTCTGCCTTCAAGTAGAAATGCTCCTATGCCACGGTGACAGACAAGAGATTTGGCTTGAAGACATATCTCCATCCAAGGATGGAAGGTGTACTACTATTATCCTATTATCCAAGTCGCAAATTGGAGAAGATTGAAATACTGCTATTTTTTTTTTAAATGCCTTTTTCTTCAGCATTCTAAGTTAGCTAATTCTCAAGCAGCCAATTGGATTCCACAACTGGCACAATTACTGTACAACCATTTAACTGACGTTTATGGATGAAGACCGTCATGAAGAAAAAATAATCATTATAACCATTTAAAAATAAAGCGATTTCACCATGATGCCAATGGTGACTTTAAAACTGTTACAGAGTTTAATGGCTATGATAGTAGAAAACTGAGGACGGATCAACAACATTGTAGTTACTCCTCAATTCTAACACAAATGAAAGAGTGAAAAAAAGGAAGCTTGTACATAATACAAATATTCTAAAAGATGCATCCTGTTAGCAACAAAAAAAATAAAGTAAAACTGCAAAAAAATGTGTCAAAGAAAGGAAGTTTATGTCCTGAATACAAATTATTAATTTTGGAGCAAATCCAACACAACACATCACTGAGTACCACTCTTCATATTTACAAACATGGGGGTGGCTGCATCATGTTATGGGTATGCTTATCATTTGTAATGACACTGTAACAAGGACCCCATTAAAATGAAGTGTTACCTTCTCAATAACCTTGCAAATGGACTTTACAATGTTGAAACAAATCATGTGGCCTATGAGATGTTACCAACAACAATATAATTTTACAGACACCTTCACAATAACCTTCCTAGGAGCATTTAGCCACTAAAGACATGCAGAAATGAACTTGGACAACTGCTGATATGAAAAACATCTAACAACTCCAAGATTACCTCATAAAAGCGGAACATAAATTGTTCTTGTCTCTGTGCACAGCACTCAAGCGATTACATTTCCTTCAAGAGCGGAGCAGAAAACAGGTCTACGGTAGTGCACACAGAATAACTGTTGGTCGTTCTGCTAATAGGCATGGAATGATGACGGATATCATGCAGTGGCCGCTCCGGAATGACTGGGAGGGAATTAATAAGCAGGAATGGGTTAATAGTGCATAAAGAGCCAGCAGGAGAATGGCGGGAGTGTTCCACAGGCCCCTCTGAAGTCAGCTGTGAGTAATCGGCCCATGGTGGGCCTCTGACGATTACCGTAACAGAGCAATTGGACGTGAAAAATGGATAATAGTATGGACATGGAAGTGCTTTCGGAGGATCTCTCTCTCGCTGGGCGAGTTGCTTAACCCATACATTCTCCCACTCTCACTCTCTCTCTCAAATGGAATGAGCGAGAGGCTGTAGTAGTGATCTCAGTATTAAAGGCAACAATCCGACAGTCCAACCCACCATTCCACACCACTTCACCACGTTGCGGGCAATTTTCTGAAACATGTCAGACTTACGGATTTTGACAAGGCCCCTCGCTCTAGATCTAGAATGGTCCTCCCAATTTGGCATGTGTCCACTCAATGTATATAAAACTGGAAGACATTTCACAGCTATGGTGCTAGGAAAATACAGGGTAAAATGAGAGTGTTGAAAGCCTATATGCTCCTGGCTTTGCACCATTTGATTCCAGTGTGTGGGGATGAAACATGAGCCTGTGAGTCTGTGTTGAATGATCATGCGCTGGTGTTACGCTGGTCAGATTATGATCCCTTATATAATTCCACATATTGCCTTTAATCAAATGTACATTCCATGGAAAGAAATACCCTGCAGTTTTTGGCGTTTAAGCCATTATATGATAACACATAAATAATACTCATGTGGGAATATTAGCCACAGGCCTGGTGCGGTTAAAACCTAGCACTACTACTGAAGGAGTAGGGCTTCCAATGAAGAGCCATTAACTTAAGATATTACACAATCAAACTCTTTATGATCATTGAAATGTGTGTGTGTGTGTGTTTGTGTTCATCTGTGTATCTGTCTTGAGCTGTTCTGCATCAAAACAATCCAACCATGCTACCACTCCCACAGCTGGGATGCTGCAGTCACAAAGGTCAGAGGTCATAGTCTAAGGAAACAATCCCCTTTAGAGGAAGCCCTGAGGCCTTCTCCAATATACTGATATTCAGGAAATGAGGGAAAGTGGGGGGCAGCTCACAGGTGACCAGAGATGGCGGAGGGATCCAGTATAGAAGGATGATAGGATGAAGAGAGGTTTAAAACAACTACTCTGTGATTGGTAAAGATGGTTAGAAAAGAAAGGATAGATTAAACAAGGATGAGTGGAGATTGCATTAGAGAGAGTCGGTACAGTATAGAGGAGTGGAGAAAGACTAAAAGGCTAGCCACTTCTTCTCCCTAGTTGCTACTGTTTAGAGAGAGTGGGAGACCCCAAACCCTAGCAAGATACCCCAAACCTAAGCAATTTCCCCCTGTGACTGGGTAATAAGCTCAACAACAGACCACAACTAGACGTAACCCTCAACCCCGTTATCTAGTCCTGCAACTGTCACACAGGAGTTTCCCCTCTACTTCAAAATTCTAATATTGAAGAAAACCACCACAACAAACTGGACAGACATATTACTCACAAACAAGCAAAAATGATGTGAAGGTTGAAGGTAATTATGTAATGGTGATAATAGCAAGTTCCGACTTTGAGTCTGTGATGAATGTGAAATGAGACTGTAGCCTTGTGTTTTGCTATTGAACAGACTATCCAAGGGAGAAAACAGTTAATGAGTCATTGGGCATTTTGCACCCTGTCCAGGCCCACCCACACATCACCACAAGGACCCTGCACCCGAACACACTGACAGGTGGTACAGAACATTAGGTACAGGAGTCAGAACGAGAGAGAGAGAGAGAGAGAGAGAGAGAGAGAGAGAGAGAGAGAGAGAGAGAGAGAGAGAGAAAAAGTAGAGAGAAAGATAGGAGGAGAGAGAGAGAGGTAGAGAGAGAGGGGGGACTGGAGAGAGCGATAGAGTGTGTGTTTGTTTGTGTGCGAGAGCAAGAGAGCGAGAGAGACAGAGCTACGTACTACAAACACAAAGAGGAGAGAGCGTTGTCAAAGCCACGATAGCCATGATAGCATCAGCTCACTGCAGCCCTCCCACTCAGCACCACTGAACTCTCCATGCCTGGGAAAGGATGGTCACTGATTATAATCTCAGATAGGATGTGTATGAGTGTTTCGGTCCACAATACACTCTATTGTAAGACAGTGAGACATGCATGAACTTCCTCTCTTTCTGTGCACACTGATACAAGTTCAACCACAAGATGAGTAGCTGCCACATGGGCAACAGCTATTGGGGTTCATAATAAATCTATTCAAATAAAATCACATTTTATTTGTCACATGCGCCGAATACAACCTTACCGTGAAACGGTTACTTACAAGCGCTTAACAAACAGTGCAGAGTGAGAAAATATTTGCTAAATAAAGTGAAGTAAAAAAAAAGTAACACAATAAAATAACGATAACGAGGCTATATGCAGGAGGTATCGGTACCGAGTGAATTTGCATGGATACAGGTTAGTCAATGTTATTGAAGTCCAATGTACATGTACGCTACCATTCAAAAGTTTGGGGTCACTTAGAAATGTCCTTGTTTTTGAAAGAAAAGCCAATATTTTGTCCATTAAAATAACATAAAATTGGTCAGAAATACAGTGTAGACATTATTCATGTTGTAAATGACTATTGTAGCTGGAAACGGCAGATTTTTTATGGAATATGGACATAGGCAAACAAAGGCCCGTTTTCAGCAACCATCCCTCCGGTGTTCCAATGGCACATTGTATTAGCTATTCCAAGTTTATAATTTTAAAAGGCTAATTGATCATTAGAAATCCCTTTTGCAATTATGTGAAAACTGTTGTCCTGATTAAAGAAGCAATAAATCTGGCCTTCTTAGACTAGATGAGCATCTGGAGAGTCAGCATTTGTGGGTTCGATTACAGGCTCAAAATGGCCAGAAACAAAGTCCTTTCTTCTGAAACTTGTCAGTCTATTCTTGTTCTGAGAAATTGAGGCTATTCCATGCAAGAAATTACCAAGAAACTGAAGATCTCATACAACGCTGTCTACTATTCCCTTCACAGAACAGTGCAAATTGGCTCTAACCAGAATAGGAAGAGGAGTGGGAGGCCCCCGGTGAACAACAGTGCAAGAGGACAAGTACATGATAGTGTCTAGTTTGAGAAACAGACAAGGCCTCAACTGGCAGCTTCATTAAATAGTACCCGCAAAACACAAGTCTTAACGGCAACAGTGAAGAGGCGAATCCAGGATGCTAGCCCATCCATCCTGGTTCTGCTAGCTCAGAACAAGAATAGACTGGCAAGTTTCAGAAGAAAGTCTTTGTTTCTGGCCATTTTAAGTCTGCAATCGAACCCACAAATGCTGATGCTCCAGATCGATACTCAACTAGTTTAAAGAAGGCCGGAATTAATTGCTTTTTTAATCAGAACAACAGTTTTCAGCCGTGCTAACATAATTGCAAGAGGATTTTCTAATGATCAATTAGCCTTTTAAAATTATCAACATGGATTAGCTAACATAACGTGCCATTGTAACAGAAGAGTGATGGTTGCTGATAATGGGCCTATGTAGGTTTTCCATAAAAAACCTGTTGTTTCCAGCTAAAATAGTCATTTACAACATTCACAATGTCTACACTGTATTTCTGATCAATTTGATGACTTTGCATTCAGTGCATTCTGAAAGTATTCAGACCCATTCACTTTTTCCCCCATTTTGTTCATTACAGGTTTATTCTTATTCTTATTCTTGTTCGATCGGGTTCAAGTAAGGGCTCTGGTTGGGCTACTCAAGGACATTCAGAGACTTGTCCTGAAGCCAGTGCTGTCTTGACTGTGTGCTTAGGGTCGTTGTCCTGTTGGAAGGTGCACCTTCACCCCAGTCTGAGGTACTGAGCGCTCTGGAGCAGGTTTTCATCAAGGATCTCTCTGTTTTTGCTCTGTTCATCTTTCCCCAGTTCTGACCAGTCTCCCAGTCCCTGCTGCTGAAAAACATCCCCACAGCATGATGCTGCCACTGCCATGCTTCACCGTAGAGATGGTGCCAGGTTCCCTCCAAGCATAACACTTGGCATTCAGGCCAGATAATCTTGTTTCTCATGGTTTGAGAGTCCTTTTTAGGTGCCTTTTGGCCAACTCTAAGCAGGCTGTCAAATTCCAAGTGGGCTTGTGTCTGGCCAATCTATCATAAAGGCCTGATAGGTGGAGTGCTGCAGAGATGGTTGTCCTTCTGGAAGGTTCTCTCAACTCTGGATTCTTTGCACCTCCCTGACCAAAGGACTTCTTCCCTGATTGCTCATTTTGGCCAGGCGGGCAGCTCTAGGAAGAGTCTTGAAGGTTCCAAACTTCTTCCATTTAAGAATGATGGAGGCCACAGTGTTCTTGGGGACCTTCAATGCTGTAGAAATGTTTTGGTACCCTCCCACAGATCTGTGCCTCAACACAATCCTGTCTTGGAGCTCTACGGACAATTCCTGCAACGTCATGGCTTGGTGTTTGCTCTGACATGCACTGTCATCTGTGGGGCCATATATGAACAGGAGTGTGCCTTTCCCAATCAAGTTGAATCAATTGAATTTATCACAGGTAGACTCCAATCAAGTGTTGGAAAATCTTCAGGATGATCAATGGAAACAGGATGCACCTGAGCTCAATGTCTTGTCTCATAGCAAAGGGTCTGAAGAATTATATAAATAAGGTATTTATTTATTTAAAATGTTTATACATTTGCAATTTTTGCTTTATCATTATGGGGTACTGTGTGTAGATTAATGATAAATCATGTTATTTCATTATTTTTAGAATAAGTCTCTGATGTAACAAAATGTGGAAAATAGAAATAAACATTGAGGAGCAGCAATGTAAAAAAAGAGGGTCAATACCAATTTGTAGGTCCTTCCTCTGACACCGCCTGGTTTTGAGGTCCTGGATGGCAGGAAGTTTGGCCCCAGTGATGTACTGGGCCGTATGCACTACGCTCTGTAGCACCTTGCGGTCAGATGCCAAGCAGTTGCCATACCAGGTGGTGATGCAACCAGTCTCGATGGTGCAGTTGTAGATCTTTTTGAAGGCACGTCCACTTCATGACTCTCTTGGTGTGTTTGGACCCTGATAGTTTGTTGGTGATGGTGTACACCAAGGAACTTGAAGCTCTCGACCCGCTACTCTACAGCCCCTGTCAATATGAATGGAGGCGTACTCGGCCCTCCTTTTCATTTAGTCCACGATCAGCTCCTTTGTCTTGATCACTTTGCGGGAGAGGATGTTGTCCTGGCACCACACTGCCAGGTCTCTGACCTCCTCCTAGTAGGCTGTCTCATCGTTGTTGGTGATCAGGCCTACCACTGTTGTGTCGTCGGAATTCTTAATGATGGTGTTGGATTCATGCCTTGCCACGCTGTCATGGGTACAGGAGGGTACTAAGCACGTACCGCTGAGGGGCCCGCGTGTTGAGGATCAGCATGGCAAATATGTTGATGCCTACTCTGACCACCTGGGGGTGGCCCTTCAGGAAGTCCAGGATCCAGTTGCAGAGGGAGGTGTTTAGTCCTAGGGTCCTTAGCTTAGTGATGAGCTTTGAGGGCACTAAGGTGTTGAACCCTGAGCAGTAGTCAATGAACAGAATTCTCACATAGGGGTTCCTTTTGTCCAGGTGGTATAGGGCAGTGTGGATTGCGATTGAGATTGCGTCATCTGTGGATCTGTTGGGGCAGTATGCGAATTGGAGTTGGTCTAGGGTGTCCGGGAGGATGCTGTTGATGTGAGCCATGACCAGACTTTCAAAGCACTTCATGGTTACCGGTGTGAGTGCTATGGGGAGGTAATCATTTTGGCACGTTACCTTCGCTTCCTTGGTCACAGGGACTATGGTGGCCCGCTTGAAACATGTAGGTATTACAGACTCGGTCAGGGAAAGGTTGAAAATGTCAGTGAAGACACTTGCCAGTTTGTCTGCGCATGCTTTGAGTACACTTCCTGGTTATCCGTCTGGCCCTGCAGGTTTGTGAATGTTGGCCTGTTTAACGGTCTTGCTCACATAGGCTACCGAGAGCGTTATCACACAGTCGTCCAGAACAGCTGGTGCTCGCATGTAGGCTTCAGTGTTACTTGCCTCTAAGCGAGCATAAAAGGCATTTAGCTCGTCTGGTAGGCTCACATCACTGGGCAGTTTGTGGTTGGGTTTCCCTTTGTAGTCTGTAATAGTCCTGTAGCATGACCATGTCCTAATTGAGCAAGTCACAGGTACCTCCTGCTTGAGTTTAACTATGTATAACTATGGTATTATGTCAGATGAACATAAGAACACAACAAGTCCTGTAAAACCTATGTTTATGGTTTACAATTCAATGCAGCTAACACATGACATGGACAAGGGTCACAGCAAACCAAGAACATTTCCAGAACATTAGCTAATGTTCCCTTAAAAATGTGATAAGGTTATGATCACTATTAAAGCACAAAACAGCTAAAACACCATCTACCACTAACGGTCGCGGCATTAGCTCGAAACTTTTAAAGGAGGAACCACTGTATGTCACACCATAAAACGGAATACCCAAAGCCTGTATGTATGAATGTGTGTGACTCATACAAAGGCCTAAATGGGTGTGTGGGACATGCTGCAGACCTAGAGGGATAGACAGCCAGATGGTGCCCACGCTGTTCAGCCAACATGGATATTAGATCCACCACTGGGGCTAAACCTCCCAGACCGCACCCGAGCCTGGGCCGCTCGTACAGCCTTAGCCTGCTGGCAGTGGGTAAACATCCAGGCCCTGACAGCCTGTCAGCCAGCAGCAAGAGGCCTAAGAACAGCTACACCCTGCCAGCTAAATAGTTCAAGAAGTCTTTAAAATCCTTATCCAGACTCTCCTAAAGGATAGTACATCCACATGCTTTGTGTCCATTTGAACTCAGGGGAGTGTGACTTGTAGCATGTTATTGAGGCTATGGGAACATATGGTGGCCAGCTCATACAAAAGCTTGTTATAGACAAAAAAAAAGCAGTTGAAAACAGTATGTGTGTGAGTGTGCCGAGACAGATGTCGGAACGACAGCGGTCCCCTATTGCTTTGAGGTTCTGCAAGTTCTATGTTACCTGGGGCTGCTGTGCAGCTGTCCTGAGCTGATCGCTGTCCCAGGCCTACAAATGCTTGCTCCAGTGTGTGTGTGTATGTGTGCAGCAATGTCCCTGAGCTCAAAACACTGCTACAAAATATACTCAGTGCACAAACATGTACACACACATACACACAGGCTGACTCGGATGCCAAAACACAGAGGGTGGGGATCCCACTCAACTCCTATTTGCAAAGATTAAATTGACAAGCACATAAAAAAAAACATTTGACAGCATTTTAACCTAAAGTAACCATTGGATTTTCAAGTTCTTCTCTGTCTGCCTGTTCTCCCCCCTCACCCACCCCTCTCTCTCCTTTCCCTACTGCTCTCTCTGTGTGTACATACACACAATCCTCAACTCAGGATTACGTTTCTGTGACACGACCTGCGTCACAGCAGTGGCGAGCTCGCACCACCAGCCAGGGGATTCAATCTCTTGTCTCCCCAAGTTAGAAAGTATGACAGCAAGCTGAGGAGGAGGAGTAGGAAGAGGAGAAGATTAATAACTAATAAAAAAGGGGGCTCTCCACAGGATGATCTTGAAAAAATGGCTGCTATGGCTATCAGTTGCCACAAGCCCTGGCACGAGACAACATGACAGGTGTAAATTTCAGCAACTTAAACAGGCAGATTAGCCACTAGTGTTGCTCTTCATATGTATTCTTTATGGGAGTTAAGGCCATTTGAAACGCAGGGCCAAAGGCAAGATTACAGAGCCACAGCCCCATGGAGAGAGGTGTGTTGCAACTAAAAGCCTGGATTTGAATAATTGTACAGGCTTAGAGCCCCGAATCAGCAGAGAACAGAACCAATGGATTATTACAGCCAACTTTGGACGGCTTTGACTGCCTGACTCAATGAAAAACCCCTGTGCTGTGTGTGTGTAGGGGGGGGGGGGGGTGGATAGGCGTGTGTGTGTGTAGGGGGGCGTGTGTGTGTAGGGGGGGGGGGGGGGATGGATAGGCGTGTGTGTGTAGGGGGGGGATGGATAGGCGTGTGTGTGTACTTTCATGCTACAATGTGAACGTATGTAACTGCTGTTCCAGTGTTGTGCTCCTAAACAACCATTGACTGTGTGTGTGTGTGTGTGTGTGTGTGTGTGTGTGTGTGTGTGTGTGTGTGTGTGTGTGTGTGTGTGTGTGTGTGTGTGTGTGTGTGTGTGTGTGTGTGTGTGTGTGTGTGTGTGTGTGCGCGTGCGTGCCTATCTGTGTGACTGTGTGTGTACCCTATGAGAGGGATACATCAAACAAATACAAGCCACTTTTCCAGCTCTACACTTTAATGCTGCATGGTTAAGGCTTAGAGATGAGTTAGGTGCTGGAGAGAAGGAGGGAAAGAGCTGAAGAGCTGTTAAAAAAGAGAAGAGAGGAAGAATGGATAATGAAGAGGAGGGTGGGAGTCTCATGTGATTTGTCTGGAGAAATACTGAAGAGTGCAGTTCAAATAATTCAACCTGTTTAAAGAGTGAGAAGCAGGGTAGGTCTTTAGTATGAAAGGGTAGGCTAGATGAAGAGAGAGGGATGAAGAGTGAGAGAAAGAGACAGCAGAGGAAGAGAGGGAGAGCGATGAAGGGGAAGACGGGGATGAGAGAGAGTCAGAGAAAGAGTGAAAGAGAAACAGATGGATGGAGGTAGAAAGAGAGAGAAGGAGAGAGAGAAAGAAAATGAAAAGGGAGAGGTGAGGGTGCGTGCTTGCTCTGCTCTGCCTGTAATCAGTAGGGGGAGAGTGGGGTAAGTTGAGCAATTTCCTTACAATCAGCATCACTCCGTCAAGGGAAATATAGTATTCTTTCTAAGAAAGATACCTACACACATGTATATTACAGGATGTTGTGTATCCCTGTAAATAATCACAATTCATATAAACATTAGTTTTGAAAACATAGCTTGTCCAACAAGTGGTCTCTTGGCACAAATTACCCTGGGTACGAGGTAAATTAAACCTCAGGACAGGGTAAGTTAAGCCACCTACTAGTTTCTGTACTGAGTGAAATATTACCATTACCTTGTTAAAACCAATGATATCTTTATTTGCTAAATACAACACAATCACAATAGCTTTTTTGTCTTGTATTAATTGCAATGATCTTTTAACCCAGACTTAACACCTAACAACCACTTTGTACTTTTTAAAACACTTTTAGCCTAGGCCAGGCCCTGTTGTTACGTCACACACTCTAAAAAGAAAAGGTTCCTGGAGTAACCTTTAAGGGTTCTTCAAATTGAAACTGTGGAGGAACCCCTATAAGTTCTTCAAAGAAGACATTTGATTTGATGTGAAGAACCCCTTTTAATGGATCCTCTAAGAATATTTTGAAGAACCTTTTGGGGTATACTTTGAACTACCCCCACCCTAATAATTTGTATTATTATTATTAATAATGCGCATAACATTAAGAACAATAAGACAATATTTTAGTGGTTAGTGTTTGTTATGATTTTAGTTGCAAAGCAGAATAAAAAAATCGAATTATGAGGTAAACTCCCTTTAAAGCCCCAAGTCCAATGGGTATATCCTCTGGCGTGTTGATGTTAATGTGTTGATGTTCTCCGTATCCACAGCCAGAATGATTTTGCAGTGCATGGTGATCAAACAGGTTTCAAGTTATATTCAGAGGTGTAGGAAGGGTGACGCCTGTGAATAAAAAGAATTGTAATTATATAGATGATTAACAAAACATGCACAGGACCGTATTCCTACCTTGGATTTAGTGGTTAATACGAATGAAAAAAAAAAAAAACTATTTTGATAATGGTTTTCATACACATACCATGTCCATAATATAAAGGCCTACATGCTTTCCATTGAAGTACTAAGGGAAGGATGGATGGTACATATGATCTGCATAACGTACCAATACAAGTTGACATACCTTTGCATGCCTCCTCGTCCGTATACCTGCAGACACAGAAACAAAAGTGAGAATTTCAGTCATCTGCACCCAATACAGCTAGCCTTCAACATATTCTTATAGCCTACATAATCTTACCTCTTTATCCATTGAACTGTGTCCATTTTCTGTTTTAGAACTATTAGCCCACACAGCTACAAGGATGCACTTACTGTATATTGCTAGGTTTAGGACCTCCCATTGAAGCTTATAGAGAACCCAACTGATGTATAGAACAATCTTAAAAATATCTGCTTTGGTTTAGATACAAACCTCTAACACAATATATTAATTTGACTTGTTGAAAATATGTTTTTTGGACCTTGCTTACCACTTTTTCCATGTGGTTTCTTCCTTCACATACTCCATGAAATGATGGGCTCTTCCAAAATATTTGGCCATATCTATTTCATACAGCCAATCATGATAATCTTGTTGTTACCTCTACGATACATGTCTGGCCATGTGACTGCAACTCCATAACACTTTGATTCCTTCTCTGCAACTCCATAACACTTTGATTCCTTCTCTGCAACTCCATAACACTTCCATTCCTTCTATACAACTCCATAACACTTTCATTCATTCTATACAACTCCATAACACTTTCATTCCTTCTATACAACTCCATAACACTTCTATTCCTTCTATACAACTCCATAACACTTTCATTCCTTCTATACAACTCCATAACACTTTCATTCCTTCTATACAACTCCATAACACTTTCATTCCTTCTATACAACTCCATAACACTTTCATTCCTTCTATACAACTCCATAACACTTTCATTCCTTCTATACAACTCCATAACACTTCCATTCCTTCTATACAACTCCATAACACTTCCATTCCTTCTATACAACTCCATAACACTTCCATTCCTTCTATACAACTCCATAACACTTCCATTCCTTCTATACAACTCCATAACACTTCCATTCCTTCTCTGCTTTCACTTACATTAATATTTACCATAACAACTCCCTGCCTCCATCCACTTCATTTAATTTACATGTTTGAGAATTCCTTTTTTAGTAAACGAAAGGCAAATTGTAATTCAGCTGGGTCATGGAGTAATTGTTTGGCTTTAAAAATTGTGTAAAATAAGTGAGTCAGGAAACATGTAGAGGTTAAAAGACCTTTGCTAAAAGATTCATGCTGAAAGGTCAGCAAAGATGTGGATGTTTGTTTCTACGCAGGTATGCAGTGTGAGATAACGTGGTAGAGGGCAAAAGAGAGAGAAAGAAAGAGAGAGAGAGAGAGTTAGAGAGAGAAGAGCAACTGCTCAGAAGGTAATTTATGAAGTGGCAACAATCAAATCCCACACAGACCAATGCGCTCAAAGACAAACAAACCCCAACATATGCAAAGCAGCAGACGGCATCCTCACTTTTTAAATGGTGTGACCAACGCTTTGGGGATAGCAAATAACAACACCTGCATGAAAAAAAGACCAAAGAGAATTTGATTGAGGAGGACAGGGCAAACACCAATTGCAGCACTCTCAATGTGCTCTTGAAGATATACACTTAGACACACAAACAATAGCATCAACTCTTTGACACACTCATCTCCCTAGATGTTAATGTTGTGGGGCAAGCTATCGCTTGTTGTCATGACTACTCATCTGCTGTGACACAAGGGGATGTTGACATGGATTGTCTCTAGATGAGAACCGGGACCAGAATGGACATAGACACAGGAAGCTGAGGAATTGGCTAAATTCTCATGTTAATCAAACAATAACTGTGAGTCGGCGTCTATTCATGCTGCCCTATGTGAAGACACAAACTAGCGCTTGCTTTCTTCTCTTTCAAATAATCTATTAGTGTTGTTTTCTTAACTCCCTGGTTACAATAGAAAGACCAAACTTTTGGTCATGACGATGGATTTGCCACATTAGAGAATTGGGCCTTTTTTTGTGCGAATAATTCAATCTTTGGGAAAAGACAATTGAGTTTATACATTCCATGGCAAGCAACATTCCACGGTTCAGTTGTCCTTCAGGGATGAACACCTCCAGTGTTCCCTTCCCATCACATACTGTAGCTCTTCCCAAGCATCTTCTCTCCTAGCCCCTTACTCGTTTCCCTCCCTGGGAGAGCCGGGACCATTGAGGGTAGGCAACCCATTGGGGTCAGGAGCTCAAAAATGTTATCTTGGAACAGTAGGCTAACTTTATTGACTGAGCAATGTATATTGCCAAAGAATCTTGGAGAGTGTCTGAAATCCACATTTCTTGATACGTCCCTCTGGTTTACATACATGTACAGAGAAATAATACATGGGCCTATATACCATTATTGTAGAGCAGTGAGAGACACAAAATAGATATCCATGGGGAGAAAGAAAAATAAACTAGAAAAATGTTGCCCCTTTATACAGGGTCTGACATTTCTTCAATCCCAGTGGTTAGGTTAGGATTGGGGATAAAATCATCTGATTCTAGATCTATGGTTAGTTGTATCCGCTTCCTCCGGTGACTGACACTTTTGCTCCAAGTTGACTTAAAATGAAGGTCAGTTATGGAAAGTAGCAGAAGCAGAGTGACACTGAATTGTAGCTGCTGTTTTGGTAGGCTGGTAGGGAAATGTCATCGCAATTAAATCAGTTCAATTGAGCTCGGTGCAGCTAAAGAAAAAAAGCTATCTTCATCCGACTGTAGGTGAGAGAACGAGCAACATATTGTGTAAAGCATAAGGAGAGAGACCAAAAATATACAATTTAAGGTGTTACTGTCTCACCCCCTCTCTTCTTTTTCCAAACTGTGGTAATCATAGTGTTCCTTCCACCTCTCCAGTCCTTCACTCTTCATTTTCACTCTATTTTTCACAAATCCTCAGATACATGTAAATCCAGCAGTTCATCTGAGAAAGAGATTGAGAAAGGGGCATCAGGGTGTGATAATGACTTGGACTGAAATGGGTAGGGAGGGATGGGCACATACGCATACACACGGTTGCACACACACACACACACACACACACACACACACACACACACACACACACACACACACACACACACACACACACACACACACACACACACACACACACACACACACACACACAATAGAACATATATACATACATAAGCCTCTCTATCCAGACATGGTTGCGCAATGCCCCCTGCAGTGCCAGCTTCCAATTGGGATGGCAGCGCCCAGAGAGCGGTACCAGCCCTCTTGGAGCAGGAGCTGTGGGTGAAAGTACCCACTCCTCTACTGGGTCTCTGTGGGCAGGGCCAGGACAGCCAGCCAGGGTGGTAATAGAGTAAATAACTCAAATGAGACTGAGTGTGAATTACTTCTCTCTGCGATGTCTGATGGACTAGAGAGGACCCACTGTGATACTGACCAGGGGGTCCCACTCTAAGAGCTGTGGGGGGAGGGGGGGGGGGTTGTCTGAGAGGGTGTTTAATACAGGTTCTGAAGAAAGGGGTTTGGAGAGAGAGGAGTCCCATATAACACACGTACACACACAGTCTTACAAATGTGAATCCACAAAAATCCTCAAAACAGGGACTTTCCTTCATTAAGAGATGTTCAGTGTGACAATGTCTGTGAGTTACCGTCATGTGCGTCGGACACTTCCCTCCATGTCTTACCACACAAACTGACTTGTGTCTTACATACATAATTGCTTTCTAAATGAACTATGGTTTCGCATGTCCTGTCAAACATTTTACTTTACATTATGCTAAAGAACAAACATCATAGTCTGGTAATCGTGCTGTCACTAATTTAGAAATGTGTGTCTCCTTGCTTGATAATTGCCAATCTGGAACTGGACTGAAACTGGACTACCTGCAACCAAAAAGGGTTCTTCAAAGGGTTATCCAATGGGGACAGCCGAAGAACCCTTTAAGGTTCTAGATAGCACGTTTTTTTTCTAAGAGTGTAGGTGAACACATGCCGGTAAAGTTTATGGTCGTGTTCCTCTGATCAGATGTTGCTGATTCATTCCAGATCTTACAACGTCTGGATAGGTATTTTACATATCAGCTATCCACATAAAAAATTATAACAATCGGCACAGACGATGACGTAACCATTGGTTAATACATGCAAAGTCTGAGCAGGAGAAAATGACCTATAGCTTTAGACACGGGTTGCGCGCCTCAGTAGCCTGGTTCTTTAGGTGCTATCTAGAACTAAAAACGGTTCTTTGGCTGTCCCCATAGGATATTTATTTTTGAAGAACCCCTTCTGGTTCCAGGTAGAACCCTTTTGCGTTCATTCTAGAACCCTAGTTCTCCTATGGGGACAGACATTTGGAACCTTTTTTCTAAGCTGCAAAGAAGCCACTTTAGGATATCAATCAACTTAGAGTAGCTAGCTTGTCTAACTACAGTATCTTAGCTGGCATGACTTCTTTCAAGTTTGGTAGACTTTAGGAAAGTAATCAATATTTAAATGTACTAACTAAGACTCACATTCCTTTCAATATTTTACCCAGATTTTAGCAGAGATGCAGAGAATCATATTTAGTTAAAAATAAATAAAAAACACCAGAAGAGACTGCTCAAGAGGTATGCTTAGATATGCATTATTGACATTAAATTAAGCATCCTTCAGGGATGAACACCTCCAGTGTTCCCTTCCCATCACATACTGTAGCTCTTCCCAAGCATCTTCTCTCCTAGCCCCTTACTCGTTTCCCTCCCTGGGAGAGCCGGGACCATTGAGGGTAGGCAACCCATTGGGGTCAGGAGCTCAAAATTTTTATCTTGGAACAGTAGGCTAACTTTATTGACTGAGCAATGTATATTGCCAAAGAATCTTGGAGAGTGTCTGAAATCCACATTTCTTGATTATGGCTGATTATTATTATGGCTCTAGATTGCAGGAAAAGGGTGTTTCAGGTTTATGAAAAATGCTAAATTCTCCAATTGGGACCACCCCTCAGTCATCCTTACGTACATTCTGCCCCGTCAGATTTTGGGGGTGCATGACGCCCTTGCTCGGAAGCCTGGTTCTTTAGGCATGGGTTGTTCGCCTCGGTAGGCTGGACTCTTCCATTTAGGGCATTGTTCACCAACTGGCGGCCTATGGGCCGAATTTGGCCCGCAGGTGATTTTATTCTTAGTTGTATTATTATTATTTATTTATTTTTGCAAAAATAAAAACAACTAATATATATATATATATATATATATATATATATATATATATATTCACAGTACCAGTCAAAAGTTTTGACACACCTACTCATTCCAGGTTTTTCTTCATTTTTACTTTTTTCTACATCTTCAAATTAGCCACCCTTTGCATTGATGACAGTTTTGCACACTCTTGGCATTCTCTCAACCAGCTTCACCTGAAATGCTTTTCCAACTCTTCTTGAAAGAGTTCCCACATATGCTGAGCACTTGCTGGCTGTTTTCCTTCACTCTGTGGTCCAACTCATCACAAACCATTTCAATTGGGTGATTGTGGAGGCCAGGTCATCTGATGCAGCACTCCATCACTCTCCTTCTTGGGCAAATACCCCTTACACATCCTGGAGGTAATTGGTGTCCTTTAGTAGTGGTTTCTTTGCAGCAATTCGACCATGAAGGCCTGATACACGCAGTCTCCTCTGAACAGTTGATGTTGAGATGTGTCTGTTACTTGAACTCTGTGAAGCATTTATTTGGCCTGCAATTTCTGAGGCTGGTAATTCTAACGAACTTGTCCTCTGCAGCAGAGGTTACTCTGGATATTCCTTTCCTATGACGGTCCTCATGAAAGCCAGTTTCATCATAGTTCTACAGTATATGGTTTTGCGACTGCACTTGAAGAAACATTTAAACTTTCTTGAAATGTTCCTGATTGACTGACTTTCATGTCTTAAAGTAATGATGGACTGTCATTTCTCTTTGTTATTTGATCTGTTCTTTCCATAATATGGACTTGGTCTTTTACCAAACAGGGCTATCTTCTGTATACCACCCCTACCTTAAGTTGTCACAACACAACTGATTGGCTGAAATGCATTAAGAAGGAAAGAAATTCCACAAATGAACTTTTAACAAGGCATACCTGTTAGTTGAAATCCATTCCAGGTCCCTACCTCCTGAAGCAGGTTGAGAAAATGCCAAGAGTGTGCAAAGCTGTTATCAAGGCAAAGGATGGCTTCTTTGAGGAATCTCAAATGTAGAATATATTTGATTTGTTTAACACTTTTTTGGTTACAACATGATTCCATATGTGTTATTTCATGGTTTTGATGTCTTCACTATTATTTTACAATGTAGAAAATAGTAAAAATAAAGGAAAATCCTGGAATGAGTCGGTGTTTCCAAACTTTTGACTGGTACTGTACACGGCAGTGATGATGCCCCCCCCCCCCCTCTCCCATTTTCCCAAAACAGACTCAGATCATTGGGGCATGGACTCTACAAAGTGTTGAAAGTGTTCCACAGGGATGCTGACCCATGTTGACTCCAATGCCTCCCACAGTTGTGTCAAGTTAGCTGGTTGTCCTTTGGGTGGTGGATCATTTTGAATTCACACGGGAAACTGTTGAGTGTGAGAAACCCAGCAGTGTTACAGTTCTTGACACAAACCGGTGCGCCTTACACCTACAGTACTACCATACCCTGTTCAAAGGCACTTCAATATTTCGTCTTGCCCATTCACCCTCTGAATGTCACAAAAAAAAAACAATCATAGCTTCAATTGTCTCAAGGCTTATTGTCTGTTGTTTTGATAAATGCTAACTTACTTGTTGCCGTTGGTTTCCAGTATTGTCTTTCAAGTGAATTATCACTGCCTATTGATAATTTACCAAGGCTATTGAGGAGATTTGAATGCTTTTTTTGCCAGGTTAGAGCAGGTCTTTTTTTAAGATGCCTCTGTTCCTCATTCTATCAGGGCTCATTGTCAGTGTCACATGTAGTTACTAGCTCTGCAAGATATATACTCAGTCAAGTTAAGTTATTTTCTGTCAATTATTTTCACAATTTTGTCTGTATAGCTTGTAAATAACCTCTGGATCCAATCCTAATTAACATGTTTGCCGGGTCTTCTATCTAACACAGAGAAAAACATTTTTGGCAGTCTACCTGAATTCACATATCATTCTGTTACATACATATCTGATATTTTGTATTACCACCTCCCATTACATCTACCATACACTCCAGCATTCCTGTACTGTATACACCACCTAAAGAACTGCAGGCCAAATAGATGTTATCAGCATGACAGCAAATTCAATACAAAGCCCTGATTGAAAACACAATCAGAACTAAACCAGGCAGCACAGCTTCAAAGGGGATGATACCGCGGCATCTAATGCAACCAAAAATATATATACATATATTTTCCTGATTAAGTGACCTCAAACCAGGTTACATGTTCATTCCTATTCAGTGTCAACGCTCAAGTTCAGAGTTGATCGTAGAGTACACCACAGGCTGAACAAAGACTTCAGTGACAATGCTTTAAAATTCCAATAAATGAATAATAATAATAAAAAGACTCATTGACAGTCGGAGTCCCGGAGGTGTGGAAAGACTCCACTTATCATTTCAAAGGCAGACACTTCCCTCACCTCCCGACTCAAACCCACGGGAGAGGGATTTGAGAACTTGCAAAACAAAAACAACAAAAAGTTCCCGGAAGTCCTACCAGCTAAAACATGGGCCGTTATCCGTATGCAGTGTTTTCTGGTAGTGATGGGTAAAGAGTGGGTTTGGAGTTTGTGATCTTGTCCTGACCTTCTTCTTCATCCATAATGCACCATCAGTATATAAACCGCTATGAAAGTTTAATAGAGAAAAACTCCTCTGCTTGTCTTGCTGTGGCGCTGCTGTGACAGCCTAATCTTTAATCACAACGCTGGCGATGGAGGGGGATGTCAGTGAGCGTTTCTGCAAACAGTGCTGTGATCTTCTAAAAGGCACCTGGACGATGAGCATCGCTCTATATATTCCACCCACCCCCGTCTCCCTATTTCTATACCTGTAGACATTTATTTTTCCATGCTCTTTGTCTCTTATGTCCTCTCTTATGTCCTCTCTCTCTCTCTCAACTGACCCCATCTCTTCACCCTCCCGCTCTTTCTCTCATCTCAGAGGTGACACAGGTCCCGACACTCAATGGAGACCCTTCCCTCTCCACAACATGACTGACCTCACCAGCTGAGGCAGACTCCTGAACGTGTCTGCCTTGGCAACACAGAGTTCCTCTGACTGAGTCGCCATTGCACGGCACAGCAAAGAAACACGGACGCAGAACAGGACACAGTACATCCGAGCAGCTGAACTAGACATGGATATACACTATATATACAACAGTATGTGGACACCCCTTCATTTGAGTGGATTCTGCTATTTCAACCACACCCGAGCTCAGGGACTTTCAACATGGGACCGTCATAGAGGGTCTGCTGGAGTGTTGTAAAGCTCGCTGCCATTGGACTCTGGAGCAGTGGAAACACGTTCTCTGGAGTGATGATTCATGCTTCACCATCTGGGATGAATTGGGACGCCGACTGTGAGCCAGGTCTTATCGCCCAACACCAGTGCCCGACCCCACTAATGCTCTTGTGGCTGAATGGAAGCAAGTCCCCGCATCTAGTGGAAAGCCTTCCCAGAATATATTCCAGTATAAGACCCCCACCAACTCTGTATCCGAGCCACTTTCCCTCCGTCTTTAATTGTCTGGAATACAGAGGAAGTTTCATGACTGCTAACTGTCCTTTGGAAGCAGAGCCCAAGCTTTCTGAACATTAAATATTTTTATTTGTTTGGGGGGATTTTGGTTGGATTGCCAATAAATCCTGTTGCATGCAGGTATATCCTGAAGATATGAGCTCCATATCTCCCCCAATGACGTTGGTCTGGTGTCTGTCTGGTGATGCTTGTTGAATGCAGATGGATAAAGCTGGAGAACAACGCTGAGGGAAAGGCATGGGCCTGCAAAACATGCCTCAATGTACTGCAGAGATAATAAAATAAAATAAATGCATACATATATACTATAGGGAATAGCTATATTATAATACTCATAGTCAATCACTTGCACTACAATGATCAATGTCACACGAGTCTAAAATTCAAGGCCAAACATGGTAGTGGTAGATCTTTGCTTTTTGTGCTTCTAAATATTTCCATTGCTACTGAAGTTGCCATTCCATCTCATTTAAAGTGACAGTTGCCTGGCATTGTATAGTTGTATCAGTGTGTGTCACATCAGCTTTTACCACCAAAATACTGTACAATATCTCTGCTTAATGGTGATTGAAATGTGTGTAACATCTGTCAAGGCAACCACTTAATGTCAACATGTCAGAGGTAGCAGGGAGGAACTAAGTCCAAAACTACTGGACTGTCAAATCACACGCCCTAGGGAACAGATTTCTGTGGATCTGCTAGCAATAAAAAGAATCAGCAAGGTTTTGACATGGATTTCATATGGCATCGCTCATGTCTCCGAATTAATCCCGCCGCAAAATTATGGCTTCTTTTCATCCCATTTCCATGGTTACGCTGTCAAAGCTCGTGAGAGGAGAGGAAGAGTGAAGCGGAAGAGAAAGGAAAGACTGGGCGGCTTTGATTTTCTTAACGTTTCAACAGATGAAAAAGCGGAATCTAATCTTAACAGAGAGCAAATTTCATTTTACTGGGCTTCTATTGTTCTATGAAAAGGAGGGTAAAAAAAAATCTGAAATGACAAGAGACTCATAATTATGTTACAAGTTAAAGGCATTTTAATTAACTGTGTTTTTCCTGTCTATGAGTGTGGGTGGTGGGGGAGTATGCAGGGAAGCTGACCAGCTTGACTGAAAGAGAGCAGGACAGCATCCCTAAGGAAAAGAGTGGTGGCTGGTTAGAGATAGGAGAGATATGGATCAAACACAAACAACTGGCTGCAGCTCTCGATACCGTACTCCATACTGTACAAAAGTAACAAATTCAACATAGGCATCAAAATGCTGAACTGAAGACTATCCTACACTCCTAGCACATAGTCACTGTTGGATTTTGCCTGAAAGGTCTGAAAGGTAACACTTTTCATGTAGCTTGTTTTGTTTGAAATCAACTGTGAAAGAAGCTGCAATAATGTCTCTCAAGAAAATATTCTTCCTATGTTGGGAGCTATCCAAAATTCAACTACCTCACCATAAGAACAACAATGCTGAAAAAAACTGTAAACTCTATGTTTGACCGCTGGCTGACCACTGGGGGTTTGACGGCATGTGGTTTGGGTTGTCTAAAGGGAGATGACCTGTCATTACCACCCACACCAACACAGGTCTCTGGCCACTGGAACACAGGATAGTCCAGCCACCCAGGAACAATGAGAAGAGAGTGACCGTGGACCACAGTAGGAAGGAGGAAGGAGTAGCTGGATGAATTAAAGGTCTGACAAAAACATAATGTAAGAACACGAGACATTCAGTCCTTGACCTTGAACAATGCACCAACATTGATACCTGTACACACTAACTCCCCCCCCCCTCCCACCACCTCCCACCCATGGTATGGTGGTATGTACAGTTGGAGTGGAATACAGCTCTCTACCTCCAGCCTCCACAGCTTATCAATGTGCTGCTGCGTTGTGTTTACGTATCCTGGTGACCCACAAGATGGCTGTGCGGGAGAGATGGAGCAAGGGAGAAAGGGAGGGGATGAATAATCTCTGAGAAAGCACATGCATATGCAAACCAACCTTAACCCCTCCCCCTAAAATGCATGCACGCACGCGCACACACACACACACAATCTCCATCCTACATGTATGAATATGAAGCTCAGGTTCCAAATGCAGAGGTGTGAGTAATGGGAGGTTGAAGAGATTTGCTATATTTCCTCTCTCGTTCTTGGATCTTTCCTCTTTCTCTCTCTCTCTCTCTCTCGGCCAGTTGTAGTGGTCTGTGGCAGCCTTCTTCGTATGCATGCTCCATTGTGCTGGGGCTGCTTTGTTGTCTCTCTGGCTGATGCCATCCTTCCTCGGCTCAAACAATGGTTCCGCGGTAACGCTGGACACGGCGGTCATGTTCCATTTGCCCATGTGCATTATCTCCCAATCCCCTGGCCCTTTGGTCCCCACAGCTCCCCCTGTCCCCTCGCTCTGAATAGAGTCCAAAGCCATTACGAAGAGAAACACACTGACAGAGAGGTGGGAGTGGGAGGAAAAAGAGATAGAAAGGGGGAGTCAGGGAAATGAGAGCGTGGACAGACGCAAAGCTGAGAGAGAAACAGAGAAAGCGAGAAAAAGGGAGGCCAGTTCTTCCTTCCTGTGTTGGGACTGGGTGTGATGCATACTAATGACATCATTACAACAGGACACTCTCCCAGATCATGTTTACTCTGTTATGGTTCCTCTCACCTTCCACCTCCCTCACCCAATTTCCAATAATTTCCAATATCCCTTTACTTTTTTCTCCTACTTTTCCACCCTTTCACCTTCTTTCTTTTTGAGAGAAATGTAAATAGCAGAGGGTAATTTTGGTGTATTTGGCCCAAATGCAGGCCTTCATAGTTGGTGGTAATGCAGCCTGTGTCGTGCTCTGTGTGTGGGTGGTGCTCCTCTCTGCAAAGCCTCTCTTTTCCATTGCATTGAACTTGACCTCGAGTGACCCTTCTATAATGAGTGAATTGAAAACATCTCCCATTGGAATGCAGTGTGTAGATCCAGGGCTATGCATGCTGCTGCTTCTTTTTATTTTCACTGTTTGATGAATTAAAGGGCCAGCGTAAACATTTCCCTCACCTGCAAACACACGCACAGGCACACGGGCACGCACGCACGCAGGCACGCACACACACACACACACACACACACACACACACACACACTGTGCACGCTAAAGTGGGGGGTCAATAATAAACACTTTATGAAGTTGTGATGAAGCCATAGCGAGGGAACTGTAACTCAGTCTGCTTGTTATGGTGTGAATGTACTGTATGTCTGGCGCAAACACCACAATCGTATGTGTGAGCATCATCAAATATTAGCTAGGCTCTTACATTTCTGGTTACATAGATGGGTTGGGGTCACATAGATGGGACGTAATATAGAAAGAATACATCTAAAGTATTTCTTAGTAATTTTAATGCTGGTGTGGGTACAGATTCTGACTGTAGAAGGTGTTTAAAAAAAATTGGAGCCACATTGTGCGTTCGGTATTGTGATTCCATTATTTGCTTCCAATAATAGCAGACATCGCCGTGTCAATTTTTATTTTTTATTTTTTTATTTTACCTTTATTTAACCAGGTAGGCAAGTTGAGAACAAGTTCTCATTTACAATTGCGACCTGGCCAAGATAAAGCAAAGCAGTTCGACACATACAACGACACAGAGTTACACATGGAGTAAAACAAACATACAGTCAATAATACAGTATAAACAAGTCTATATACAATGTGAGCAAATGAGGTGAGAAGGGAGGTAAAGGCAAAAAAGGCCATGGTGGCAAAGTAAATACAATATAGCAAGTAAAACACTGGAATGGTAGTTTTGCAATGGAAGAATGTGCAAAGTAGAAATAAAAATAATGGGGTGCAAAGGAGCAAAATAAATAAATAAATAAAAATTAAATACAGTTGGGAAAGAGGTAGTTGTTTGGGCTAAATTATAGGTGGGCTATGTACAGGTGCAGTAATCTGTGAGCTGCTCTGACAGTTGGTGCTTAAAGCTAGTGAGGGAGATAAGTGTTTCCAGTTTCAGAGATTTTTGTAGTTCGTTCCAGTCATTGGCAGCAGAGAACTGGAAGGAGAGGCGGCCAAAGAAAGAATTGGTTTTGGGGGTGACTAGAGAGATATACCTGCTGGACCGTGTGCTACAGGTGGGAGATGCTATGGTGACCAGCGAGCTGAGATAAGGGGGGACTTTACCTAGCAGGGTCTTGTAGATGACATGGAGCCAGTGGGTTTGGCGATGAGTATGAAGCGAGGGCCAGCCAACGAGAGCGTACAGGTCGCAATGGTGGGTAGTATATGGGGCTTTGGTGACAAAACGGATTGCACTGTGATAGACTGCATCCAATTTGTTGAGTAGGGTATTGGAGGCTATTTTGTAAATGACATCGCCAAAGTTGAGGATTGGTAGGATGGTCAGTTTTACAAGGGTATGTTTGGCAGCATGAGTGAAGGATGCATTGTTGCGAAATAGGAAGCCAATTCTAGATTTGGTATGGGTCTGGAAGGAGAGTTTACAGTCTAACCAGACACCTAAGTATTTGTAGTTGTCCACGTATTCTAAGTCAGAGCCGTCCAGAGTAGTGATGTTGGACAGGCGGGTAGGTGCAGGTAGCGATCGGTTGAAGAGCATGCATTTAGTTTTACTTGTATTTAGGAAGGAGAGTTGTATGGCATTGAAGCTTGCCTGGAGGGTTGTTAACACAGTGTCCAAAGAAGGGCCGGAAGTATACAGAATGGTGTCGTCTGCGTAGAGGTGGATCAGAGACTCACCAGCAGCAAGAGCGACCTCATTGATGTATACAGAGAAGAGAGTCGGTCCAAGAATTGAACCCTGTGGCACCCCCATAGAGACTACAGGAGGTCCGGACAGCAGACCCTCCGATTTGACACACTGAACTCTATCAGAGAAGTAGTTGGTGAACCAAGCGAGGCAATCATTTGAGAAACCAAGGCTGTCGAGTCTGCCGATGAGGATGTGGTGATTGACAGAGTCGAAAGCCTTGGCCAGATCATTGAATACGGCTGCACAGTAATGTTTCTTATCGATGGCGGTTAAGATATCGTTTAGGACCTTGAGTGTGGCTGAGGTGCACCCATGACCAGCTCTGAAACCAGATTGCATAGCAGAGAAGGTATGGTGAGATTCGAAATGGTCGGTAATCTGTTTGTTGACTTGGCTTTCGAAGACCTTAGAAAGGCACGGTAGAATAGATATAGGTCTGTAGCAGTTTGGGTCAAGAGTGTCCCCCCCCTTTGAAGAGGGGGATGACCGCAGCTGCTTTCCAATCTTTGGGAATCTCAGACGACACGAAAGAGAGGTTGAACAGGCTAGTAATAGGGGTGGCAACAATTTCGGCAGATAATTTTAGAAAGAAAGGGTCCAGATTGTCTAGCCCGGCTGATTTGTAGGGGTCCAGATTTTGCAGCTCTTTCAGAACATCAGCTGAATGGATTTGGGAGAAGGAGAAATGGGGAAGGCTTGGGCGAGTTGCTGTTGGGGGTGCAGTGCTGTTGACCGGGGTAGGAGTAGCCAGGTGGAAAGCATGGCCAGCCGTAGAAAAATGCTTATTGAAATTCTCAATTATGGTGGATTTGTCAGTGGTGACAGTGTTTCCTATCTTCAGTGCAGTGGGCAACTGGGAGGAGGTGTTCTTATTCTCAATAGGTTTCCAATTCATAACAAATCAAAAGTTTTTAGATTTTTTGCTTATTTTCGTCATGGATATGCTTTTGAAAAGCTTATTAAAACATTGTGATTTCAAGTGGTTGGTTTAGATGCTTTCATTGGTTTGAGTGGATAGAAGTGACTTTGTGTTGATGTGGTGGTGGTGTGTGTATCAGAAGGATGTGTGTGTGGCCCAATGTGTCCAAGCCTGACGGTGTGGTGATAGGCCCTGTTTGATCTTAATCCTGATCTACCATCCCTTGACGTTGTCGCAATCCATCACTTACAGCCCTGACACAGACACAAGCATGCACGCACACACACACACACACACACACACACACACACACACACACACACACACACACACACACACACACACACACACACACACACACACACACACACGCACACACACACACACACACACACACACACACACACAGTAGGGGGAGGGGCCTGTAAAATAACCCTAGAGGGAGTTCATGAATAATAAGCAGGTGTGAAGGAGAGTGGTCCAGGCTGAGCAATACCCCCCGCCCCCGTAACCTCGGCTCTGCAGTGCCCTCACACCCCTCCTCCATCTCCATGTTTATGCATGGACCCCTGTTTCATATGTATCCACCACATCATTTCTCCTGTTGTTCTGGGAACTGATGATACGGGCTGCATTAAGAATGATGACCCGTACACAGATTACAGCGCTGTCAGAACAGCACACACACACACACACATAGGGAACAACATAAATAGGCCCTGGCGCTGAAAACAATACCGCAGGCGGCCAGATACCTCACCCTTGTCCTTTCTGATGGTGGCGTAACAAAAAACACACAGCAACCAGCAACAAAACAACATTTTATTTAAGGATGAATATGCATGGAGCTGAGAAAACAACGTGTTTTATCTATGTATATATATTGAAGCGTATTGCATTGTGCATGTAAAAGACGTGGTAATGGCATAAGAGAACATGTCGTGGTGTTGCGTGTTTTCTAAGAGACGTGTGGGGCAGGAGAAGTATGTGGTAACGGAGGCTGGTCTGAATGCTCGTTTAACTTCATCCAGCAAGCATAACATAATAATTTTCCTCTTCTACGGGCATAGCGGGAATGGATGTAAACGTATCATCAGCAGCACAGCGTCTTGTTTCTTCCAGCTCTTTTGTGGTGCAGAATGTCATTCACCTATTTACCTTGTAGCCTATGAGCACTGAACAATAATTCACTTTCCACACGCTTGCTGTTTAACCTATGGGCTCACTCTTGCAATGATCACCTTCCTCTCTCTCACACTGGTGGGTGTAAATCTTGGGATTTAACTTAACTTATCTTATTCAACTTACCCTTGTCTTCTCACTTTTTTTCTTTCAGTAACAGTTTGACAACCATTCCCCTCCCCACCACCACCAGCTATGATAACCTTAAAGGAAAACTTGATATAGTCCCAAAGAGCTTTGCTTGTCAGCGCTCAAGTTTTCCACATATGTAATTTTCGAAAATACAGAAATCATCCCTGTATGATGCATTTTGCATCATATGCTGCACAAGATTTTCATTTTTATATCTTGAACATTTGAGTGCTGACAAGCAACACATTTTGGGACTATATCAACAATGGACTAATGAAAAAAATACCTTAACGATAGTTTTTGGGTGGAATCTTCCTTTAAGGCCCATCATTGGGACCCCTTTCCCCCAGCAGGGGGAGGCAGGCTTTGGATACCAGCAGCCCCGCATAGGGCTACCTGCCATCACATCATCTGGCTCTGAGGATCTTCCCTCGGATACGAGGCCATTCCCCAAACGATTTAATGAAATGTCACATTGCATTCCGTCTTTGTTGTTCATTCAGTGAAGCCTTTACTCGATTGAATTGTATGTGTGGTCATATAATAGTATAAGGTGTGTAGACAGTTTGTCTGTGTCTTATCAGAAATATGAAACAATATCTCCTCCATCCTCCCTCCTCCTCTTTCTCACACTCCCTTCCTTCCTCCCTCCCCGTCTCTCTCTTTTCCCCCTTGCTCTCTCTCTCGCTGTCTCTCTGTGTCCCTCTCTCCCTCTCTCTGTCAGCCCTTCTCCCTCTCTCTGTCATTTGTAGTTGGAGAAAGAGACACCATCTGATCCTACCTTTTTTTGCCTTTCATCTTCTTCTTCTTCTTCTTCTTCAAAGATCTGACCTGCCGTAGAAAATAATGCATAATGTTTATCATGGACAAGTGAAAAACAATACCTAATAAATAATGAATAAGCAACCATGTGTATTTTTAAACATTTCCATATCAAATAAATATCATCTCATTTTTGAAGAGAAACATAGATAGAAAATAAATATGTGACGTGAAAGAGCAGTATTTAACTCCACTATGGTTTCCAGTTGGAGTATATTTCTCTCTAACTACCGAGTAACAAACGAGAGATCAGAGATACGCAGGCCTTCCAATGGACCACATCTGTCACCCATTACTGTAGGTCACCTACATTTAGACAGGTGGGAATATGGACTCTCTCTCTCTCTCTCTCTCTCTCTCTCTCTCTCTCTCTCTCTCTCTCTCTCTCTCTCTCTCTCTCTCTCTCTCTCTCTCTCTCTCTCTCTCTCTCTCTCTCTCTCTCTCTCTCTCTCTCACACACTCACACACTCACACACTCACACTCACACTCACACTCACACTCACACAGTGCTGCCTGGTTTTGTGTGTCTGGGCCTGTGAGTGTTTTCAGAGTCCTGTTAAAGAGAGAGCCTTGGCAGGACCAGACACACTCACCTCACCCCCTGAACCCACACAGAGGCAAGGTTATCATATTCCCCAACTCTGCCAGACACACATGTCTGCTGGAACATTTACACAAACACACACACACACACACGTCTGTGCTTGCATGCATACACACACACGGGTGCATACAGTATACACACAAATGTGCTCGCGCACCCTCTCACACCCTATAGGGGTTCTAAGCATGCCTAGGTATATAGTATTATAGCCGGAAAGGCTTGGGCTGTGGAGAATAAGGGTTAAGGGGGTAGAGTGTGTGTGCCTGTGGGATGGGGGGTATGACAGGGCAGAGTGGTGTATGCTACAACTGTGCCTTCTGCTGGCCAGTGAGTAGAACTATAGCCTAGGTCATTGGGAGGGAGGTGGGCCGCTAGAAACCCTGACCTCCAGTACAACCACCAGGGATCCAACACGGGAGAGTAGCAGGGAAATGGAAACCAATGACACCGAGTGTGCGACTTCAGGTCAAATCTAATGAAATTATAGGGGAATTCCAATTGGCCAAAATATGTGTATGATCTTTTGGATCTTCCTGAAATCATCTGGTAATCAAAAATGAAGACAACAGAAAACATCTGAAAGGACCTTAGGAAAGTGGTTTGAAAAGGGCTTCCAAGAGTGGTTTTCAAATGCTGCTCTTTTTATAATCATTGTTATAACAAGAGGATGAGACAGTGAGGGGGGAGGGTACAAATGATTAGCGGTGTTACCTGCAACTGGTTTCGGTTTTGTTAGGGTGTTTTGGACAGGGATCACAGATGACCGTAAGCATCTTCCTCTGGTGCCAAAGGTTGCATGTTCGAAGCCACCCATAGAAAGCTGTTCCTGAGATTTTTGAACGGTGAACAGGCGTAAGCATCTACCTCTGGTGCCAAAGGTTGCATGTTCAAGTTCAGAGATAGAAAGTTGTTTTTCAGTAATTTTTTAAGCCTATCCCAAACCTTAACTCTTACCTTAACCATTCGGAGATAATGCCTAACCTATCTAAATGTATCCCTAACCTTAAAAATTCGGAGTTATTACCTAAACGTAACCTTAAACACTTTGAAATGTCATGTTTGGAACCAGTTCGAAATTCTACATTTGAGAAACATGGATGAACGTCTAATTCTCCCATGAGACTGTGAGGGCTAGGGTCCTTTTTTCAGGCCTGACTGAATTAAACTGACTGTTACTCAAGCCCAGAAGCCAGAATATGCAAATAATTGGTACCATTGGATAGTAAACACTTTGTAGTTTGTAGACATTTTAAAATAATGTATGAGACTATAACACAAATGATATGGTAGGAGAAAATCCAAAGAAAAACAAACAGGATGATTTTTTTTGAGATCCCCCCATGCTCTTATTATGGAAAGCTATGGGTCATATGCAATTCCAGCTCCCAGATTGCAATTCCTATGGCTCCACTAGATGTCAACAGTCTTTGTTCAAGGTTTCAGGCTTGTTACTTCCAAAACTAGGAAGAATTTTGCGTTTTGGTACTGGGAGTCACAGTTGGAAATCAGTCTGTGGGCGGCCACGAAGAGGAAGCGCACTTGCTAATTCTACTTTTCTATTGAACATACTTCTTTCTGTATTAAATAATATAGTTTAATTACATTTTAGGGTACCTGAGGATTAAATAGAAACCTTGTTTGACTTGTTTTAACAAACTCAAATCGATGGTGCCAACTAAACTGACTTTTTGGGATATAAAGAATAATTTATCTAGCAAAATCTAGCAAAAAAATATCTAGCATGTTATAGCTGGGACCATTTGGATTGCAAATCAGAGGAAGATTTTCAAAAAGTAAGTGATTATTTAATCGCTATTTGTGATTTTATGAAGCCTGTGCTGATTTTAAAAAATGTTATGGGGCGCCGCCCTCAATCAATTGCATGGCATGCTTTCGCAGTAAAGCCTATTGTAAATCAGACAATGCATTTAGATTAACAAGAATTTAACCTTTTAACCGATATAAGACACTTGTATGTACCTAGATGTTTAATATCCATAATATTTACGATTATTTATTTGAATTGTTCCCGGACTGACCTACTCCCCTCTGGGCGCAGGTATAGGGCACCCCTCAGAATGAAAAACAGAACTAGACAATCATTTGCACCAGGTTTGATATCCTTCCTAATTACAATAGCTCTAGCTAATGTTCCTATTCACCCAGTAAGGCCAGCAGACTAGTCTCTTTTTATTGGTATGTAACTGTTATGAAAGTTGTATTGCCCATTTGTTTTGTATTTAAACGGCACTTTAAACGTGTACGTAAAGTAAAGTAAAGTAAATAAGTGCTGTACCTATGAAGTCCGTGGTCCATCAATTCATGATAACCACATTAGCTAACCACCATGCTAGCTCACCAGCCACACACAAAAGCAGCGGGGCCTCGGCCCTCGTCAAGCTGTGACTGGAATAGCTTTGCAATTTGCCCCGGCAGAAAACAGCATTTTGATCTTAATGAATGGCAAACGGCCGTCATTAAAAGTGGTCTGGATTATTTGGGGGTGCTGGGTATGTTGCGGGGGCCGTGCAGGCTTCCTGGCTGTCTTGGAGGGCCTAGCTCTGATCCTTCATTAAAGACCTCACAGCAGGACCTATTCACAGGACCCTCAAAGAGATGGCCTGCGTTTAAAAGCCATTTTCATAAATCTACACACATATTCTCAGACTGTTTAATGGAAGTTATATGAGGCGACTGTGCACTGTGTGTGTGTGTTTGCTAATGACCAGCATGTGCTAATTACTGTCTCTGTATATTGAATGCTCTCGCTGCTCACTCTCTGTTCTACCTTAATTGCATTAAACTTGGCCTGGTGATTGGCTACACTGGGAGTCGGAGAGGAACAGAGAGGGATAGTGCCCCATTCACTGACAGCTGGTCAGGCAACTAATGGACCCTTGGAGTGTGTGTGTGTGTGTGTGTGTGTGTGTGTGTGTGTGTGTGTGTGTGTGTGTGTGTGTGTGTGTGTGTGTGTGTGTGTGTGTGTGTGCGTGCGCACGCGTACGTGTTTACTTGGTCTGTGTGCGTGCTTCTTTACTTGGTCTTTACATTTTACTCAACTGTGTGATCTTGACATGCAACTAACACGTATTTACCAATCCCTGAGTCAGACTAGGCACTGACAAGAACAGCTCAGGCAGAAATGTTCCTCTTTCTCTATCAATGTGACAGTGATTATCAAGATGCCAAGTCCTATCTTTCTCATTGTAGATACACTTTATACACTTTCTATTCCTTCAATTATCACCCTTTTCTAATATACAGTACCAGTCAAAAGTTTGGACACACCTACTCATTCAGTGAAGGAAAAGCAGCCAACAAGTGCTCAGCATATATGGGAACTCCTTCAGGACTGTTGGAAATGCATTCCAGATGAAGCTGGTTGAGAGAAAGCCAAGCGTGTGCAAAGCTGTCATCAAGGCAAAGGGTAGCTACTTTGAAGAATGTCAAAAATAAAATATATTTGGATTTCTTTAACACTTTTCTGGTTACTACATTATTCCATATGTGTTATTTAATAGTTTTGATGTCTTCACTATCATTATACAATGTAAAAAAACTGTTATGAGTAGGTGTGTCCAAACTTTTGACTGGTACTGAATACAGTATAGATACAGTGGGGCAAAAAAGTATTTAGTCAGCCACCAATTGTGCAAGTTCTCCCACTTAAAAAGATGAGAGGCCTGTAATTTTCATCATCAACTATCAACAGATAAAATGAGGGGAAAAATCCATAAAATCACATTGTAGGATTTTTTATTAATTCATTTGCTAATTATTGTGGAAAATAAGTATTTGGTCACCTACAAACAAGCAAGATTTCTGGCTCTCACAGACCTGTAACTTCTTCTTTATTAGGAGGCTCCTCTGTCCTCCACTCATTACCTGCATTAATGACACCTGTTTGAACTTGTTATCAGTATAAAAGACACCTGTCCACAACCTCAAACAGTCACACTCGAAACTCCACTATGGCCAAGACCAAAGAGCTGTCAAAGGACACCAGAAACAAAATTGTAGACCTGCACCAGGCTGGGAAGACTGAATCTGCAATAGGTTTGAAGAAATCAACTGTGGGAGCAATTATTAGGAAATGGAAGACATACAAGACCACTGATAATCTCCCACGATCTGGGTCTCCACGCAAGATCTCACCCCGTGGGGTCAAAATGATCACAAGCACGGTGAGCAAACATCCCAGAACCACACGGGGGGACCTAGTGAATGACCTGCAGAGAGCTGGGACCAAAGTAACAAAGCCTACCATCAGTAACACACTCCGCCGCCAGGGACTCAAATCCTGCAGTGCCAGACATGTCCCCCTGCTTAAGCCAGTACATGTCCAGGCCCGTCTGAAGTTTGCTAGAGAGCATTTGGATGATCCAGAAGAAGATTGGGAGAATGTGATATGGTCAGATGAAACCAAAATCTAACTTTTTGGTAAAAACTCAACTCGTCGTGTTTGGAAGACAAAGAATGCTGAGTTGCATCCAAAGAACACCATACCTACTGTGAAGCATGGGGTGGAAACATCATGCTTTGGGGTTGTTTTTCTGCAAAGGGACCAGGACGACTGATCCCTGTAAAGGAAAGAATGAATGGGGCCATGTATCGTGAGATTTTGAGTGAAAATCTCCTTCCATCAGCAAGGGCATTGAAGTTGAAACGTGGCTGGGTCTTTCAGCATGACAATGATCCCAAACACACCGCCCGGGCAACGAAGGAGTGGCTTCGTAAGAAGCATTTCAAGATCTTGGAGTGGCCTAGCCAGTCTCCAGATCTCAACCCCATAGAAAATCTTTGGAGGGAGTTGAAAGTCCGTGTTGCCCAGCAACAGTCCCAAAACATCACTGCTCTAGAGGAGATCTGCATGGAGGATTGGGCCAAAATACCAGCAACAGTGTGTGAAAACCTTGCAAAGACTTACAGAGAAAATTTGACCTCTGTCATTGCCAACAAAGGATATATAACAAAGTATTGAGATAAATTTTGTTATTGACCAAATACTTATTTTCCACCATAATTTGCAAATAAATTCATAAAAAATCCTACAATGTGATTTTCTGGAGAAAAAAAAATTCTCATTTTGTCTGTCATAGTTGAAGTGTACCTATGATGAAAATTACAGGCCTCTCTCATCTTTTTAAGTGGGAGAACATACACAATTGGTGGCTGACTAAATACTTAGATATGAATTCCACGAGAATAATACATTTATGTATTTTTAATGCATTTTTTTTCTCTTTCTTCAACCCGCCCACCCTAAACCCGCCCTCCCTGCGGCAGGTTTTGAGTCAACCCGCACATCACTAGCGCCTACCTATGGGTCGTTCTTCAATATCTGATTGATGTCTCCAAAACGAGAATGGCAATAGGCAACATGCACCTAGTGTACTAAACATGAAGACCTTCTTCCCCACCCCTTTGCCTCAATTTGTCAGGGCATGGATCACAAGGTGTCGACCACAGAGATGCTGGCCCATGTTGAATCCAATGCTTCCCACAGTTGTGTAAACTTGGCTGCATGTCCTTTGGGTGGTGGACCATTCTTGGTACATATGGGAAACTGTTGAGCGTGAAGAACCCAGGAGCGCTGCAGTTCTTTATACAACCGGTGAGCCTGGCACCTACTACCATACTCTGTTCAAAGGCACTTAAATCTTTTGTCTTAACCATTCCCCCTCTGAATGGCACACGTACGTACACAATCCATGTCTCAACTGTCTCAAGGCTTAACAATCCTTCTTTAACCTGTCTCCTCCCCATCATCTACACTGATTGATGTGGATTTAACAAGTGACATCAATAAGGGATCGTAGCTTTCACCTGGTCAGTCGATGTCATGGAAAGAGCATGTTAATGTTTTGAATGCTCAGTGTATATGTATAGAAGTAACAAATACAAATAAACCTAGATTAGAAGAGAATAGTACATGAGTGAATAAAGACAGATGGGTATAGATATAGTAGGCTCATATGTTTATATATATTCGCACAAACACACACATGAATGCATAAAAGCAAACAGAAAAGTACTGACTGGTTGTAGGATGTCCCAGCCCTGCCCCGGCCCCCCAAACCACCGACTGAGCCCAGAGAGAGAGACCCCCAGACGGGGAAAGACAGGGCGATGGGGGGATCATTGCTGCGGCTGGGGCAATCCAAGGGGAAATTAGCCAGCACTTAGCTCCATACATGCACAGCAGCCTCAGCTGGGAGTCCATGAGATGAGATCCAAGCATGGAGACATGAAAGAGACACTATACTGCCCCAGAGCACAAAGAGAGCTCCACAACACTGCAGCCTCGCTAAGGGAGATGTTTAAGTGTGTGTGTGTGAGACTGTTTGTGAGAGCAAGTAATGTGTGTGTGCGGGGGGGGGGCATTTTTTAAAAACAAAATGTCCAACAACATCAAACATTTGGAGGAATGGGAGATGTGAAAAATCCACAACATGGCGAATAGATGCTTCAAAGAGTCCACTTCTAACCCTTTGACTAATGTCCTGAGGACATGTACACACACCCCACACAAGTCCCCTATGAGTCAGGAGGTCATGGCAAATACATGCCCTGGGTGTACCAGCAACACAGCCTCTCTGCCGAGGAAAAAGGAGAGAGGGATGGAGCAGAGGAGGGGTAATGCTTGGCAATATACATGCCATTCTTTTATAACTGATGTGTAAAAACGATATGAGTGTGTGTGTGTCTGTGTGCATGCCCATGGCCCAGCAGTAACTCGATGTTTATCAACTCTTTATTATGGTCGCATCATCATTTACAATGGGAGCATCTGCTCATTACCTAGCCTGTGCATGAGACAAATTGTTTTTTACAGGGAGTCAGCCATAGGGACACTCAACGACGGAGTGCAAATCTAGATACCCGCACAGGACGATTTGCAAAAGCTGTTACTCCAAAACCAGATTTAGAGAAACGCTTATATTTTAGGGGGATCAAATAATTAGCCAGGGCTGTTATGGAGGCACAAAGCTATTGGTGAATTTGGAAAAAAAACCTGGCTTTGTAGAAATCCCATCGAGTCGAAGCGTTTTATGGCTACCTACAGCTGTGGAGTAAACACACGTATCACATCTGGCTACATGACTCTAATTTATCTGCTTTGCTCCTAAATTAAAGTCCCGGCGCTTTGCAATGGGAAACCAGTGGGAAGCAGAAAAGGAGAATTCCCATCTCTTTTCTCACATTTAGTCTATTAGCTCCTGTAACCAGCGAGGATCAAAGGGGACGAGTCAGAAAGCAAAGCACCTAGCAGAAGAAGAAAAAAGACACGTGACGAAACGCTTTATTCAAGACTATGACTGAGCCTGCTGCTTAGAGCTAATGGAAACTAGCAGTAGAAAACGGGCTTCTCATCCATGATTCAGTCGATTCCTTGACTGAAAATATGACAAAGAAAGTCTTGGTTGTCCGAAAGTATAGAAATGAAAACAATTAGACAAAAGCGAAGTGATACAAACAGGCAAATCAGATAGATGCATCCTACTGCAAATTGTAAAACAAGTTGGAAATCAGCCAATACAAACTACCAATACCAGTACCAGTGAGGGGAGCTATGGGAGGTAGAGTACTGTATAGCTAAACTAAACCCCTTCCTCCCCTGTTCCCTGATGAGGTTGATATGAGGCGATGACGAGCGGTGTGACGCGATGGCTGAGGCTGTCAGGACGCATCGAGACGGCCGGTGCCATCCCTCAACCTGAAGGCTGACATTATTCTCCATCTTTTCGAGGGGATGGGGGTAATATCTTTGACATTCATGGATGCGTGGACCCCCCGCGGCTACGTGACAGCATGGTAGAGAGTGATGCCATCACCACCAGTCCCCCGAATCAGTGGTCACCAGTGTGCCTGGGGGCAAGGGGGTGATGGGGTGAGGAGAGGGCGGTGGGATGGGGGACGACGACAGGGCTGATACAGATTAGATGGGTATGTATCATAATCCTCCTAGGAAAGATAGCCTGGTTGTTTCACACACAAATGCACGTACACACACACATACACACACACACACACATAGGAAAACACAGGCAGACACACACTCCACAATGCATTTGTAGGGACAAACATGTAGACACAAGCACATATACCTCCATCTGAGAAGATCTGAAACACCAATCACACAGCCTCATTCCCAAACTGTCAAAATATATTTATCACTATTCTTTTAAAATACACATAGCGACACTTCTCCCTGCATTACAAAGTTATATCCATATATTAATGAAAGCCGAACAGCATTTGTGTAGATTTACTGTACTACCAAAAACATACAGTGCTCCACTGAGTGAACTTCATATACTCCCGGTCAATAATATACTGCACAACTAGCCTCAGCCATAAGCATAGAGCAGTGATTGAGGACTATGTATTTCCATATGCTGTATAATCCTTCATGTCAAGACTCTCCGCCCCAACCGAGGTCTTATTAGGTCTGGGAGTCCCCTCTGTAGTAAGAATCAGTTCGACAGAGACATATAGGCTCACTCTCTGTGTATGAGACCCTATCTCCACATGATCTGAGCAGGCTGTATATATCTACACTACATGACCAAAAGTATGTGGACACCTGCTTGTCAAACATCTCATTCCAAAATCATGGGCATTAATATAGAGTTGGTCCTCCCTTTGCTGCTATAACAGCCTCCACCCTTCTGGGAAGGCTTTCCATTAGATGATGGAGCGTTGCTGTGGGGACTTGCTTCTTCTCAGCAGAAGAGCCTTAGTGACGTCGCGCACTGATGTTAGGTGATTAGGCCTGGCTCGCTGTCAGCGTTCCAATTCATCCCAAAGGTGTTCGATGGGGTTGAGGTCAGGGCTCTGGGATCTGGGCAGGCCAGTCATGTTCTTCCACACCTATCTCAACAAACAATTTCTGTATAGACCTAACTTTGTGCACGGGGGGATTGTCATGCTAAAACATAAATGGGCCTTTCCCAAACTGTTGCCAAAAAGTTGAAAACACAGAATCGTCTAGAATGTCATTGTATGCTGTAGTGTTAAGATGTTCCTTCACTGAAACTAAGTGGCCTAGCCAGATCCATGAAAAACAGACCCAGATCATTATTCCTCCTCAACCAAACTTTACAGTTGGCATCATGCATTGGGGCAGGTAGCGTTTTCCTGGCATCTGCCAAACCCAGATTCATCCATCAGACTGCCAGATGGTTAAGCGTGATTCATCACTCAGAGAACGTGTTTCCACTGATTCAGAGTCCAATGGCGGTGAGATTTATTCCACTCCAGCCGATGCTTGTCATTGCGCATGGTAATCTTAGGCATGTGTGCAGCTGTTTGGCTATGGAAACCCATTTCATGAAGCTCCCGACGAACAGTTATTGTGCTGACGTTGCTTCCAGAGGCAGTTTAAAACTTGTTAGCGAGTGCTGCAACCGAGGACAGGTGATTTTTATGCGCTACGCAGCACTAGGCGGTCCCATTCTGTGAGCTTGTGTGGCCTACAACTTCGCAGCTGACCTGTTGTTGCTCTTAGATGTTTCGACTTCACAATAACAGTACATACAGTTGACCGGCGCAGCTCTTGCAGGACAGAAATTTCACAAACTGACTTGTTGTAAAGGTGGCGTCATGTGACGGTGCCATGTTGAAAGTCCCTGAGCTCTTCAGTAAGGCCATTCTACTACTAATGTTTGTCTATGGAGTTTGAATGGCTGTGTGCTTGATTTTATACATCTGTCAGCAACGGGTGTGGCTGAAATAGCCTATTTCACTCATTTGAAGTGGTGTCCACATACTTTTGTATATACAGTATAGTGTCCCATAGTATAGTGTCCCATCTCCCATAGTTTCTGTCTGGTCTCTTCACTGGTCGGTGAATCCTCATAGGCCATTAAGTGAGCATCAGGACAATCTCAAGGGGGCGAGAGACGCAAGAGGTAGAGAGACAGGAGGATGCAGTTACCGGAGACCAGTGTGTGTGTTGGGGGGGGGGGGGGGGGGGGGGGGGGTGTAAAGTTGATGGAGTGTGGTGTGTGGTGTGCGGTGTGTGGTGTTGACAGCTTTGACTCCCCAGTGGGGAGAACACAAACAAGGTCCCATGTGGTTCAGGGAGAGAAAGGGGAGCTGTGACACATGTATGACACTCTCTTCCCCCTTCTTCAACCCTTCTCTCTTTCGCTCTCTCTCTCTACACACACAGACATGGAGTCAAGTCCGATTAAAAAGTCGAACGGGCGCGAGATGGCATGCGTTAGCAAGATGAAACATCATTGCATGAGCAAACACTTAAGTCGAGAGAGAAAACGTGTTCAAACAAGCAGAGGACATGTCCCGCGAGCATGACTTTAAGGGAGCAGAATTACATTGCCGCACTCAGTAAATACATTTGAGAGCAGAGATGTTTGTTCCCCTGAAGAAAAACTTAATACAAAAGTTAGAAATTACGTCACTCTCACAAATACACCGTGGCCCCACACGGATGTCTCCTCTCACTCTTACACCAATTTTCCAGTTTGCGCTGCAAAATCCATCTTGCTCACGCAACTGCATACTATAATTTCTAGCCCATTAACATAGTGTGTAGCAGTCTACTGAAATGCAATTGGTGAGGTTTATTGACCAATCACAGCTTGACTGCTCACTAAACTAAGAAAATCTATAGGTAAATTGTTAGGATCATAAGAAAATCCATGCGTGAAACATGAAACGTAAATGTGAAATTTAATCTGTGAACATGCAAACACCGTGTTACGATTACAGAGTTACATTTTAGGCTTGAACAATTCTTGTTTTGCAATTCTGACTTACAATAAACCTTTCAGAGTTTTTGGCAGTTTCCTCTCAACCCCCCCAAAAAACATACACCAAACAGCCTGTGAGGACTGCAACAAGAACAAGCATAACACAATATACAGTTGAGGTCGGAAGTTAACATACACCTTAGCCAAATACATTTAAGCTCAGTTTTTCACAATTCCTGACATTAAATCCTAGAAAAAATTCCCTGTCTTAGGTCAGTTAGGATCAACCCTTTATTAGGTTGTCAGAATAATAGTAGAGAATGATTTATTTCAGCTTTTATATCTTTCATCACATTCCCAGTGGGTCAGAAGTTAACGTACACTCAATTAGTATTTGCTAGCATTGAAGTTAAATTGATTAACTTGGGTCAAACATTTCCCATAAGCTTCCCACAATATATTGGGTGAATTTTGGACCATTCCTCCTGACAGAGATGGTGTAATTGAGTCAGGTTTGTAGGCCTTCTTGCTCGCACATGCATTTCAGTTCTGCCCACATATTTTCTATGGGATTGAGGTCAGGGCTTTGGGATGGCTTAAACTTCCTGACTGATGTCTTGAGATGTTGCTTCAATATATCCACAGAATTGTCCATCCTCATGATGCCATTTATTTTGTGAAGTGCCCCAGTCCTTCCTGCAGAAAAGCACCCCCACAAAATGATGCTGCCACCCCCATGCTTCACGATTGGGATGGTATTCTTCGGCTTGCAAGCCTCCACTTTTTCTTCCAAACATAACAACGGTCATTATGGCCGAACAGTTATATTTTTGTTTCATCAGACCAGAGGACATTTCTCCAAAAAGTACAATCTTTGTCCCCATGTGCAGTTGCAAACCGTAGTCTGGCTTTTTTATGGTGGTTTTGGAGCATTGGCTTCTTCCTTGCTGAGCGGCCTTTCAGGTTATGTTAATATAGGACTCGTTTTACTGTGGATATAGGTACTTTTGTACATGTTTTCTCCAGCATCTTCACAAGGTCCTTTGCTGTTGTTCTGGGATTGATTTGCACTTTTTGCACCAAAGGACATTCATCTTTAGGAGACAGAATGTGTCTCCTTCCTGAGCGGTATGACGGCTGCGTGGTCCCATGGTGTTTATACTTCCATACTATTGTTTCTACAGATGGACGTGGTACCTTCAGGTATTTGGAAATTACTTCCAAGGATGAACCAGACTTGTGGAGGTCTACAATTTTTTTCTGGGGTCTTGGCTATTTTGCTCATGACAGGTTATAGTCCAGACTTAATCAATATTTAGTTTAGTCTTTTATTGATATGGATATAGCCTCTGCGTGATGGGGTTGTGAAACGCAAATGGCCTACATACAGAGTGGAATTCACTAATACAACAGTCAAAATGCCTAACATAAGGCCTACAGTCCATGATCCCAAATACTGGAAAAAGTGTGATTCATTAGGTTACATGATCACCACAGTGGCCCCCGGGGCTAAAAAATTAATTATGCAAATTATATGGCCATTAAATAACACACAACAGCATGGCATATTTAGATAGCGGAATAGGTCTAACCTAAATGATATTTACTTTCTATTTTGCAGCTTGGGCGGTTATTCTGGTCTCTCCTGTGTCTATCATTCTCACACAAGTCATTTGCTGAAGGCCCAAGCTCATATTACACCATCTACTGGTATTATGTAGTTATTGAATGCAGTTCTAAAACAAGCTCTACACTTTTATTGTGTAGTTGAAACCATGGAAGCTGCAAAGCAACTATTACATCTGGGCTAGAGTTGCTTGATTGAATAGCTAACTTCGACTAGCTACGTTCGGTTCATGTCCTTCGGTTCACGCCACATTATTGACAAAGGTTTGTACGTCTAAAAAATATCTGTAACTGAGTAAAGGGAGACGTAAAGAAAATAATTGAACGTGTAAATGGTCATTTATAGTTGTAACATAGGGTTTGTACGTTTACAGATCTAATTTAACGTTTACGTTTCATGTTTCACAGCTGACTTTACGTAGGATCCTAAAAATGTACATACAGATGTTCATACAATCCTAGCACCACGTATGTTCAACCTTTTGGTAGCTATCTCACTCCATAAAGAAAGCTATGATTGAGGAGGGGGAGCCAAGAGAGGTCAGAATTCGAAGTAAATAATAGCAATATTGTAAACCGCAAACCCAATAGTTGATAACTTTTACTCTGTTAGTTGTGCTGTTACAATAAATATGAATTACCTTAATTTATCTCTTTCTCTCCATCCCTCTTTCCATGCAGGTCCACTGTCACTAATATGTAGTGGAGAAGTTGTTCTCTGATCAGCTGACAAAGACAGGGGATGCCTTACTGTTCCAAGTAGGTTACCTTGGCTCTCCTCTATGCACAGCACTCTGGGGACTTCCTGTGTCATGTAAAAATCTTGGTGGCCAGGAGTATTGACTCTGACCAATCAGAAGCTTGTTGAGGTGTGAAATGCATGTGCACTTGCAATATGATTCAACAGTGAAAAAAACATCACCAATTGGACATGATGAAATCAACACAACGAGCGATGGAAAGGAGCAACTATCACTGCCCGGCCATCCTGTGTTCATCAGGACAGTCAATTTTGCATTCCTGCAGGATTTTTAAGCATGCCAAATTCGTGATGGTAAATTCCCATTGAAACATATTGCAAATGCACGTGCATTTGCAATATGATTCAACAGTGAAAAAACATCACCAAATGGACATGATGAAATCAACACAATGAGCGATGGAAAGGAACAACTATTACTGCCCGGCCATCCTGTGTTCATCAGGCCAGTCAATTCTGCATTTCTGCAGGATTTTTGAGCATGAGAAATTCGTGATGGTAAATGGCAAATGGACATAACATCCTGATTTGGCATTTTCAAATCTTTCATATGCATTTGGACATTTCTTATGGCATTTGGCCCAAAAAAAGTGACTTTTGACTTTGACTTTTGACTTCCTATAAGATCATATTGCAAATGGACAAAACATATTCCTTATGCACAAGATAAAATAAGTAAAAATATGATAATAATGTTTTGCAAAAGTATATTCATACAGTTCTTACACATGATTAATTGACAAAAAATTGAAAGAATTTCGAAAAACGGTCCAGAAAGCACTTTTTTACGGGGTGGTACGTTTTTGAAAAACAGTTCACATTTTCGACTTTTGACTTCCTATGAAATCATATTGCAAATGGACAAAACATATGCCTTATGCACAAGTAAAAAAATAAATAAAAATGATGATAATAAAATATGTCTAAAGTATGTTGATACGGTTCTTATACGTGTGTAATTGACACAAATTTCGAAAGAATTTCCAGAAACGGTCCAGAAAGCACTCTTTTAAGGGTGTGTGAAGTTTTTTCAAAAATGTTGCTATTTTTGACTTTTGACCTCCTATGAAATCATATTGCAAATGGAGAAAACATGTGCCTTATGCACAAGTAAAAAAATATATAAAAATAATGATAATAAAATATGGCTAAAGTATGTTGATACAGTTCTTATACATGTTTAATTGACACAAAAATCGAACAAATTTTGAAAAACGGTCCAGAAAGCACTTTTTATGGGGGTGATACGTTTTTGTATTTTTTTTCACTTACTCAAAATGTTGCTTTTGGATGTTGACTTGTGTTGCATTTGCAATATAAAAAACCACGGTGGAGCACGCTCGCCACCTGTTGGATTTTTAAAGTGTTACACCTGGCATTTTCCATATGGCATTTGCAAACAACTTTGAACGAAACGACGCCGAATTGAGTGGTATTGGACACCGTGTATATGGTTTGTCCAGTGCCAATGACTTCCCATTCATTTCTGTCCATTTCAGGGGGGTGTTCCCTTACATTTGACAGTGCATACATTTGTTAATTAGTCAGTTAGTTAGCTATACCAACAAGTTAAAACTGCACACCTCTGAAAACAAGCCACCTTGACCAGTTTACAGATAATTATGCTAGTTAGCTAGCAACATCTGCAAGCATAGCAATCCACACAGAGGCGCATGCAATTATTGTCAGGTAACATTTTCACGCTGTGAACATTTTTACAGCATGACGTCACATTCACAGCACAATCAGAACGATTGGGAACTATTTCACGCTGGGAAGATTTTTACATGACATCCTACAGGTAACCATGACATCCTCCAATAAGCCTGCAACTTAATCATAAGAAGTGTTGAGAGTTTCTCGCATTTCTTTGACTCTCTATGGAGGCATTGTCCATAGGACATTTGCCATGTAGAGAGGATGATGACCAGCTGCTGTCTATTGGTTAGAAAGATGGTTATATACTGAATGTATGCGATAGTCATTGCTAAACACTGTGCTATCTAACCTCCAAACGAGCTTCAATGCCATACAACACTCCTTCCGTGGCCTCCAACTGCTCTTAAACGCTAGTAAAACCAAATGTATGCTTTTCAACCGTTCGCTGCCTGCACCTGCACGCCTGACCAGCATCACCACCCTGGATGGTTCCGACCTTGAATATGTGGACATCTATAAGTACCTAGGTGTCTGGCTAGACTGTAAACTCTCCTTCCAGACTCATATCAAACATCTCCAATCGAAAATCAAATCAAGAGTCGGCTTTCTATTCCGCAACAAAGCCTCCTTCACTCACGCCGCCAAACTTACCCTAGTAAAACTGACTATCCTACCGATCCTCGACTTTGGCGATGTCATCTACAAAATTGCTTCCAACACTCTACTCAGCAAACTGGATGCAGTTTATCACAGTGCCATCCGTTTTGTCACTAAAGCACCTTATACCACCCACCACTGCGACTTGTATGCTCTAGTCGGCTGGCCCTCGCTACATATTCGTCGCTAGACCCACTGGCTCCAGGTCATCTCCAAGTCCATGCTAGGTAAAGCTCCGCCTTATCTCAGTTCACTGGTCACGATGGCAACACCCATCCGTAGCACGCGCTCCAGCAGGTGTATCTCACTGATCATCCCTAAAGCCAACACCTCATTTGGCCGCCTTTCGTTCCAGTACTCTGCTGCCTGTGACTGGAACGAATTGCAAAAATCGCTGAAGTTGGAGACTTTTATCTCCCTCACCAACTTCAAGCATCTGCTATCTGAGCAGCTAACCGATCGCTGCAGCTGTACATAGTCTATTGGTAAACAGCCCACCCATTTTCACCTACCTCATCCCCATACTGTTTTTATTTATTTACTTTTCTGCTCTTTTGCACACCAATATCTCCTGTACATGTCCATCTGATCATTTATCACTCCAGTGTTAATCTGCAAAATTGTAATTATTCGCCTACCTCCTCATGCCTTTTGCACACAATGTATATAGACTCCCCTTTTTTTCTACTGTGTTATTGACTTGTTAATTGTTTACTCCATGTGTAACTCTGTGTTGTCTGTTCACACTGCTATGCTTTATCTTGGCCAGGTCGCAGTTGCAAATGAGAACTTGTTCTCAACTAGCCTACCTGGTTAAATAAAGGTGAAATAAAAAAAATAAAACATAAAGTAGTGTATCTCTCCTTTCCACAATATGATAGCTCTCCACAAGGAGGGTGTGGCCTGAAATGACAGCACTCTGTTCAATACTGAGCTATGCTGACTGACAAGTGGACTGGATTGGTACATGGCACTTCCATGATAACAGTGTGATGCTGAGAATCAGATGTTTCACTTTAAAATGCATGTGAAACCAATGATTTCAAAGTTAATTAAACAGACAATACAACTACAGTATATGCAGCAGGACTACTTTGACTAAAATAAATGTACTTGAAGAGCAGTGCAGATGCCTAGTTTGGTAACAGAATGACGGCACAAACAGCACAAACCGTCATTCTGTTAGCAAACTTTAAGTAACATTTTCTGTGGAAATTGTTCAAAGTAGTCCTTCTACATATCGTTGTATGGTTTGTTTAACTTTGCAATCATTGGTTTTGGTTTCACAAATATCTTGTGTTATCACTTATTTTGCTAAATCATTATCCACAGTTAGAGCCACAGCAGTCTTAAAATGACTGTTACCTCGAATGCAACGCTAAGATGTTAAAATATTTCAACTCCAATTGAACTTTGTCTGTGACATTTCCTGGCATCTTATTTTTCTGTCTCTCACTCCAGTTGTTTTCAGGAGACAGGTCCGTGTGTGTAGATAGAACACATTTGACCAGGTGGAGCCAGGACCACTACACCAACGAGAGGCTGCCAAGTTTGGACCAGTTAGTCACCTACTCATCTTATGCCTTACAACTCAGCACATACAGTATGTGTCGCTCCACCTTCCTCAAACTCCACTTACCTACTTTTGTTTACCTTTCTACGAATGTGTATGGCTTGTACAACGATTTTAAGTTGGAACTTCAGCTCCATAATAAATCTAATTCCATCTCCTGTATCATTCTGCCCTCTCTATAGATTATGCTGATGCCCCACTGTAGGAACTTATAGATTTTCACTGGTTCTGAGGGAGGTAGCGTGGCCACTACCGCTGTCTGGTGAACAGCCAGAGGGTGGTCAAGACATCTTCTGAAACATCATCTTTCGTGTGTCAGCTCTGCTGCACCTGGGAGTTAAAGGTATGGCACCACACTCCTAACAGTCATGTATGCTTGAACATACTTGTAGGCTCATGTGTGTTTCTTAAAGCAGCAATGAGCAGTTTAATCAATAACAAAGTGTTTTCCCCGCCCCTGTTCTGGTAAAAAGCTGAATGTAGGAGTCTGGAGAAATGCAACCACTCCCAAAGTCTTAGACAAAGCTAAGCAAATGCCAGGCCTGACCATTGTGCCTCCTTCTAAAACCCCATTGGAGGAGATGATCCAAGGGTCCTCGCCTCAGACCTCCTCCAATGTGTTTTGAAAGGATGCGAGTAGAGAGGATCAGAGATGAATTGGGACAGAGCGCATGTCGTTGTTTTCAGTGGAATCGTATGTTTAATGACACATTTATTATCGGTTGCTCTTATATCTTTGTTCTACTTGTGCTCTTTCCAAAAATGGCTCTGGCTTGCTGATGACATATGATCTGATCTGATTAGACTCCCTATGTGATTTGACTCCTGTATTACTGACTGTATACAATAAAACTTTCAATGCGAAATTTTTATAATTTCAGATTCTGTAATTGATAGACAATGGTTGTTTGTAATTACTATTAAACAAATATGTTATCCTCACTGCAATATATGGTGAATGCATGGCACTGCTTTGTCCCCAGTCCTCCTTTGAATGCTTTGTGTACTGAATCAGAATTCTTATTAAAAAAAATGTTTGCCCTTTTTAGTGATATCCAATTGGTATTTACTACATTCTTGTAGTAAAGGAAACACCACTGGCCCACCACAGGAGTCGCTAGAGAGCGATGGAACAAGGACATACCAGCCGGCGAAACCTTCCCCTTACCCGGACGACGCTGAGCCAATTGTGCACTGCCTCATGGGTCTCCCAGTCACGTCCGGCTGCGACAGAGCCCGGGATCAAAACAGTATCGGCAGTGACACCTCTAGCACTGCGATGCAGTGTCTTAGACCACTGCACCACTCGGGAGGCCCATACTGATTCAGTTCTAAACAACCATCATCGAGTCCATCCTCAACTCCTTGATCACTACAACATATTGTCCAGTCTGCTGGGAAGATCATTGACTGCCACCTTCCCTCCATCGAGGTCCTGCACGACTCCAGGGAAAGGAAGCGTGCAGGAAATATAATCACCAACCCATTCCAAAGACTCTCCTCTGGCTAACGGTTCAGGTCAATCAAACGGATGGGGTCACAGTGTCTCCTGACCCCTCCCGTCTCAGCCTCCTGTATTTATGCTGCAGTAGTTTATGTGTCGGGGGGCTAGGGTCAGTATGTTATATCTGGAGTATTTCTCCTGTCTTATCCGGTGTCCTGTGTGAATTTAAGAATGCTCTCTCTAATTCTCTCTTTCTCGCTTTCTTTCTCTCTCTCGGAGGACCTGAGCCCTAGGACCATGCCTCAGGACTACCTGACATGATCACTCCTTGCTGTCCCCAGTCCATCTGGCCGTGCTGCTGCTCCAGTTTCATCTGTTCTGCCTTATTATTATTGGACCATGCTGGTCATTTATGAACATTTTAACATCTTGGCCATGTTCTGTTATAATCTCCACCCGGCACAGCCAGAAGAGGACTGGCCACCCCACATAGCCTGGTTCCTCTCTAGGTTTCTTCCTAGGTTTTGGCCTTTCTAGGGAGTTTTTCCTAGCCACCGTGCTTCTACACCTGCATTGCTTGCTGTTTGCGGTTTTAGGCTGGGTTTCTGTACAGCTCTTTGAGATATCAGCTGATGTACGAAGGGCTATATAAATCAATTCGATTTGATTTGATTTGATCCCCGTCATTAGCAGGAGAAAAAGAGGGAAAAGATATTGCGGAAGAAGACCAGGTTGCCTTATGAGGATACGCCGACGAGTGGCTAATCTGCCGTTGCCATCGGTGCTATTGGCCAACGTACAATCGGTGGATAATAAATTGGATGATCTAAAAGCACGTATATCCTACCAACGGGACATAAAAAACTGTAATATCTAAAGTCGTGGCTGAACGACAACATGAATAACATACAGATAACGGATTATACTCTGTATCGGCAGGATAGAACAGCAGCCTCTGGTAAGACAAGAGGAGGCGGTCTATGTATATATGTAAACAACAGCTGGTGCACAATATCTAAGGAAGTCTCAAGGTTTTGCTCGCCTGAGGTAGAGTATCTCATGATAAGCTGTAGAACACACTATCTACCGAGAGAGTTTATCTGTATTTTTGGTAGCTGTCTACATACCACCACAGACCAATGCTGGCACTAAGACCACACTCAATGAACTGTATACTGCCATAAGCAAACAGGAAAATGCTCTTCCAGATGTGGCGCTCATAGTGGCCGGGGACTTTAATGCAGGGAAACTTAAGTCTGTTCTACCTCATTTCTACCAGCATGTTAAATGTGCAACCAGTTGGGAAAATCTCTAGACCACCTTTATTCCACACACAGAGAGGCGTACCAAGGTCTTCCTCGCCCTCCATTTGGCAAATCTGACCGTATTTCTATCCTCCTGATTTCTGCTTATAAGCAAACATTAAAGCAGGAAGGACCAGTGACTCGGTCAATGAAAAAGTGGTCAGATGATGCAGATGCTAAGCTACAGGACTGTTTTGCTTGCACAGACCGGAATATGTTCTGTGATTTTTCCGATGGCATTGAGGAGCAAACCACATCAGTCACTTGCTTCATCAATAAGTGCATCGATGACATCGTTCCCACAGTGACTGTATGTACATACCCCAACCAGAAGCCATGGATTACAGGCAACATCCGCAATGAGCTAAAGGGCAGAGCAGCCGTTTTCTACGAGTGGGACACTAACCTGGAAGCTTATAAGAAATCCTGCTATGCCCTCTGACGAACCATCAAACAGGCAAAGCCTCAATACAGGACTTAGATCAAATCGTACTACACCGTCCCCGACGCTCGTCGGATATGGCAGGGCTTGCAAACTATTAAAACCTACAAAGGGGAGCACAGCCAAGAGCTGCCCAGGGTCATGAGACTACCAGAGGAGTTAAATGAATTCTATGCTTGCATCGAAGCTAGTAACACTGAAACATGCATGATAGCATCAGCTGATCCGGATGACTTTGTGATCACACTCTACGCAGCCAATGTGAGCAAGACCTTTAAATAGGTCAACATTCATAAGGCCGCAGGCCAGACGGAATACCAGGACATGTACTCCGAGCATTCACTGACAAACTGGCAAGTGTCTTCACTGACATTTTCAACCTCTCCCTGTCTTCTGAGTCTGTAATACCAACATCTTTCAAGCAGACCACCATAGCCCCTGTGCCCAAGAACACTAAGGTAACCTCACATCTGTAGCCATAAAGTGCTTTGAAAGGCTGGTCATGGCTCACATCAATACCATTATCCCAGAAACCCTAGACCCACTCCAACTTGCATACTGCCCTAACAGATCCACAAATGATGCTATCTCTACTGCACTCCACACTGCCCTTTCACACCTGGACAAAAACAACACCAATTTGAGAATGCTATTGATTGACTACACTTCAGCGTTCAACACCATAGTGTTCTCCAAGCTCATCACTAAGCTAAAGACCCTGGGACTAAACACCTCCCTCTCCAACTGGATCCTGGACTTTCCGACGGGCCGCCCCCCAGGTGGTAAGGGTAGGGAATAACACATCCGCCATGCTGATCCTCAACACAGGGGCCCCTCAGGGGTGCATGCTCAGTCCCCTCCTGTACTCCCTGTTCACTCATGACTGCATGGCCAGGCAAGACTCCAACACCATCGTTAAGTTTGCCGATGGCACAACAGCAACAACAACGAGACAGCATATAGGGAGGTCAGAGACCTGGCCATGTGGTGCCAGGACAACAACCTCTCCCTCAACGTGATCAGATTAAGGATATGATTGTGGACTACAGGAAAAGGACTCCTGAGCACACCCCCATTCTCATCGACGGGGCTATAGTGGAGCAGATTGAGAGCTTTAAGTTCCTTAGAGTCCACATCACCAGCAAACTAACATGGTCCAAGCACAAAAAGACAGTTGTGAAGAGGGCATGACAAAACCTATTCCCCCTCTGGAGACTGAAAAGATTTGGCATGGGTCCTCAGATCCTCAAAAGGTTCTACAGCTGCATCACTGCCTTGTATGGCAACTGCTCGGCCTCCGACCGCAAGGCACTACAGAGGGTAGTGCGTACGGCCCAGTACATCACTGGGGCCAAGCTTCCTGCCATACAGGACCTCTATATCAGGCGGTATCAGAGGAAGGCCCTCAAAATTGTCAAAGACTCCAGGTATGGAGTGTTCTCACATTTATCGCACGTCAAGCTGTACCGGACCGCCAAGTCTAGGTCCAAGAGGCTTCTAAACAGCTTCTCCCCCCAAGCCATACGATTATTGAACATCTAATCAAATGGCTACCAAGACTATTTGCATTGCCCTCCACCCCTTTTTCGCGGCTGTTATATGTTAACCTGAGTTTAGCTGGTTTACACTCTATTATTTGGGACTGGTTATGTACTGGATTAACTGCAGCATGTTGCAAGTTCTCCCCTTCGTGTCATCATATAATTCAACATCCCCATGTGCTATGTGTGTGTTCTTGGGCTTAATACCCTAAATATTGGATCCTGCCTTCAATTAGTGGACTTGTTTTATGGAGTTTGTTCGAGCTGACTGTCTGCTATTCATTTTACAGAAAAACATAGTTGGTTAAGAAGCAAATAGCTAGTTTACTTCAGCAAGTAGATTCCACTCAACTCAAGGTATAGTATACATATTTAAATGTATTTACCAATTAATTTGGTTATCAAGCTGCCAAGTCGTACGGTGCTTACTGCTCGAGGCGGCTAACTAGCTAAACCTTACAGTCTATGTGCTAAACAGATGGCTCTGCAGTTGCATCTGTTTGAAGGCATGCAAACAAGAAGGCAGATGACCAGTTGCAGGCAATGTAATAGCCAATCAAAACACTGGACTGGCCAAGGGTAGGAATTGTTCATCAATTCAGTGAAAGTAACCAATCTAAGGTTTCTAGACATACACCTGCCGCACCTCCCTTTAAGCCTGCCACACCAGCCTTTAAATTGAGAGGGAAAACTGGACAATTACAAGAGACTATTGCTGGTGGTCAACTTAATGCATACTTTTTTGGGACTATTTTCTTATCTTTCTTAGTATTGTTTAAAATATTTTCATTTTTGATTAGAGACAATGATGTTCTGCTCGCTCAAAATTGTGATTTGCGCTTTCGACTGGCCTCTGTGCACTCGAGGGACTCGTCCTCTGCTCGCTCACCAAATTTCTTCTCTCTCGACGCAAATATTTGCTCGCGCAATGATGTTTCATCTTCCAGTGCATGTTTGACCCCAGATGCTCTATTATACCTGTACTCCCTCACTCCTCTCTCAAGGGATTGTCCTCAAGTGTCTTCATCTGAAACAGAGAGCGAGCGAGAGACCTTTTACCACATTGGGCTAAATCACACATAGTGTTTCTTTGTAGTCTTCAACAAATCTACTTTGAAACATAAGTATACAGCTCAGACACGTGGTTATGGGCCATTCTGAGTTTGCATCCCAATATTACACTTTATCAATACATCAAAGACTGAAATATAACAAAACCGCTTGCCATAGAGACTCTGGAATTTCTGTGTTATTTTTATGAATAATTAAATATGTGAATAACATTCCACCCATAAGGCCACTAGTTCATTTGACTGCAGGAAAGGGCTACTAACCAGATGGGAACTTCTAGGGAGGTGAAGCCTGCAGCTAGCTAAGGTTACACTAGTTCAGTCTAATTTCTTTATAAGTGCAATAAGAAACAAAGGCCATGTAAGTGGATGGTAAATACTAGGGGTGTAATGGTACACGTATCCGTACTGAACCGTTCCGTATGGGGACCTCGTTCGGTCCGCACTGTGAACCCCAATGAACACATGAAAAAATGATTTACAAAATAAAAACATTAGGCCTATAGGCTATGCCTATGCTGCGTTGTAGGCATATGCCTCTTGAGTAAATCTGAGCTGAATTTTTTTTATAGAATCAGGCTATTCTGTTAAAACAACTAGAGCCTATGTAAATGGATCAAAATCAGAATCTTAATTCATGCATTTCAAAAAGTATTTTTGTGAGTCTCTGCCGGGAACTAGTTCTGTACGATGGCGAGTGCTAGGGTCGATAAACCAGAATGGAAGGATCCTTCATCGTTGTTTAAATCTCTAGTTAGGGAACTATTTTGGCTTCCCAGTAGATTACTATGGCGATGGACAGTTGTGGATAAAATGTTAACAGTATGTCGCCACGCTCAATGAGAATAGCTATGTAGCTGCCAACACGGTAAAACTTTTTTTTAACATATTTGCAAATGTATAAAAAAAAACAGAAATATCACATTTACATAAGGATTCAGACCCTTTACTCAGTACTTTGTTGAAGCACCTTTGGCAGTGATTGCAGCCTCAAGACTTCTTGGGTATGACGCTAAAGCATGACACACCTGAATTTGTGGAGTTTCTCCCATTCTTCTCTGCAGATCCTCTCAAGCTCTATCAGATTGGATGGGGAGCATCGCTGCACAGCTATTTTCAGGTCTCTCCAGAGATGTTCGATCGGGTTCAAGTCCGGGCTCTGGCTGGGCCACTCAAGGACATTCAGAGATTTGTCTCGAAGCCCTTCCTGCATTGTCTTGGCTGTGCGCCTAGGGTTGTTGTCCTGTTGAAAGGTGAACCTTCGCCCGAGTCTAAGGTCCTGAGAATAGGGGGTTTAAGCACCTCGTGAAAGTGCTCGAGCCACGTTACAAACTTCAATCTTGCACCCATTTCAGCAAACAGGTAGTACCCTCTCTAGATATGAATGGGCAATGTACCCTGTGTTCTGATTACTTAAAAGTGAAAGCCCAATACATGTACTGCGCTACAGACACACCCCTTTTATGAGAGTCACAAGTGCGCATCTGGCACTGAAGGAGGCAGTGTCATGATGTGTTCACAACCAAGTGGGAGTTTACTACATACACCGGGAAAAATCCACCTTGAATGGCCCTCCAACTGGAACTTACTAGTGGGAAACTCGCCTATCATCCTGAGCACCCACTTCTCCCACATGGTGACCTCTGACATCACCTACTAAGACAGTGGCCTCTATAACAGCATATAGAATGCAATCTATTAATGTGGTTTTTGAACTCTATAATTTGTATACAAACATGATAACTGTACTTTTAGTTCATGGTTTACACAGCTTGTTGGCCATTAGCCAATTAGCGTTTCTCAACTAGTTCAAATCACATTAATGCATCCAACTGGTATTAGTGACTGGTAAATTCCCACCTCTCACATGGTTACAAACGCAACATCAAAGTGGAAACTTGAGAGGCTCAACATAACAACCCTGTCACAACAGACAATGCCAGGAACATTGTGAATGCTAAACATTGTGAATGGAATTTTATTTTCACGCTGTTCTGAAACCGAAACAAACCGTGACCCCAATTTCGCAATACTTACCAAACTGTGGGTTTGGTGAACGTTACACCCCTAGTAAATACCAACTGGAATAGGACTGGAAGATAAAGTGTTACACAGTGGGTTAAGAGCAGAGAGTTAAAATAGAGTTATGTTTACGTTCCTGAGCGTTATGACGACCACAGAGTGTAATTAAATAGGTGTACCAGCTGTGGGTATAGAAACCTTCATCTATGTTTTCCTACCACTCCAAAACGGCTGTTGACCCAGATTAAATTAAACTTTGACTCAGGAGCTAATCAAAAACTTGGCTCGCTCAGATACTGGGGAAAGGAGATATCCATCTCGGCATTATCATGAAAAAGGGGATACAGTGGAAGAAGACAAGAGGAGTGATTGTTTGTCTGCCATCTTAACTGAGCTGGTCTAGCCAAGCCAAGGGAAGATAAACCCAGGAGAATGAGGCTTATTTTGACTGGTAGCCAGTCAGGGGATAAGATGGGAAAGTAGGTGTGTGTGTGTCTGTGTGCCTGCCTGCCTCTCGTCCATGTACTGTGTGTGAAGGGAGGGATCTCAACCCTAACCTGTTTACGTCTCTCCCGTCTCAGGTGTGTGTGAATTATATGCATCTAAAGCTCCCTCTTCATTTCCATAAGGATAAATGTCATTAGCCAGGCAGCCAGTGGTGAGATCCCCCGTTCAGTCAGTCACTGCATGTGGGGGCTGACTTTGTCCCAGGCAGGCAGGGAGAGTGAGACTGGTCTGCTATTCTGAAGAGGCTGATACATGGATGAGACACAAATCCTCTTAGCAACAAAAAAAACCTCTACTGGCTTTTTAGTGGCGGCTTAAGGCGGCCATTGTGGCTCTACTTTAAGACTTACTCTGATGTCTTTCTGCCGGGCTCTAATGTAAATAAATTAGCCCCACCAGGTCACTATGGCAGGAAGTGAGTGGGATAAGGCCCCTCCCTCACACTTTACACACAAGGCCAGTCTGAAAGGATGTAGCACCTTTCAGTGGGAGAGACCTCTGAACAGGAAGGAAAGTCAAGTATGTGTGTTTGCGTGCGAGTAGGAAAGAAAGAAAAAAACGTATACTACTACAGTCTGGGCAGATGTGACAAGAAATATGGAGAGCGTAGAGAGAGAAAGGAGAGAAGAAGAGTCAAGTGGAGATGCAAGGCAGAACTCTGCCTCCATCAGAGGCGGCCTCAGAGTCACTCCCTCGGCATGCTGGGAGTAGACAGACATGGACGTCAAACACAAGGGTGTCACGGCAACCAAGCTGTCGCAGAAGAGAGATTATTCATGACAGACATTAGCATAAACCTGTATGTATGCCTATTAAAATTCAGCAAGAATCTCAGTGTGTCCATATGACCATATTTTTATTGGATGCGTAGGTTAGGTGTAATTGTATCTATATTTTTATGCACGCCAAACAGTTTGTGATATTATGTTGCTGGTATTGTACACGCAACAACAACAACAATATTCTCGGAGAAGAGAAGAGCAGTTTTTTATTGCGTCATGCATAATTCAATTAAAACGTCTTGATTCCAGTTAAAAGTAGGGCCAGATTAAAGGTAACATTGCATTTGTCTATTTGATTTACTTAAATGTGATGCCGCTTATTACGAATTTATGACTCCCGGATTCAGAAATGCAAGCTTTGATAAGTAATTACACAAGTTTGTGGAATGTCTTGAACATTGGCTAATATGTCTGCCTAGGACATCAGTAGTGTAAGTGATATCATACAAAGCTGGACATGATTGAACATTATTGCTAAAACCCTAAGGCTTTACTGGCAGAATAAAGCCATGATAGGAAAGATGTCCTTTCATTTTAATATGAGCATATTCCAACAGTCAATTTGAATATGTATGACACTACAATGCCTGTTTTTAAAGGACAATACCCTCACCTCAAAGACGGCTGGTACCCTCGAAGAAAGAAGGTAGCAATAACCAAACTTTCACCGTAACCAAAAAAACTAAAGACTGGATTGCATTATGCATCTATCATATCTAACGCTCCACAATATAAGCCACAGATGAAAAGGAAAAGCATGCCTAATGATGGGGAGGTGTCAGACGCTTTCTTGAAAGCGGTTCCATCTCGCTAACGCAGATAACAAACAAGGGAGGAAGGAGCTAAAGCCTTGATGTTGTCTCCGCATCTCCGTAAAGGTAAACATGAATGTTGTCTCCTCTCGAGTGAGGACTGCATACTATGAAAATAATGGTAATGTTATATAGTGTGTGCATATACACTGAGTGTACAAAACATTAGAAACACCTGCTCTTTCCATGACATAGACTGGCCAGGTGAATCCAGGTTTAAGCTATGATCCCTTATTGATGTCACTTGTTAAATCCACTTCAATCAGTGTAGATGAAGGGGAGGAGACAGGTTAAAGAAGGATTTTTAAGCCTTGAGACAAATGAGACATGGATTGTGTATGTGTGCCATTCAGAGTATGAATGTTTAAGACAGAAGATTGAAGTGCCTTTGAACAGGGTATGGTAGTAAGGGTATAGTAGTGTGTCAAGAACTGCAACTCTGCTGGAATTTCAATAATCTATAGTTTCCTGTATATACGAAGAATGGTCCAATATCCATGAATCACAATAATTGTTTGACCAAATAAGAATTGCTTGGCAAAAATGTTAATTTTGTTATGCCAATCCTGGTTATAGGTAATAATCCTTAGTATGAAAAGCCTTTCTTATTACGCATATTGTTTGTTAATTGTGGAAATAATTAAGATATGCAGAATTTTGTATGTATATTTTTAAATAACAGTATACAATACAATTGAGATGAGGGCTTTGGAAATGCTTTTGGCTGTTAATCTGCTTCTGTTCTGTGGGTTGCACAATGTGATACAGGTGGACAGGGGTGGTCTGCCAGTCACTGGAATGAGGGGAGGTTTTAACAGGTGGAATAGTGGAGAACAATTGGAGGTTTACTCAATAGCAGTGCAAAGTTCATAGTACAGCTATATCGACACTCATTAATTATGGTACATTTTTAAAGGTAAGTTTACACACATATATTATGATAAATATAATTGAAACGTGTATCTCGTTATGGTAAATGTTGAAATAAGTATAGCCAGTTATAATTGTAATGGCTTGGCAGATAATAAGAAAAGACTATCAGTATTTACCTGTCTAAAAGAGAAGGAATATAATATATATTGTTTACAGGAAACTCATTCAACAATTTTAGATGAAGTTGTGTGGGACAATAACTGGGGGTGATGAAAGATACTTATCCCATGTGCAAAGAAACTCAAAGGGGGTGATGATATGAATTAACACTCATTTTGATCCGAAAAATGCACAGTGCAAGAATTAAAAAGGTATTGTAGGATGTTATTCCTCCTATCCAGACAGGAGATAATATAAGACAAGTACTGGAAACAATAGAAAACTATGAAAAATCTGGGAAACCAAGCCTGGTATTCACAGCTGACTTTGAAAAGGCTTTTGATAAAATAGACTGGAATCTGTATATAAATGCCTGGCAGATTTCCATTTTGGAGAATCTCTTATACAGTGAGTTAAACTTTCTAACAATATCAGACAACAAGCCATTGAAAGTTGGTTGTGATTTCAGTTTAATCCACCAGAAAATACATTAGAATAAATATTAGAACAAATATTATGGTTAAACTCAAATATAATAATTTAGAATAAAAAAATATATATATATCTTTGTCAATTATATCAAAATAGGACTGGTGGAGTTTTGTAAAAAATTAAGGTAACAAAAATATATGGAAATGTCTGCTCTAGCCACAATTACAACCAAATAATTGCAGCAGAAAAATGCAGGAAAATGGAAGAGGCAAGTGGAAGGGGGAGAACGTAAGGAACATGTCTGTTGACCCTGTTTTTAAAGACCACAATTGATTGCAAAAAATTGAGATAAATAAAAAAGTATACCAGTTTAATTTATTAAGGACCAAAAAATATACAGCTGTGTCATATAGTTGGGAAGAGAATTTCGATGTACCGATTCCATGGCATATGGTTTATCAACTGATACACAAAACACCAGATTCAAACGGAGTTTTTCAATTTAAATCATTATACAACATTTTTGCAACTGTTACAGTGCATTCAGAAAGTATTCAGACACCTTGTCTTTTTCCACATTTTGTTAAATTACAGTCTTATAATGGCAAATAAATTGCAAATGTATGTAAAAATAAATAAAATAAATACACACCGGTATTTGGGAAGTTTCTCCCATTCTTCTCTGCAGATCCTCTCAAGCTCTGTCAAGTTAGATGGGGAGCTTTGCTGCACAGCTATTCGATTGGGTTCAAGTCCAGGCTCTGGCTGGGCCACTCAAGGTCATTCAGAGACTTGTCCCAAAGCCACAACTGCGTTTTCTTGGCGTTGTGCTTAAGGTCGGTGTTCTGTTGGAAGGTGAACTTTTGACCTAGTTTGAAGTCCTGAGAGCTTTGGAGCAGGTTTTCATCAAGGATTTCTCCATACTTTACTTTGGTAATCTTTCCCTCTACTTCATTCACTTCCAGAAGTTTACCCTTCACCACATTATAACATCTTCGGTCAGACAGACGTTTACGTGACACCCAGAATGCATTGTATAATGTCAACAAACATGGGGCCACACAAAGCTGGCAAATAGCTTAGATTTAGCACATTATAATCAGTACAACCTTCAAAAAGGTATTTTACCCACATCATAGGTGTCCATTACAATCTATTCAATAATCAGAATGTATTATTTGTCACAAGAACTTGAAAACATGTAAATAAAACTGTAAATACATTATGTTACATACATACATACATACATACATACATACATACATACATACATACATACACACACACACACACACACACACACACACACACACACACACACACACACACACACACACACACACACACACACACACACACACACACACACACACACACACACACACATACATACATACATACATACATACATACATACATACATACATACATACATACATACATACACACACACACACACACACACACACACACACACACACACACACACACACACACACACACACACACACACACACACACACACACACACACACACATACATACATACATACATACATACATACATACATACATACATACATACATACATACATACATACATACACAATGTTTGTTTTTTCACAATCTTGTCTTGGAGCTCTAAGGACAATTCCTTCGACTTCATGGCTTGGTTTTTGCTCTGAGATGCCCTGTCAACTGTGGGAGCTTATATAGACAAGTGTGTACCTTTCCAAATCATGTCCAATCAATTGAATTTACTACAGGTGGACTCCAATTGTAGAAACATCTCAAGAATGATCAATAGAAACAGGATGTACCTGAGGTCAATTTCGAGTCTCATAGCAATGGGTCTGAATACCTATTTCTGTTTTTTATTTTTTTATAAATTTGTCAACATTTCTAAAAACCTGTTTTTGATTTGTCATTATGGGGTATTGTATGTAGATTGGTGAGGGGGGAAAAACAATTGAATACATTTTAGAATAAGGCTGTAACGTAACAAAATGTGACCCCTTTCAGGAAACTAGTTGTATGTCACTGGTCACTACTTCACAGGAGAGCATCTTTATCAAAATGTGTTTTTTGCAGAAATGCCTTCTTGATTATGTGAACTTTCATGTTCCTTAATAACAAACTTGCATGCCATCTGCAAATAAGACTAAAATTGTTAAATTACGAGCCTAGTTGGTTTAGCCACAGAAAAATACAGAAACCTTCTCGCTAGCCATGATTGGCTGAGATAATGAGTGGGTTGGACATACTGAGAGATGAGTTTAGATTGGTCTGCCATATAGCAGGCTTCTGTTTATTTTAGCTGGTCAATATGTTTAGGTAATCCTGTCTAACACAGCTTTTTTTATGTATCGCATAGGAAAACTTAACAAAGGACTCCCCTATGCAAGTATTTATTTCAATAGAATGTCACCGCAACAACTGTTACAGAGCACTCTCGTCTGAGTGTTCCAGAACATTGAACCTATTTGGTTAACTTTAGTTAGCTATGACAATCGGTTTGTATTGCCAGTACTCTATCTATTAGGATTATGGTTAAATGTTTAGATAGCGTGTCTAAACAAAAGACTCCACTTCGCCAGATGATTGCATGAGCCATCAAGTTAGCCAGGTGTGTCTGACGTTGATTACTGCTATCTATTGTATAATAATGCCAAAATATTTGTTTCTGGAATTTGTCTTTCAGCATCAGTAGAACACGTCAGACTCTCCTCCACCAGTCATACAAGGAGGATGGTTGAATTCCTCCCATCAAAAATAGAGCTGGCTCAAGACAAGCACATGTTACACCTGAAGCATGAGGACTTGCAGCGAGTTGTGAACTTAATCAACAACTACGCAGAGGATAATGCAATAGTAATACCAGGACGCCACCGAGGACAACACAACTTTGTGGAAAGCTGTTGCATTCCATGTGACAAAAGCAGCGGAGTGGTGTCTCTAGAAGGAATCGATGACAACACTTGGTATGTAAAACATAAACAACACGTTTTGATTACTTAATTTACCTCCAACATGATTTGCTCTACTTTTATTGATCTCATATAATGTTGGGGGTTATTTCCTGTTTAACAGCTTCAATGCTCTGGAGCCTGGTGTTGTTGTCGCCAAGGGGTGTTTGGACTCGGACTCTGCTGTGTAATGTTGACATCCTTCCTCCCATAGATGGTCTGCCTGTACAAGCACCACCTGGACTGGTCACAGCTAGACAAGCATATATTTTTGAGAAGATCAGGGAGTTTTGTGACGAAGAGGCTATGGACACCACATGCCCTGCCCCAAAGTCTAGGACAGGACAGAAACAGGCTCTCCGAATATAGATTATCTTGTTCATGCATGGTTCCAACAGACCAGTTCATCACTGGGGGTGAGTTCCCAGTCATCAGCACTATCTGCAGTGCCTCTATTCACATGACTCTCTCCTAATACGTTGCTGCTACTATTTGTTTATTCTGCTGCTCAGCCACTTTACCCCTGATTGTATGCATATAACTAACTTGTCTATCACTGATATTGTTATTGATATTGTTCTTGTACATACTGTATATTATTTTCTTATTTTCTGTTTCTGAAATTGTTACTATGCAAGGAACCATTTCGCTGTACCGTTTACACCTTCTGTAGAGACCCATCCACCTGGGGGTTATAGCATTTCTTTTACATGACTCATCAATTTAGACAAGTGTGTCTGGGTAAGCGTCATCTAATATTTAGAAACTATTTTTATCTGGACACTTTCTGTTTACCTTGAATTTTTCCTTATTGTAGACTACTACCACTTTTAGTCTTAATCTTTACTACACTACTCACTGGTTAGCACATGACTTAAGAGGGTGTGAAAAATGTTGAATGGGTGTAGACAAAGGAGAGCTCTCCAGTAGGAAACAAAACATTAAAATATATATATATATATTTAATTTACATTCTGAAGAAACAGCACAGTTGAAAAATATATGGCAAATAGAAATCAAAACTGGATGGGAGAGGTTGAGGCTAGCTAAAGGAAAGGAGTAAAAGCCAACTAAAGATAACTATTGTAAGGTATACTGTGTCTGTAAAATGTACATAATATGTATGTTACTTAACTAGGGAAGTCAGTTACTAACACATTCTTATTTACAATGACAGCCTACACCAGCCAAACCCGGGGATGCCCGGGCACGGCCGGTTGGGATACAGCCTGGATTCAAACCAGGGTGTCTGTAGTGACATCTCTAGCCTTGAGATGCAGTGTCTTAGACCGATGAGGCACTCGGGAGCCCAGAGTAGGAGCCCCGAGTATCATTTGGTATTAGAAACCTAAGTGTTGTCTTCCATTAGATTTCTCCATTTAGGGGAGGGCTGGTAGGGTTAGGGGGAAATAAGAAATAATAAAGGAAAAAATGATTTAAAAATATATAGAATAAATTGTGTGTGTGTGTGTCTTCCGAAGTCTTGTGTCTAAGCCACTGAATTGCAACTCTACTTTGTCTCTATACTGACGTTTTGACTGTTTGATTGCCATATGGAGGGAATAACTACACTCTTTGTATCCGGCCATATTCCAGTTATGGTTAAATGCAGTGGTTCGCACTTTCAGTTTTGCACGAACGCTGCCATTTGTCCACGGTTTGTGGTTAGGGTAGGTTTTAATAGTCACAGTTTGTACAACATCTCCTACACACTTCCTAATGAACTCAGTCACTGTATCAGTGTATTTGTCTCTGTTATTCTCGGAGGCTACCCAAGACATGTCCCAGTCAGCGTGATCAAAACAATCTTGAGTCAGACCAGTGTTGAATAGTCCTTAGCACGGGTACTTCCTGTTTGAGTTTCTGCGTATAGGAAGGGAGGAGCAAAATGGAGTCATGATCAGAATTCCCAAAGTGAGGGCGGGGGAGGGCCTTGTAGGCATCCCCAAGTTGAAGTAGCGGTAGTCAAGTGTTTTACCAGAGTACTACAATCAATGTGGTGACAGCACTTCGGTAGCATTTTCCACAAATTTTCTTTGTAAAAATCCCCAGTTACAATAAATTCAGCCTTTAGGATACGTATGTGGTTTCCAGTTTGCATAAAGTCCAGTGAAGTTCTTTGAAGGCTGTCGTGGTATCGGCTTGATTGGGAATATAAACAGCATACTCTGTGATACAGAGTCTGTTTCAATCCCTGATGTCTCTCTGAAAGGAAGTCCTCGCCCTGAGCTAGTTAACTTTATTATCCAGAGACTGAACATTAACAAGCAATATATTCGGAAGCAGTGGGTGGTATGCGCGCTTCTTAAGTCGGACTAGAAGTCCACCACGAATACCTCACCGGCGGTGTTTTGGATCAGCCTCTGGAATCAGTTCAATTGTCCTGAATGAAGGGTTTGATTTGGGAAAGTCGTATTCCTGATCGTAATGCTGGTGATTTGTCACCCCTCTGATATCCTAAAGTTATTTCCGGCTGCATGAAATAACACAAAAAAATGTCTGGGCTAATAATGTAAGAAATAGCACATAAAAAACTAAATACTGCAAGTTGTCTTGTCACATCTGCTCCTGACACACCCCCTAGTGGTCATCCGGTGTCTGCTTGACCTGCAGCCATTCCCCCAGCACACTCTCTCTCTCCCACTCCCTTTCTGTTCGTGTGTGATTGTGTGGTTGGAGACAGGTGTGCTGGAGTCAGAGCAGATCCCTACCAGCTGTAACTCGTTCCATTATCAAGACCTCTACAAAAAAACTTCCACTCTGCCAAATCGTACTCTCTGCTCAGTCCGTTTATGCTTCTAGCCATTATTATTATTCAAGATCCTGTTACCCTACTGTACCTGTTTCCCTGCTTGACGCTGGTTATCCTCTCACTGCAGTTTTGCCGCCCTGACTCTGGCTCCTGTCTCCTGTTCCACATCTCACCACCCTGCTACCCTGTTCACCACACCACCACTTCCTTGGATTCCCCTCAGGACCTGTTTACCTTGTCCCAACCCAGCACACTCCAACCTCAGCCTCCACATCTGGTTTCCTACAACTCATCCAAGCTTCCCCAGATCTGCACTCCATATTTCCCTGTGTTAAAAGAAATACCTTGGTTCATTCATCTCTGTTTCCTCGTCTGGGTCTGCTCTTGGGTTCCCCTGTGCTGCTCCGCTTAACATGTCTAGGCTAGAAGCACGGCTGCCCTATCTATCGGCACCATTTGAAGCTTCAATGGCATCAGACATGTTCCCCACACATAAGGACCTCTATGGGGACTAATGTAATGACATCATGTTGCGTATTATGATTCTCTGTGATTGCTGGGATTGTAGTCTTTTTAGTATGTAAACAGAAAAATCTTGGTCTGGGATGGGGAATACATGGCTAGGTGGGACCTGCATCAACGAACAGAAAGACAGTCATACAATTGTAAGCAAAGCATATTGGGGCGGCAGGGTAGTCTAATGGTTAGAGTGTTGGGCTAGTAACCGGTTGCAAGTTCAAATCCTCAAGCTTACAAGGTACAAATCTGTCGTTCTACCCCTGAACAGGCAGTTAACCGACTGTTCCTAGGCCGTCATTGAAAATAAGAACTTGTTCTTGACTAACTTGCTTAGTTAAATAAAGGTAAAAAATATATATATTCATTTTACAGACATACAGTGGATCTGGGATGATGAGCTAAGCCACTAACAGAGAGAGGTTCTGAGTGTAATAGGAAGTGACATAAAACAATACCAGATGGCTAATCAGCGGACAGCAATGTCTGATGTTACCGTGGGAACAAACTTGCACGCTGTCAGAACTGCGATGTTATCTTTTGTTGAATGGCCCTTCCAAGGACCTGGAAAGCTTCGCTAGACTCCCTAACCTGTGAGTGCAACGTATGCAGCAACAATAGCCTTCCCCAGGTCTGTACTAGAACTACCGCCACCATGTACTACAACTAAAGCTAGCATTAGCTAACGTTACAGTTGAAGAGAAAGCTCTACAGTTTTTTGCAACATATTCCTACAGTTACAGCAACAGTTACTGAAGCGGCTGTAGCTGATAATTCTCTCACTCCCTCCCTCCCTCCCTCTCTCTCTCTCATTTCCCAGTATGCCCATGTCAGGGAGGTTCAGATGAAGCTTGTTAGAGACCTGCTTCAGTTCTAACTCAGAAATCATTATTCATTTAGCTACTTTATAGAGCCCTGTCAGACACAAAGACTCCACTCATTTACCGAGGGACAAATCAACACACTTTCCACCCTTTTTTCCACCTCCCTGGCTAACCACGCACACACACACACACACACACACACACACACACACACACACACACACACACACACACACACACACACACACACACACACACAAACAATTAACCACATTTCATGCTTTCGTGATTGTGATCACATTCATAAAACAATGCATGCTATACCTTTTAGGATGTTAATGTCTAAAATCAAAAGACTGAATAATTAGCACTGCATATGAAACAAACAATGTTAGGCTAGCAGTATATCTTCCTCCACTGTCCATGTCCCCATACCAGACTCAAACCAGTGATCCTCTGCTCGCAGACACACGTGACCACCCTCCTTGATAACCTACGTACCAACCGTTTGAGCTATCAAAAAATGTCTACATTTGATTGCTCCGTCAGTGAGTTTACGGTACGTTCTTAACTCTGTTATGAGTCATACATATATCCTGACTGTACAAAACATTAGAAACACGTTCCTAATATTGACCTCAGATAATCCTCAATTCATCGGGGCATGGATTCTACAAGGTATCAAAAACATTCCACATGGATGCTGGCCCATGTCAACTGAAATGTATCCCACAGCTGTGTCAAGTTGGCAGGATGTCCTTTGGGTGGTGTACCATTGTTAATATACACAGGAAACTGTTGAGCGTGAAAAAATGCAGCAACGTTGTAGTTCTTGACACACTCAAACTGATGCGCCTGGCACCTACTACCATACCCTGTTCAAAGGCACTTACATATTGTGTCTTGCCCATTCACCCTCTGAATGGCATAAATACACAATCCATGTCTCATTTGTCTCAAGACTTAAAAATCCTTCTTTAACCTGTCTCCTCCCCTTCATATGTGGATTTAACAAGTGACATCAATAAGGGATCATAGCTTTCACCTGGATTCACCTGGGCAGTATGTCATGGAAAGAGCAGGTGTTCCTAATCTTTTGTACACTCAGTGTATGTTCAAATTCTCAAAATTGTCCCCTGGATTCTCTGTTGATAGTTGTAATTGCAATAAAGGGGTCAATCTCATGCTGATATAAACTATAAAGGCAATCTGATCCATTAATCATTTGACATTAAAATGTCACATGCTGTATGGTTATTGAAAAATATTCTACTGCTAACAGTTAACACACTATATTCTCAGACAGAAAAACACACACACACAATGGAAGTTGCTCTACACACAGAGATACCGTATTGCTAGCCTGTATTTGCTCATAATTCTGAAATGACTAAAATTACACTAGAGGGTAACTAGATCAGTAATTGGACAGAATTGGACAGTAATTGGACAAAATTCATATTCATATATGCCCTGCCGTTAGGCCAATGGACGGCTTTAACCTGCCTGTGGTTCTATCTCCCAGGTAGAATGATGCGCACTGATCCTCTCATTAGAATACATTACTGTACCTGTAATCTGACTATGTGTGTACTATGACTATGTGTGTACTATAAGACATCTACATTATGATGGTTACCTTAGCCTCATTTAACACTTTGAATAAGGGATGCTGTCCCTTGTTGGACAATCTGAAAAAGGGCTACTGATTCAATCCTATGAGACTATGTCATTCTGAAATAAAACACTGAGAGTAGTTTTAAAACTCACACCTCAAAGGGTTCATATGTCATAAGGCTGTTCTCAGAACATAAAAGCAGCTTAGCAGTTCCTCTTTCTTTACCCCTGACACATTTCCGACAGCAGGTGGCAAAGATTCAGATGGATATTGTCATTTATTGGTGTAGTAAGAAACCCCCACCTCTCAACCCATGCGAACACAAACTGTTCTCAGTCCTCTTGTTGGAGGAAAGAAACGTTTACAGATTTAAACTCATTTCAACACATTTTGCCATGGAGTGGAAAAAATATTTCTTAAAGCCAATTTCCGGCAATTCTCCACATTTTGCCATGTTTTATCTGTGTTAATATGACACCTGAGTGACTCAACAAAATCATTGTGGGTCCCCTGGGGGTCGAGGCCCCCATGGGCACATAATCTGGCTATGGTGAACAAGATTTACAGAACATACAGTACAGTGCCTTGCAAAACTATTCATCCCCCTTGGTGGTTTTCCAATTTTGTTGCATTACAACCAGTAATTTAAATTGATTTTTATTTGGATTTAATGGACATACACAAAATATTTAAAATGGTGAAGTGAAATGGAAAAAATAACTTATAAAATTCAACACAAAAAAAGACAGAAAAGTGGTGCGTGCATATGTATTCAACCCCTTTTCTATGAAGCACCTAAATAAGTTATTGTGCAACCAGTTACCTTCAGAAGTCACATCATAAGTTAAATAAAGTCCACCTTTGTGCATTCAAGTGTCACGTGATCTGTCACATGATCTCAGTATATATACATCTGTTCTAAAAGGCCCTAGAGTCTGCAACACCACTAAGCAAGGGGCACCACCAAGCAAGCAATACGATGAACACCAAGGACTTCTCCAAACAGGTCAAGGACAAAGTTGTGGACAAGTAAATATCAGGGTTGGGTTATAAAAAATATCTGAAACTTTGAACTTCCCACAGAGCACCATTAAATCCATTATTTAAAACAATTGAAGGAATATGGCACCACAACAAACCTGCCAAAAGAGGGAAGCCCACCAAAACTCACGATCAGGCAAGGAGGGCAACAAATAGACCAAAGATAACTCTGAAGGAGCTGCAATGCTCCACTACGGAGATTGGAGTATCTGTCCATAGGACCACTTTAAGCCATACACTCCACAGAGCTGGGCTTTACGGAAGAGTGGCCAAAAAAAAGCCATTGCTTAAAGAAAAAAAATTGGTGTTCGCCAAAAGGCATGTGGAAAAACTCCCCCAAAATATGGAAGAAGGTACTCTGGTCACATGAGACTAAAATTGAACTTTTTGGCCATCAAGGAAAACACTATTTCTGGCTCAAACCCAACACCTCTCATCACCCCTGAGAATACCATGGCAACATCATGCTGTGGGGATGGTTTTCATCAGCATGGAATGGGAAACTGGTCAGAATTTAAGGAATGATTGATGGCATTAAATACAGGGACATTCTTGAGGGAAACCTGTTTCAGTCTTCCAGAGATTTGAGACTGGGACTGAGGTTCACCTTCCAGCAGGACAATGGCCATTAGCATACTGCTAAAGCAACATTCAAATGGTTTAAGGGGAAACATTTAAATGTCTTGGAATCGCCTAGTCAAAGACCAGACCTCAATCTAATTCAATATCTGTCGTATGACTTAATGATTGCTGTACACCAGAGGAACCCATCCAACTTGAAGGAGCTGGAGCAGTTTTTCCTTGAAGAATGGGCAAAAATCTCAGTGGCTAGATGTGCACAGCTTATAGAGACATACGCCAAGATACTTGCAGCTGTAATTGCTGCAAAATTAAACTCTACAAAGTACTGAGTTTGGGTGGGGTGAATAGTAATTCCTGCTCAAGTTCAGATTTTTTTTGTCTTATTTCTTGTTTGTTTGACAAAGAAATATATATGTTGCATCTTCAAAGTGGTTGGCATGTTGTGTAAATCAAATGATACAACCTGGAATTAAAATGGGTTTGTAAGGCAACAAAATAGGAAAAATTACAAAGGGGGTGAATACTTTCGCAAGCCTCTGTAGCTGTATCAGGGTTCAAGGTTAGACCCAAGTGCAGACTGTGTGAAGTAACACTGTTTATTGTAACCACAGGGGCAGGCAAGCGACAGGTCAAGGCAGGCAGGGGTCGATAATCCAGAGTAGGAGCAAAGGTAGAGGAGAGCAGGCAGGCTCAGGGACGGAGTGGTCAGGCGGGCGGTTACAGGATCAGGACAGGCAAGGGTCAAAAACCATGTGGAAGAGAAAAGGCTGGGAAAAGCCAGGCGCTGACAGGACGAATGCTGGTAAGCATGACACACTGGCAACAGACAAACAGAAAACACAAGTATAAGTACACAGGGGATAATGGGGAAGATGGGCGACACCTGGAGGGGGGTGGAGACAAGCACAAAAACAGGTAAAACAGATCAGCTGGTTAACAAGACCTCTTAAGCCCACCTGAGACGCAACTGTCTCATCTATCCATCAGCAAATGCAAATGCACTACGCTAAATGCTAATAGCACTCGTTAAAACTCAAACGTTCATTAAAGCACACATGCAGGGTAGTGAATTAAAGCTACACTCGTTGTGAATCTAGACAACAAGTCAGATTATTAAAATGCTTTTCGGCAAAAGCATGAGAAGCTATTATCTGATAGCATGCAACACCCCAAAATACCTGAATGCGACGTAAACAAAAGAATTAGCGTAGCCGGCGCTACACAAATAGCAGAAATAAAATATAAAACTTTCATTACCTTTGACGAGCTTCTTTGTTGGCACTCCTATATGTCCCATAAACATCACTATTGGGTCTTTTTTTCGATTAAATCGGTCCATATGTACCCAAAATAGCCATCTATGGAAACTGTGTGTTTCAGAAAAAAACACAGTTTGAAAACGCTACGTAATTTTTTTTAATTAAAAAAGTCGACGATAAACTTTCACAAAACACTTCGAAATACTTTTGTAATCCAACTTTAGGTATCAGTAAACGTTAATAATCTATCAAATTGATCACAGGGCGATGTGTATTCAATAGCTCCACGATTTCAAATCATCTTCCAAAATCTCTCTGCCAAAACTTCCGGTCGGAGACCGGATGGAAAGTGTTCTCTCTACTACGTTTGACCAAGAAACAAAGGCACTGCAAATGACGAGACTGGCGACATCGTGTGGAAGCTGTAGGAATTGCAATCTCGGGCCCCATTTAATTTAGTTTCCATTCAACAATACATGCAAGTGGCGCATTGATACTTTTTTCAGTTTTCAGTGACCAGATTTTCTTGCGCTTTTCGATGAAACACACGCTCTGTTATAGTAACAGCCGTGATTTAACCAGTTTTAGAAACGTCAGAGTGTTTTCTATCCACACATACTAATCATATGCATATACTATATTCCTGGCATGAGTAGCAGGACGCTGAAATGTTGCGCGATTTTTAACAGAATGTTCGAAAAAGTAGGGGGTAGGCTTAACAGGATAAGAGGAAAACTGCCCATGCACTACTTAATTTCAAAATTGCACCTTGTGCATTCTACTATTAAAACTCTCAACAGCATTCAATTGAAACCATGACTGAGTTCCTGAAAAAATCATATATATTTTTTACCCCATCCCCGGTCCACCTGTTGAGTAGAGCTACACTACAGGATGCTCTAATACAGGGTGTCAAACTAATTTTGCACCATGGGCCGCATGTGGTATTCACCAAGGTCTGGAGGGCCGCACTTAAAACGTATTATATTTCCTCCATATCAAATTTCCATCAAAATTGTCCCATAACCGTCGCTTTTGGGATTTCTGATGCTCTATGACTGTATCGATTTCCTTTCAATGACCGTTAGCAAACTGGACAGAGTGAAGAGACTATAAATGTAGGTCCATTATCATTTCTACACAGTTTCAATTTGGTTTTAGTCATTTCAATGTCGACTGAGATCGTTTTTTCCGCCGAAAATAATAATTATTGAAAAAAATATGAAATAAATAAATGTATGTGTACAATACAGTGCAAATAGTGTTATTTGACACATCAAATAGTGTTATGTGACGTGTATATTTTTTGACAAGCAAAGACCCAAACGGAATTCCTTTGAAATTCTGGTTGAGAATGAAACGACTGAACAAATGAACAACAAAACAGCACAGCAAGTAAGTGAAAGAAAAGGTTTTGATGATGTTTTACTGGTAATGGGGACATACGTAAATGCCAACAAAATAACTTTTGGGTCAGTGTGGTGTGTGTGTGTGTAACCTTAATTTAACTAGACAAGCCAGTTGAGAACAAATTCTTATTTACAGTGCCAGCCTGGACTACAGTGGGCCAATTGTGCGCCGCATTATGGGACTCCCAATCACGGCCAGATGTGATAGAGCCTGGGTTCGAACCAGGGACTGTGTGTGCATTAACTATTTAACTACTAGAATGCTTAAAAGACAGCTAAAATTTGAAATATCGGTTATCGATATTGGTATCAGTTTTTTGTGGGCAAGGAAAATATTGGGTATCGGTATTGGCCAAATATGTATTATCGGTGCATCACTAATATACTGCATATACTCCCTTTTTCAGGACCCTGTCTTTCAAAGATAATTCTTTACAAAAATTAATTCACAGATCTTCATTGTAAAGGGTGTTTCCCTGTGGAATGGTCTTTAAGACACTAACAGCTTAAAGATGGCAGGCAATGAAGGTCACAGTTATGAAAACTTAGGACACTAAAGGGGCCTTTCTACTGACTCTGAAAAACACACAAAAAAAGATGCCCAGTGCTCCTGCTCATCTGCGTGAATGTGCCTCAGGCTTGCTGCAAGGAGGATTGAGGACAGCTGATGTGGCCAGTGCAACAAACTGTGAGAAGCCTAAGACAGTGCTAGAGGGAGACAGGACGGACAGCTGATCGTCCTTGCAGAGGCAGACCACGTGTAACAACATCTGCACAGGATCGGTACATTCGAACATCACACCTGCGGGACAGGTACAGGATGGCAACAACAACTGCCCAAGTTACACCAGGAACGCACAATCCCTCCATCAGTGCTCAGACTGTCTGCAATAGGCTGAGAGAGGTTAGACTGAGGGCTTGTAGGCCTGTTGTAAGTCAGGTCCTCACCAGACATCACCGGCATCAACATCGCCTATTGGCACAAGCCCACCATCGCTGGATCAGACAGGACTGGCAAGAAGTGCTCTTCACTGACGAGTCGTGGTTTTGTCTCACCAGGGGTGATGGTCGGATTTGCGTTTATCGTCGAAAGAATGACCATTACCCCAAGGCCTGTAATCTGGAGCGGGATCGATTTGCAGGTGGAGGGTGCGTCATGGTCTGAGGCGGTGTGTCACAGCATCATCGGACTGAGCTTGTTGTCATTGCTGGCAATCTCAACGCTGTGTGGTACAGGGAAGACATCCTCCTCCCTTGTGTGGTACCCCTTCTGCAGGCTCATCCTGACATGACCCTCCAACATGACAATGCCACCAGCCATTCTGCTCGTTCTGTGCGTGATTTCCTGCAAGACAGGAATGTCAGTGTTCTGCCATGGCCAGCGAAGAGCCTGGATCTCAATCCTATTGAGCACGTCTGGGACCGGTTTGATCGGAGGGTGAGGGCTAGGGTCATTCCCCACAGAAATGTCTGGGAACTTGCAGGTGCCTTGGTGGAAGAGTGGGGTAACATCTCACAGCAAGAACTGGCAAATCTGGTGCAGTCCATGAGAAGAAGATGCACTGCAGTACTTAATGCAGCCGGTGGACACACCAGACACTGACTGTTCATTTTGAATTTGACCCTCCCTTTTTCAGGGTCACGTTATTCAATTTCTGTTAGTCACACGTCTGTGAAACTTGTTCAGTTTATATCTCAGTTGTTGAATCTCGTTATGTTCATACAACTATTTACACATGTTAAGTTTGCATGTTAATATTTCTTTTTTTGCCGAGTTTATATATTTTTATATATCTGTATGCTGTATGTTTGTGGGTTTTCTAAAATGTTTTGTGTTTGCGGGCCTCTCACCTGCCAGTGGGATTATACAGAGTTTTATATACAGAGATTATACCGTGAAGAAAACAAAATGCCCACTTTCCCGTACCATTCTTTAGAATGGCTCCAATATGGTTGAAAGTAGACGACGCGTCTCCCTAAATTGAGGGTCATAAGAGGGCACGTCAGTAATGCGAAGAACCACTTCAACCCCTTCACCTCTCCTTTCTCTGGGCTCCTATCTTCCTCTTTCTTCTTTTTCATTGGGAAGAAATCTCTTTCAACTAGAGAGGGCTAAAGACAACTGCAGAGTTTGACATAATTATCTGTGGCTTGGCTTTAATCACTCTTCCCCCGGACTCCTCAGTGCACATTATCTGACACCAAACACAGACGCTCTCCCCCCTCCAAAGCCTGCTCCGAGAGCCAGCCATCAGACAGCCGGAGAAAGTGAGTAAGGGGGGGGGGGGGACAGACAGACAGACAGATAAAAAAATTGAAAGTGAGAGAGATAAGACATAATTTGTGCACCATGTTGTATTTTTCTCACTTTTTGACAAGAAGGGAATTAATTATTTAGACACTAAATATAAAAGTCTCATTTGAGGCTAATAAAGCAATGGGTGTTTTATGTCAAGAGGTTGTTTTAGAGCATACAAAAAGAGATCATGTCAAGATATCAGCTATGGTTTTACCAAACACCCACAGGAACCTTAACAGATATGACATGAAAGGTGGTTTGGAGATAATCATATATTTTTTTGTATTTTGTTCTTGAAATGTTCTCTTCATTTGGATGAGTTGTTATTGAATTTGAATGAAAATTCAAATGTAGCTTTCTTAAAATGAAAAATGTGTGCTACATCAGCAAGTCCAGTGGCGAGAAGTGGGAGAATATACAGTACATGAAACTTGTCTGACATTCAGCAAATTTTCTCATTGAAGAAACATTTGAACTCAATACAGTTTTCTGTTCCCAAACCTAGAATCTGTTACAAACATAGTGCACTAAGTTTTGTAGAATTGACCCTTTGACAAAGTTGCGTTGTTTCGAGGGAGTTGAGTTATTGCACACGGGCACTTCACAAATAACGCATTTCCTAATGGAAATATGCAAATAGATGCTAAAACGCGCCAATAGGATCTTGCTAGCTTGTGCTTGGCTCTGCCCACCTCTTTGTTTGTTCTGTTCACTATGTTTCATTTGCTCCAATAGGAAACGATGCTGAAGAGTTATCTTGGGAAAGTTACCAGTATCTTTGGTTGAGTGTTGCTTTTATGTGAGGCTTAATGTTTGTGGTTGTTGTTGTTGTTGACTCTTGCATTTTATGTAACTGAAATGCCATCAACCCCAACTATGCCCAGCATTTATGACATTTAAGGGGTTGGGGTTATGCATTCTACGTGTGGTCACTCCACTTCCACCCCTCCCATAGTCTAAGAGGTCAGAGAGGGAGAGAGACAGGGAACTTCAAAGCAGAGAAAAACCATGCACACACTCACTAATGTGGTCCCAAGATGCAGCTATTCCAGCCCAACCCAGGACCTTTGATGTTGCAGTTGATGGACCATTGTTAAAAAGGAGCCATCAGTAGATATGAGAAGATGGTTCTCTCTCAGGGTTATAAACTACGAGCCTGAGCAGGACACACACACCATCACAACAAACTATGAGTTTGTGTCTTTGTAACCATCTCCAGTGTGTTACTTAGTCTAGTTTATTATTTAAATAGGATTTATATAGAAATCATAACCTAAGGATATTTTACAATGTAGGGCATATCAAAAAAAGGTTGAGTTTTGTTAGAATTCAAATCTTTTCATGACATCACTGAGGGAAATGCAGTCCAAAACAAAGTGAGAAAAGTAGACAGAGAGATGGCTGAGTGTGAGAAGTACATGGCTCAACAGCTCAACAGCAGCAGTGACCGCTCTGCTCCTCTTGCACTCTTCACTCTGAGGGGGTCGGGGCAGGCCTGGCAGACTGCATCTCGCATGACCTAAAGTGAGTAGGCCAGAGATACCTCCAGGCCTGAGGCCCCCGTCCCGGCAGAGCAGCCCGGCTCTCCCCACACTTCACTTCTCCTCGCTGGGCAAATCAGGGAGCCACTGTGGCGTGGGCTCTGGAGCGCCGGAGCTGTACCCACACACCCCTGGGAGGTGAGGGGAGGTGACCCCGCCTGGCTCCAACTGTCAGCTAGCCAGCAGAGGAGGGGAGAGGAGAGGAGAGGAGAGGAGAGGAGAGGAGAGGAGAGGAGAGGAGAGGAGAGGAGAGGAGAGGAGAGGAGAGGAGAGGAGAGGAGAGGAGAGGAGAGGAGAGGAGAGGAGAGGAGAGGAGAGGAGAGGAGAGGAGAGGAGAGGAGAGGAGAGGAGAGGAGAATGACTCAAAGACAGAAAGAAGAGAAGAGGGAAGACAGAGCCAGCAAGGGGAGGGAGGAAAGGATGACAAGGGGTTAGGTGTGAGGTGTCCAGGGACACGTTTGTCCGGCAGATTGGTAGGAAGTGTGTTTGCTGTGTGGGGAGCAGTTCCAGTCAGGCCATACAGATCAGATTTATCTCCCCTCTTTCTCTCTCTGTGACTCATGTTTTTTTCTGGTTTCTCACAGTCAATTCTGGATATAGAATGTCCATTCCAGTGCTTCAGTATTTGCGTGGTTGTGGTCAGGATTTTGTTCAGAAGTTGTGGTAAGTAGGTGTGGTCAGTAGTTATGGTCTGTAGTTATGTTGTTGTGGTCAGTAGATGTGTGGTCAGTTGTTGTGTGTTTGTGGGCAGTAGTTGTGTTGTCAGTAGTTGGTTGGTTGTGGTCAGTAGTTGTGTGGTTGTGGTTAGTAGTTGTGTTCAGTATTTCTGGTCAGCAATTATGTGGTTGTGATCATTAGTTGTGTGGTTCAGTAGTTGTGTGGTTGTAGTCAGTAGCTCTGGTCAGTAGTAATCAGTAGTTTTGTGGTCAGTAGTTATGGTTCAGTAGGTGTGTGGTTGTGGTCAGGATTTTGTGCAGAAGTTGTGGTCAGTAGTTGTGGTCAATAGTTATGGTCTGTAGTGGTTTTGTTGTGGTCAGTAATTGTGGTCAGTATTTGTGTGGTTGTGGTCAGTAGTTTTGTGCACTTATAGAACAAAAAACAGTTCTGGAAAGAGCCAAAACATGCTTGATTTATATATGGCTCTCCTTAAAACCTCTACAGGATCGGTGTCCGCCCGCGGGACAGTTGAGCTATCGTGCGCTAATGTGTTTAGCATGACGTTGTAAGTATGTTTTTTATGTAGGAATGTAGGAACTGGGTTCTACAGTTTGAACCTCTGCTGTGGTTCCATATAGAACCCTGTATGGAACCTAAGGGTCCTATATTGAACCAATTTTGGTTCAGTGAAGAAGAAACACTGGCGTTCTTTTTTTTTTTACTACAAAAAGGTTATATATAGAAACTTTTAGGTGTGCCATGTATGTTTTACCTTTATTTTAACTAGACAAGTCAGTTAAGAACAAATTCTTATTTACAATGACGGCCTAGGAACAGTGGGTTAACTTCCTTGATCAGGGGCAGAATTACAGCTTTTTACCTTGTCGGGGATTTGTCGGGGATTTGAGCTAGCAACCTTCCAGGTACTAGTCCAATGCTCTAACCACTAGGCTACCTGCCATCCCAAATATATGAATGAAGCAAGCAACAGAACCATTTTTGGTTCTATCCAGAACTTGTTTTGTAAGTGTGTGGTTGTGGTCTGAGTATAAACCACAATTGTTGAGTGTGAAAACTGAACAAAGTGAGATGAGAAGTTATCGGGTGAACCATGAAGCGAGTGCACAGAGAAAGCTTTGCTCTATCCAATTAGAGGGGTAGAGCCTGGCCTTCTCTTTACAGAGAGGCAAACTAGCCAGTTGAGTTATTTAGAGCACAGGTCCTGATCCTGAGAAGAACGACAAAGCTAGTGAGCATTAGCAATCTTCTCCTTGTCATACCAAGTTGTCCAGACCGGGGAAGCTTTCGAAATCTTAGTGCTAGTTGTCCGGTCCGAAAAAAATTCACAAAATGTTTGTTGAGCTATTAAGACGTCCCCATCTGAGTCAAGTATTGCTAAGCAAAAGTAGCCTTGGCATGATGGTGGCTGCATCATGCTATGGGTATGCATGACATCGGCAAATACTGGGGAGTTTTTCAGGATAAAAATAAACGGGATAGAGTTAAGCACAGACAAAATCCTAGAGGAAAACCGGCTTCATTCTGATTTACAACAGTAACTGGAAAAGGAATTCAGCTTTCAGCAGGACAATGCTGTTTCTAAAATGTATCGACAAAGGGAGCTGACGACTATATTTTAATTATTGAATTTGAATTAATACATATCATTTTTTTTTATTATAATTCTTCCGTTTTGAGAATTTTGTTATTTATATGTCCTTTATATATATGTAATTTATTAAACTGGAGGCAGTTTAACAAAACCAGGCAATGGTGTGCTTTAGGATGTTGTGGATGCTTCCGAGCAGTTGGTAGGCTGTTTTGAGTGTTTATTCTATAGGATAAACAAAACATATATATATATATATATATATATACAGTGCCTTGCGAAAGTATTCGGCCCCCTTGAACTTTGCGACCTTTTGCCACATTTCAGGCTTCAAACATAAAGATATAAAACTGTAGTTTTTTGTGAAGAATCAACAACAAGTGGGACACAATCATGAAGTGGAACGACATTTATTGGATATTTCAAACTTTTTTAACAAATCAAAAACTGAAAAATTGGGCGTGCAAAATTATTCAGCCCCCTTAAGTTAATACTTTGTACCGCCACCTTTTGCTCCGATTACAGCTGTAAGTCGCTTGGGGTATGTCTCTATCAGTTTTGCACATCGAGAGACTGAATTTTTTTCCCATTCCACCTTGCAAAACAGCTCGAGCTCAGTGAGGTTGGATGGAGAGCATTTGTGAACAGCAGTTTTCAGTTCTTTCCACAGATTCTCGATTGGATTCAGGTCTGGACTTTGACTTGGCCATTCTAACACCTGGATATGTTTATTTTTGAACCATTCCATTGTAGATTTTGCTTTATGTTTTGGATCATTGTCTTGTTGGAAGACAAATCTCCGTCCCAGTCTCAGGTCTTTTGCAGACTCCATCAGGTTTTCTTCCAGAATGGTCCTGTATTTGGCTCCATCCATCTTCCCATCAATTTTAACCATCTTCCCTGTCCCTGCTGAAGAAAAGCAGGCCCAAACCATGATGCTGCCACCACCATGTTTGACAGTGGGGATGGTGTGTTCAAGGTGATGAGCTGTGTTGCTTTTACGCCAAACATAACGTTTTGCATTGTTGCCAAAAAGTTCAATTTTGGTTTCATCTGACCAGAGCACCTTCTTCCACATGTTTGGTGTGTTTCCCAGGTGGCTTGTGGCAAACTTTAAACGACACTTTTTATGGATATCTTTAAGAAATGGCTTTCTTCTTGCCACTCTTCCATAAAGGCCAGATTTGTGCAATATACGACTGATTGTTGTCCTATGGACAGAGTCTCCCACCTCAGCTGTAGATCTCTGCAGTTCATCCATAGTGATCATGGGCCTCTTGGCTGCATCTCTGATCAGTCTTCTCCTTGTATGAGCTGAAAGTTTAGAGGGACGGCCAGGTCTTGGTAGATTTGCAGTGGTCTGATACTCCTTCCATTTCAATATTATCGCTTGCACAGTGCTCCTTGGGATGTTTAAAGCTTGGGAAATATTTTTGTATCCAAATCCGGCTTTAAACTTCTTCACAACAGTATCTCGGACCTGCCTGGTGTGTTCCTTGTTCTTCATGATGCTCTCTGCGCTTTTAACGGACCTCTGAGACTATCACAGTGCAGGTGCATTTATACGGAGACTTGATTACACACAGGTGGATTGTATTTATCATCATTAGTCATTTGGGTCAACATTGGATCATTCAGAGATCCTCACTGAACTTCTGGAGAGAGTTTGCTGCACTGAAAGTAAAGGGGCTGAATAATTTTGCACGCCCAATTTTTCAGTTTTTGATTTGTTAAAAAAGTTTGAAATATCCAATAAATGTCGTTCCACTTCATGATTGTGTCCCACTTGTTGTTGATTCTTCACAAAAAACTACAGTTTTATATCTTTATGTTTGAAGCCTGAAATGTTGCAAAAGGTCGCAAAGTTCAAGGGGGGCGAATACTTTCGCAAGGCACTGTATATACAGTGGGGCAAAAAAGTATTTAGTCAGCCACCAATTGTGCATGTTCTCCCACGTAAAAAGATGACAGAGGCCTATAATTTTCATCATAGGTACACCTCAACTATGACAGACAAAAGGAGAAAAAAGATTCCAGAAAATCACATTGTAGGATTTTTTATGAATTTATTTGCAAATTATGGTGGAAAATAAGTATTTGGTCAATAACAAAAGTTTATCTCAATACTTTGTTATATACCCTTTGTTGGCAATGACAGAGGTCAAATGTTTTCTGTAAGTCTTCACAAGGTTTTCACACACTGTTGCTGGTATTTTGGCCCATTCCTCCATGCAGATCTCTTCTAGAGCAGTGATGTTTTGGGGCTGTTGCTGGGCAACACGGACTTTCAACTCCCTCCAAAGATTCTCTATGGGGTTGAGATCTGGAGACTGGCTAGGCCACTCCAGGACCTTGAAATGCTTCTTACGAAGCCACTCCTTCATTGCCCGGGCGGTGTGTTTGGGATCATTGTCATGCTGAAAGACCCAGCCACGTTTCATCTTCAATGCCCTTACTGATGGAAGGACGTTTTCACTCAAAATCTCACGATACATGGCCTCATTCATTCTTTCCTTTACACGGATCAGTCGTCCTGGTCCCTTTGCAGAAAAACAGCCCCAAAGCATGATGTTTCCACCCCCATGCTTCAAGTGCAGCCGCAAGAACCATCAAGCGCTATGATGAAACTGGCTCTCATGAGGACCGCCACAGGAAAGGAAGACCCAGAGATACCTCTGCTGCAGAGCACAAGTTCATTAGAGTTACCAGCCTCAGAAATTGCAGCCCAAATAAATGCTTCACAGAGTTCAACTAACAGACACATCTCAACATCAACTTTTCAGAGGAGACCGCATGAATCAGGCCTTGAGGTTTGTATTGCTGCAGAAACAACTACTAAAGGACACCAATAGCAAGAAGATACTTGTTTGGGCCAGAAAAACGAGAAATGGACATTAGACCGGTGGAAGTCTGATAAGTCCAAATTTGAGATTTTTGGTTCCAACTGTCGTGGCTTTGTGAGACGCGGAGTAGGTGAACGGAAGATCTCCACATGTGTAGTTCCCACCATGAAGCATGGAGGAGGAGGTGTGATGCTGTGGGAGTGCTTGCTGGTGACACTGTCTGTGATTTATTTATAATTCAAGACACACTTAACCAGCATGGCTACCACAGCATTGTACAGCGATACACCATCCCATCTGGTTTGCGCTTAGTGGGACTATCAATTGGTTTTCAATGGGACAATGACCCAACACACGTCCAGGCTGTGTAAGGGATATTTTACCAAGAAGGAGAGTGATTGAGTGCTGCATCAGATGACCTGGCCTCCACAGTCACCCGACCTCAACCCAATGAAATGGTTTGGGATGAGTTGGACTGCAGAGTGAAGGAAAAGCAGCCAACAAAAGCAGCCAACAAATATAACATATATTTAGATTTATTTAACACATTTTTCGTTACTACATATTCCATATGTGTTATTTCATAGTTTTGATGTCTTCACAATTTTTTCTACAATGTAGAAAATAGTCAAACTGAAGAAAAACCCTTGAGTAGGTGTGTCCAAACGTATGACTGGACTGTGTATATATATATATTATGTTCCCCACACGTCTAAAACCAAAGTTGCGCCCCTGTTGAAAGGTATTTTCCGATTGAGACAGCATTCACAGCTTTTACCATTAATGCGATGTTCACAAATGTCCTTTAAAAGCTGCATTGTTGGCTTCCCAGCACAGAGCACAATGAATTAAATCCCGGCCCTAGTCTCAGATTGTAGCACTCTGTGAGAGAATAACGCACACACACACACACACACACACACACACACACACACACACACACACACACACACACACACACACACACACACACACACACACACACACACACACACACACACACACACACACACACACACACACACACACACACACAGGCTGTGCTAATCAACAATATCCTCTCCTCAGAATCTACTCCTCAGACTATCGTCTGATAAGACATACCTTGGCAGAAAAGAAAAGGCCGCACCACCGGTTTGTGGTGTGTGTGTGGGTGTGTGTGTTGTACCCTTCAGTCCATCTCTCCAGGTTGTGTGTGTGTGTGTGTGCGTATGTGTGGGGGGGGGGGGGGGGGGTGTTGTACCCTTCAGTCCATCTCTCCAGGTTGTGTGTGTGTGTGGGGGTGTGTGTGTGTGTGTTGTACCCTTCAGTCCATCTCTCCAGGTTGTGTGTGTGTGTGTGTGTGTGTGTGTGTGTGTGTGTGTGTGTGTGGGTGTGTGGGAGTCACACCGGCCGGCGGCAGCGGTGGTCCATTATTGAGCTGTTGAGAGGTGCAGCGGCTGATAAATTCAAACTCTTTGTGTAATTGTCTCTTGCATCTGAATACAAATCCCTGCCCTTATGATTCATCATATTTATTTGTTTATTTCCTCCGGCAAGATCTTTTATTAGTTGTGCACTCAGCGGCTAGATTTAATTTCTGCGGGAGGGAACAACAGCAGTGGTTGATGACTATTATTGCGAATGTAATACTACAGAGGCTGAAATATAATCTATAGAACGTTAAAGTGACAGATTAGGAGGAGGGTTCATTTACAAGTGTTAAGACATCACAGCTAATGCCCTCCAACACCAAATGAAAATCAAACGTTTTATTTTCTCTCTCAGTGCATGTGTGTGTGGGGGTCTACCTGTGCCCAACCCCCCCCACACACACACACTCTGGTGCTATAATTATATATTTTTAGTATACAGGTTTTTGTCTTTGTTGTTCTGAATCCACTGCCCGCACGTTGTCGTCAAGTTTGCCACCCCCACCTGGGTAGTAGTAGTAGTAGTAGTAGTAGTAGTAGTAGTATAGGTCCAGTGATAGTAGAAATATGAGTCTTCCAGCAGTTATTGTACAATACTGTAGTAGCAGTGGCAGTGGTAGTGTTAGTACTAGCAGTCATTGTGCTTACACAGAAAAACTCAATGGTAATTGAGTCTCTTGCTGTGTAGTCTGAACCACATTGAAAATGATGACAATGGACAGATATGAATCATTTACATGTCCATCTTCCAGAATGAATGACTAACAATAGGGTTACAAGCAGAAAATATCAAATTAGCTCTAATGATATAATGGCTCATCTCTTTAAAGCTGACATGTTGAGTCATTTTCCACCCAGTCACATTGCATTGATTTTCATCAGGAGAGAAACTTGATCCCTGCTTTATCCTCTTTAACCAGCTCACTTCCCTATGATGCTCCCAGAAATTTATGTATATCGTCTGATTTCAGGTTGGAGATAATCAGAGCCATGTAGAGGATGAACTATCACTATCCAAGATGAATGCTTCACAGGAATGGGGATATATATATATATATATATATATATATAGAGAGAGAGAGAGAGAGAGAGAGAGAGAAAGAGGTAGAGAGAGAGAGTGAGAGAGAGAGAGAGAGAGAGAGAGAGAAAGAGGTAGAGAGAGAGAGAGAGAGAGAGAGAAAGAGGTAGAGAGAGAGAGAGAGAGAGAGAGAGAGAGACGGAGAGATGGAGAGAGAGACAGAATCTGTGTAAGTACTTGCTGACTTTGATGTCCAGGGGCCACATTTATCAATACCCCCCCCCCCCCCTGAAACAAACACACACGCAGGGAGAGAGGGAGGGAGGGAGGGAGAGACAGTGACCAGGTAAATCAATCTGAAATTAATTTGAAGAAATGTCTATGGAACAAAGTAAGGGAATACAAATATCAGTTGATATAAATTGTTCTCTTTTCTAATCTCTCTGTTAGCGTTTCTATGGCGTAGCAGCCACAAAAATATTGCCTGAAATACTACATTGTGTGAATAAAGCCATTGAGCGCAATGGGCAAGACAAATGGCCAGGAGTTTTAGACCTAAAAAAGAACGAGCTAGCCATCAATATACAGATCTGTTTATTTCTCTAACAATGGATGTTTACCTTCTGTAAAAGCAGGAATTGTATATGGCAGCTTCAATGTTTTTACATGATTGTGTTGAAATTCAAGGACAGTCTCACTAGCTTCTCTGTAACTGTCTTGGAGACATCAGATACACAGGGAAATATATTAATATTTTAGGCCAGTAGCCTACCTCCCTGTTCCCTTCCTCCTTTTCACTACTCTGTGAGAGCATTCAGTATGTATCTGTGGCACACTGACACCCTATCTGCAATCATCCCCAATATAATTGTGCAATCTGAGTTTATATTCCTTTAACAGCGTTGGAGTCTCGCTCCTCGACAGAAACATCCCTGAACCAAATCAAATCCCGGGGTCAGCACAGCCTTTTGGAGAACTCCCTTAGATAAAGTCTTGTTCCGCAAATCTGCTCAATATATTAGAGTTGATTTGGTGGGCACAGTGTAGATAGAAAATATGCTACATTAATCTTGGCTATTTCAATCTCAGAGGCTGGGACTGTAAAATTGGTATGCTGCATATCTAATTTCCTCTCTTTTTTGTCCATCTGATTCATGCTACCCTCAGAGGTGTGGCGCAGTGCTATTGTGGACCCCACGGTGCATTAACAACAGCCTGCATCGCCTATCACATCTGATCTCACTAAATCACACAATATGGGCGAAGGAGAGCATGGGGAGGGAGGGGGAGTCTGAACTGACTGCCAATGTCTGAGACATGACTCACAAACACACACATGTACACTCGCACACACGTGCACGCGTGCACACTCAAGCATGCGCACACACACACACACACACACACACACACATTTTGTTGATGTCCACTCCACGTCAACCAGTACCGAGGTTTAGAGGCCAATGTCACAGAGCCAGAGGGGCATCCATTTCACATATTGCAGCCAACACCTCATTTCAATTATGTTCACCGGGAGAAAATATATAAATAAAGAGCTGCTATAATCAGAAATCAGTATGTGAGCCCCACTGTCCCCGAAGAGTGTGGCACACATACTCTTTTGTGCCATTGTCATTTCTATCACTAGAAAGCCATGCAGGCTCTGAGGTCACAGAGCTCAGGCCTCATCAGTGGGGCTAATTTGATTGTGGCGGAACAATGGTAGCATAGCCTAGCCCTGCCCCATAGAGAAGCATACTAATGTCAGTGTAGCCTAGCGCAGCCCTGCTGCGCCAAAGTGCATACTAATTACAGCTGCTGCCCTTCATCCTGACCTTGGCGGGTCACTTAGCAGTGTGATCAGTCCCTGACTTCTAATAAAGCCACTTTAACAGGTTGAGCTGGAGGGGCACACAGCTTTTACTCTCTCTATCTTCCTTTATCTCTATCTCTCTTTTTCCCACTCTCTCTCTCTCTTTGTCTCTTTTCCTTGCTATTCTTCTTTGTAGACTGTTCTAGCTGTTTTCTCAATGTTTGCATCACATTTTTCCACTCACTCTCTCACTTTAATGTTTCTTCTTCTTCTTCTTCCCCTCCTTCTTCTTCGTTTTCCCTCTCACTCTTCTTTTTCATGATGATACAAGCTCATGACTCACACCTGACCAGATGTTTGTTGTGTTGAGAACAGTTCAAAAGGGTCAGGTGTTTCAAATTGATAGAAACAATAACAAACATTCTATCTATTGTATGCATTATTTAAAATGCCTTTTGATGACCATGGTTTTTCCTCCTGTATAGCTGTGTTAGTTTTTTGGTGCCAACTTACTTACGTCATGTTTTTATTCGCTGTCTTATTGTATTTTTAAGTCAAACGCATTCTTCTTCTTCGTATTATTATTATGTTTTTTTCAAACTTTTAATAATTGGATTATTATTTGGCATTATTTGTATTGATATTTTCATCAAACGTGACACATACATTATCAGTATCGTAGTCTTTACAATACTGATAAACATGCAAATGTGTTCATGTTGAATTTGCTTGCGCCCACAGTACCTCCATGGCATGGTTATTTAAGAGATATAAAAAAAAGTATGTGGACACCCTTTCAAATTAGTTGATTTGGCTATTTCAGCCACACCTGTTGCTGACAGGTGTGAAACAATAGAGCACACAGCCATGCAATGTCCATAGACAAACATTGGGAGTAGAATGGCCCATACTGAATAGCTCAGGGGCTTTCAACATGGCATCATCATTGGACACCACCTTTACAACAAGTCAGTTGATCAAATTTCTGTCCTGCTAGAGCTGCCCCGGTCAACTGTATGTACTGATATTGTGAAGTGGAAACATCTAGGTGCAACAACGGCTCAGCTGTGAAGTTGTAGGCCACGCAAGCTCACAGAACGGGACCGGCAAGTGCTTAAGCGCATACCGCGTAGAAATGGTCTGTCCTAGGTTGCAACATACCCTACCGAGTTCTAAACTGCCTCTGGAAGCAACGTCAGCACAATAACTGTTTGTCGGGAACTTCATTAAATGTGTTTCCATGGCCGAGCTGCCGCACACAAGCCTAAGATCACCATGCGCAATGCCAAGCATCGACTGGTGTGGTGTAAAAGCTCGCCACCATTAGACTCTGGAGCAGTTCTCTGGAGTGATGAATCACTCTTCACCATCTGACATTCAGACAAATCTGGGTTTGGCAGATGCCAGGATAACGCTGCCTGCTCGAATGCATAGTGTCATTTGCAAAGTTTGGTTGAGGAGGAATAATGTTCTGGGGCTATTTTTCATGGTTTGGGTTAGGCCCCTTAGTTCCAGTGAAGGAAAATCATAACACTACAGTATACAATTACATTCTAGACAATTCTGTGCTTCCAACTTTGTGGAAATAGTTTGGGGAAGGCTCTTTCCTGTTTCAGCATGACAATGACCCTGTGCACAAAGCAAGGTCCATACAGAAATGGTTGATCGAGATCGGTGTGGAAAATCTGTGGCATTGTGTTCTGTGACGAAACTGAACATTTTGGAGGCGCCTTTTATTGTCCCCAGCACAAGGTGCACCTTTGTAATGATCATGCTCTTTAATCCGTTTTTTGATATGCCACACCTGTCAGGTGGATGGATATTTTTTAGCAAATAAGAAATTCTCACTAACAGGGGTGTAAACACATTTGTGCACATCATTTCAGAGAAATAAGGTTTCTGTGCGTATGGAGCATTACTGGGATCTTTTTATTTCAGCTCAGGAAACATCGGACCAACACTTTACATTGCGTTTTGATTTTTGTTCAGTGTATATTTCTGCCCCTCTTTCAAGTTGTAGTATCATCAGTTGGCTGTAGTTTTGACTCAACTAAGTACAGATGTGAAACATTAGCCATCTTGGTGATTGCTAAGGCAAGCTTATTTTGGTCAAATCTAATTTATTGTATGCATATTGAAGTGAAATAGATTCATGTGGAAATATGAATTTATGTTCAGATAGCTGAGACTGAATTATACTGGACAATGGAGCCACAATTGTTCCCTTTGTGTAACATAAAATATTAGGAGTTTTTATTGTTTCAAAGAATTTTGCAAAAAAATGCTGGGAACAATGTACATTTGTATTGTGAGCGAACCATGTTTTTAAGTGTGTAAGATGAGCATCTTTCTCTCTCTCTTTCGCTTTCTGTGGCTCTCTCTGTTGTTCTGTCTCTCTTTCTCTCCCTCTCTCTGTCTCTCTCTGTCTCTCTCTGACACACAGGTAGAGTAGCAGCAGGGAGCTGGGGGGATAATTCCCTGCTGTTTGCGTCTTTCCAGGCGGCTGGGTAGAGGAAGAGGCAGAAAAGAGGGCTAGCTCCGTATTATATAGACTACTCTCCTCTAATGACTGTCTGAATACCCACTGTAAGTACAGTAACGAGGGAGACATAGGAATAATGCCTCTTTTCCATCCTATTATCTGCTCCTAGAAGGGGCTGAAGGTGGACTGTCAAAAAAAAAAAAAATGTGCCCTGGTGTACTCATGGTGTTTGGAGGAACTGTTGACACAGTTTGATTGCAGCTACTATTTGAGCAATAATTGCACGGGAGGTTGGAGTATCATAGGACAGACAACTGAGGCTGGATTTGATGTGTGTTCATGACATACGCTACAGGGCACAACATGCTGGAATTTCCCTAGGAATTTCGTCAGGAAGCCATGTACGCACACACATGCATGTACTCAGCACGCACGCGCACACACACAATTTTCATGGCTAGCATTTATTGTTGCACAACAAAGCTCTTCAGCTTCATAATACGATGTCCAGCCAAAGGAGTATCTGTAACCTTACCACAGGTGTGCCAGTGCACCATTTAAACACTCTTCGAGGACACCCTTAATCGTCCTTCAGTCTTGCTCTGACCTAGATCATGGAGGATTGGCCGGACCTGCCAAAAAAATGCAGCCCCATTAGCCCACAAGAGTCATCAACAGTGGATTAGACAGCCTTTCACGCCTCATCCAGAGCACATCCAGGGCCCCCCTCTCTCTCCAGCTCTCTGAGCTTGCGCCAAGCCCTCCTCTCTGGGCCATGGCAAGCGAGCCAGGCAGCCTCTCCGGAGGGAGCTCCAGAGCTCGGCATTAGCGGCCCCTCAGCCTCAGCTGCCGGAGATGTTATTCTAATTAACAAGGGATTAAGCCATCATCTCGCCTTGTAATACAGCCTGGATGGGATTTCCAATATGGACGCCGGAAAGAAAAAAACAGCTAGGGCGTTTAGCTGCACAGTAAATTACTCTTGACCTGCAGGACGGTGGAGTCTATCGGCACGGCAACCGCCTGCCAATTACAACAGCTCAGGCCTGCCAGAACTTTCATTGGGAGGAAGGAGGGGTGATGGTGGGATGGGGGAAGGGAGAGGTGGACGGGGGTCTAATTTCTTAACCACATTACACATATTACATTCTGTAGGAAATGGAAGTGTGTTTGAAAGTGAAAACGGAGCCCATGGTTTCTGGTGAACCGTATCCTCCCTGGTTATGCATTGTTACAAATACTGCATTAATTTCCATTATTAGCTAATTTTTGATAAAGGGAATTTTGATAGGGGGTTTGTTGAATAATGCATTTGTTCAGTTCATCCAGAAAAGCTTCGTTTTATATTTTGTTCGTAAATAAAAAATAAAAAAAAATGTTTCTCTGTTTTCAGTAACCAATACAGACTTTGAGGCAATATCAAATGTTTGGTGGATAACGAGGTGGAAACCACTTTCCAATATGGTTTACAATTAACAAATGGTCAACTGCTGTATACAACAATTCTGACTGGCAATACTTCCATTGTTTAGCAAGAATCCCTCATGAAGTATGTCATTCCTTTGTTGAGGTATTTGGCACCCATTTAAACCTCGATTCATTGGCTTGTGAATGTCCAACCCTCTCTTGGCATACCGTAGAGGGCTAATGCCATCATCAGAGTGGTGGCATTTTGGCACTCTCTTGCCTGGCATAGAAGAGGAGTGTTTGGACTAGTACCCACGCCCAGAGCCAGGGAATCCAGCAGGGCACCAAGACTGACGCAACCTGATGCAACTGACATGAAAGACAACGCTAGTCAACAACACAGGATCATGGTCCACTTCCAGTATGCATACGTGTGTAATGGATTTCCTTCTCTTCGTCTGAAGAGGTGTAGCAAGGATCGGACCAATACGCAGTGTGGTAAGTGTCCATGTTTTAATAGAGAAGACTGAACATGACACAAAAACAAAATAACAACATGAAATGGAAATGAAACAGTCCCGTGTGGCACTGACACAGGAAACAATCACCCACAAAATACCCAAAGAATATGGCTGCCTAAATATGGTTCCCAATCAGAGACAACGATAAACACCTGCCTCTAATTGAGAACCAATCTAGGCAACCATAGACCTACATAAACACCTAGATGGAAACAACCCCATAAATCTACAAAAACACCTAGACAGTAACAAACACCCTAGATGAGACAAAAAAAACACACATATCACCATGTCACACCCTGACCTAACCAAAATAATAAAGAAAACAAAGAATACTAAGGTCAGGGCATGACAGTGTGACAATGTTGCACAATGATTTCGAATTCCCTTACAATTAATGGATTCAATTATGATGTCTTGAATAACAGGTTCAGGGCTTTGCAATTTCTTCCAGCTACTGTAATGTCCACATGTGATGCCCCCAGCATCCAATCTGCTTTTTAATAATGTTTGGGTGCCGCTAGAGTCTGGCAGGTCTGGTGACCAGACCACCAATGCCAGTGAACAGAAGGATGTTTTTATGTTTTATGTATGGAAGGAGAGAGCGAGAAAGATAAAGAGAGAGAGGGGGGGGGGGGGGGGGGTTATTGCAGGGTAGTGGCAGGTGCTGTGTTTAGGCACTCAATCAATTAATCCAATTAATTTATAAAGTCCTTCTTACATCAGCCGATGTCACAAAGTGCTGTACAGAAACCCAGTCTAAAACCCCAAACAGCAAGCAATGCAGGTGTAGAAGCACGGTGGCTAGGAAAAACTCCCTAGGAAGGCCGGAACCTAGGAAGAAACCTAGAGAGAAAGGATATGCACTGAAGGATATGCTGAATGTAGTGTGAGAACGGGGACTAAGCTGAGCTTTATGGATCACTAGGCATTGGGTGGCAGGAGGACACAAGCAGAGGGAACAAGCATGCACAATGATGACGCAGCCGGTGTGTGTTAGTGTCAGTGGGCTCTACTGTAGGTGTAAAACCATTGTTTTCTGCTCAGTGAAGGAGCACTGGATTCATTTGAAAAATAAACAGTAAGTGACCTGCTTTTTTTTTTACTCATTGTGTCTTCCTACTCTCTTTACTGCTGATTGTGCTGTATACATCACATGGTAGGTGTGTGTTTGTGTGTGTCTGCATGCGTGTTCACCATGTTTAGAAAAAAACAACTTTCTATCGATGGATTAGTACATGCAACCTTTGGCACCGGAGGCAGATGCTTAAAATTTAGCAGACGCTCTTATCAATTCAAGCTCTTAGTCTCACGTCGGAATTCAACATTCATCAATGTTTCTCATATGTTACATTTGGAAGATGTTCCAAAAGTCAAATTCAAAGTGTTTAAAGTTGAGTTTAAGAATTAACTCCAAATTATTGAAGGTTAGGGTTAAGTTTAGGCATTAACTCCAAATTATTGAAGGTTAGGGTTAAGTTTAGGCATTAACTTCAAATTATTAAGGTTAGGGTTAAGTTTAGGCATTAACTTCAAATTATTAAGGTTAGGGTTAAGTTTAGGCATTAACTCCAAACGTTTTAAGGTTAGGGTTAAGTTTAGGCATTAACTTCAAATTATTAAGGTTAGGGTTAAGTTTAGGCATTAACTCCGAAATCTTAAGGTTAGGCATGAAGTCAGAATGGGTAAGGAAGGGTTAAGGATGCAGCAGAGGACAACGCTTAACGCCATTCACCATCCCTGTCCAAAATACCCTAACAAAACAGAAATCTCTCTCTCTCTCTCTCTCTCTCTCTCTCTCGCTCTCCTTGACAAACATCACAATTTTTCTAGAATACCCACCCCACATTAATTTACATGACAATGTCCCCTTGTTTTTTTGGCTAGATGGAATTCACAGCATGGAGTCGGCACAGTGAGTGAGGGGTCATTGGTATGTATATCAGAGAGAGGAGAGAGTCTGTAGCCACACACACAAACTCTCTATCTTTCTCACACATGCAGAAGCATTACACTTCTACTACCAAAACTGCTGCTACATGTAATATGACTACTAGTACTACACTTCAATAAATCACATTATTATAGTAATAACATCAACAATGTTAATAACAATATGAAGCATTCATCACCATGTAATCATAAAAACAACAGACTTAACACATGTAATTCAGTTCAGTAATGATGTAGTCAGTAGTGTGTGTGTAGAGTGTGTGTGTATTTGTGTGTGTGTGTGTGTGTGCATGCGTGCCTGCGTGTGTGTGCGTGCGTGTGTATGTGTGTGTGTGTGCGTGCGTGTGTATGTGTGTGTGTGTGCGTGCATATGTATGTTTATGTGGTATCATTACTATGTAAATGGTTCCCTGCTGCTGTGGAGTGTGATGACTGGAGTCTGTTTTTCTAATGAGAGAATGAGAGGAACAAGAGTTCTGCCAAAGCTCACATGGACTCCACGGACTCCACGGGGCTGCCGTACAACCACACACACACAGTATGTGACACACACACCCTCAAACGCACGCACACACATGCACGCACACACACGCATGAAATAGGACAAATATAAGCACCCAAATGATTATTATTATTATTACACACACAAACACACACAGGAGAGACATGGAGAGAGGCAGACATTAACAGATCGAGTGAAAGGATCAGGAAACTTGGATTAAGACTGAAAGTACCAGGACTAAGAGTAAAAGTGTGTCTTCAATACCGAATTTAGGGGACCCAAAACAGAACACCTCTTCTCCTCGCCTCCTCTCTTGTATGCTCATCTCCAATCCATCTCCTATCTCTTCCCCTCTCTCTATCTCTCCCTGACCCTCTCTCTTTCTCTCTCTCTCTCCCTTTCCCTCCCTAGGGAGAGTAGAGAAAACCATTTCCATGAGAATGGAATGAAAACCAGCCGGCAGAGGGGTGGCCCAGAGGTGGCAGAGACACACAGGAGACTCAGATGTTCCTCTCTCACTCCTCTCCTCCAAACTCCGGAGGGACATATGAAAGACACACGCATCCTCCATTGAGAGAACAGACAGAGAATCTCTCATTCTCTCTTCTTTCCAGGTTTTCAATATCTTCCATCTTCCTGGCTCTGTCACTTCTTCTCTTGCGTTCCTCTTTCACTCTCTTCCTCCCTCTGTGTCTCTCCCTGTGCAGTGTATCAAGGTCTCAAAGGGAAATCTTGATCATATGGGGAAATGAGGCAGGGCTGTGGCAGAGCAGGAACCATGTAAGTTTCTACAGAGCCATATAAGTTCCCCTGTGCTTTATCCATTGGGGCTCTATTGTGGGCATGGTGAATGCCGTTGTCTAACAACGGCAAGTACATACATAGATTTGGCCAGTCCTCAGAAAGCCTACAGCAGTTGAAATGAAATATATGTCCATGTCCTTGTTTACAATGCCATTCACCATGCCCACAATAGAGCCCCAATGAATAAAGTGAATAGAGAAACTTACATGGATCTGCAGAAACTTACATGACTCCAGCTCTGCCACGGTGGCCTCATTTCCCCATTTAATCAATATATCCCTTTGAGCCCTTGATACACTGCACAGGGAGAGCTTTGAAATAGCTTGCCTCTGATTGTACACATAACTGTATACATTGTATACACGAACTCAGTGTTCTCCAGACCATGCCACTGTGGGTGAATGGGGCCAGGGCGGCACTCAGAAGTCAGTTCACACAAGTGTGAGAGAGATAATTGGCAACATGACCATCGCTCGCTTGGTTAAACTGTTGCAAAAAAAATAAGAAGATTTCAGGTAGAATGAGGAAAGTGTTTCATATTCAGTAAAATAGCATTTGATAATGTGGCCCATGATTGTGTGTTTGCGCAAGTTTTTGTGCGCTCTTATGTCTGTATTACTTTTGTGAGGTGCATTTTCATGTGTCAATGTGTTCCCTAGAAGCCTGGGTTTGTCCAATGTTCTGGCATCTCTATATTCCCCTAACAAAGGCTCAGTATCCTCGGTGTGGTTTCTCAAAATCACACATAAGCTGTAGAAATTGCCGTGGTCATATTAAACCAAAATGTAGACCTTTGGTTTGTTCAGTATCATCGCATTACATTTCATGTTCTGTCCTGTACTGTACTTTACTATACTGTATGGCCTATAAACATAACATATATAGACTGCTGTATCTACAGCTCACACAGAACAGAAACTCATCTCTTCACTCTCTTTGCATTCTACTGGAGTCTCCAAAGCCTGCTCCACAGGAACAAACTGTAATTATTATGTAATCAGCTGGGCTGCTGCCCACCAAGCATTACATTGTTAGTTAACATTCCTTATAAATAACCTTTATTAATTCATCTGAGCAGGAGCTAATAGGCAGTGGTGGTATAATACATTTAAACAGCACGCTTAGGGTTCCTACTGTATAATGGCTGCAATATAGATCCCTGTGCTCTGTCCATACAGCCAACATGAGTGTAACACTTTAAACTACACTACAAATAGGTTATTATACAGAAACTACAAGGGAAATACTCATGAAATATTGCATGTAAATTACTATGTCAGTTATGACCATAGTTCTTGTACATTTCAAGGCCTTTGTGGACAAACCATGGACAAGCAGGATCAATAAGTTTTAAAGTTGAATTGTTTAGCATTCTAGCTGCTCCTGCAGACTTCCAGTCATTGAGCTAACACTGGTTAGCAATGGCTCTAGAAACAGCCTTCAACTTCCTTCAGACTACCAGCAGAGACATACAAATGGTATCAATGAGTTCATCATGTAGAACAAAGTGCTTAATTGCCAAAATGTCAAACTATCCCTTTAACCATTTAACATTCAAAGGACCCAAATGAACATGCAGTTGCCAGGGGCCTTATTTATCAGTCATGCGTAGGCACAGATCTGTGAGTAAACCATGTGTGAGATTTATCAATATGAACGCTTGCTTGAGATTGTGCGTACATTTATGCACAGCCCTGACAATGTTTATGCACAGTGCCAAGTGCTGGAATAACAGAATTGCTTGTCAAGCTTAGAATAGGGAAAATACATGATGAAATTGTGAGAATAATAATTCAATCCATTTTCAATGTAATTGTATTTCTATTGTGAATTCATGCAACATATCTTGACAGGCTATATGTAATTTGACGACATTAGAGCATTTGTTATGATAATAATCCACATACAGTACAGTAATTTGTTAAATTAGTGGCACGTGTGAAAGTGAAACAAGTGTTTAAATACTGTAAAAGACAGATCATGGGAAATCAAATAGGATATTGATAGAGTTTTTAGAGAGGTTTTAGAGCTCATCAGATATTGTTTTCCCCTCCAAAATATGATATACATTTTGCGAGGATATAAGACTTACTTTAAAAAGACAAAAACATGCCATTCCGATGCACATCCAACTGTTATCCACCCTCAGGTTTAAGGCAACGGGCACTTTTCAACGGGATCTCACAGCCCTCGATAAACCAATGTTTTGGATGCAATCATCAGCAACACGTACAGTAACACATACCATTTCCATACACCATCGCACAACAGGATGAAGTCAAGAGGGGTTTATTTGCCATGATGAAAGCAATGGGTTCCCAAATATGAAGAGAGCAATAGACTGCGCCCACATTGCCATAAAATAACCATCTCAAAATGATTTCAACTAAGTGAACAGAAAAGATTTCCACTCTTAATGTGCAGGTGGTAGGTTATGTGATGTGCAAATGAGGGCATGGTGACCGGGTGGAACGCACGACTTGTTCAGAACAGCAATGTTGGCCTACTACAGGAGGTAGCTGTTGAGGATGGATGGCTTATTGGTGAGTGTTGCCTACTCATTTGAAGTATATTTGCCATTGCTAAAGCAACTTGAGTTTTCCTAATAGTCTTCTCTTTGTATCTATGTTATTATTTTTACTGAGTGAGACAAATATCCTTTTGGTTGTACTCAATCTCTGACAATAGCACCTCTATGTCAAACTTGGAAAACTTTTTTTTTTCCCACTTTGTTTTGGTGGCGGCATTGTATTTCATGTCAGGGCTTTGTATATTCCACACAGGCAGTAAAGGGATTATTTTGACCATATGGTGGTTGACCATATGGTAGCCTCGTGGTTAGAGCGTTGGACTAGTAAGCGTTGCAAGATCAAATCCCCGAGCTGACAAGGTAAAAATCTGTTTTTCTGCCCCTGAACAAGGCAGTTAACCCACTGTTCCTTGGCCGTCATTAAAAATAAGAATTTGTTTTTACCTGACTTGCCTAGTTAAATGAAGGTAAAATTAATAAATACATATGTATCTGTATAATTAGGGGTGTTTCAAAATGCAAATAGAGAACAATTGGTATTTATCAATCTTCTACCGGTATGCGTTTGACGCTCGTGGGAATGTTCGATAAAACTTTTCTATCCTTACGAACATTCTAAATTCCATTAGTAATTAGTATTTTAAAATAGTTTCTACGCAATATCGATGAATGAGGCCCGTGGACTTCAGAGTCAGCACAAAGTTACACAGTCTCTCTCTCTCTCTCTCTCTCTCTCTCTCTCTCTCTGTCTCTCTCTCTCTCTCAGTTTTATTAAATTCAAAGGGCTTTATTGACATGGGAAACATGATTATTCTGCCAAAGCAAGTGGAGTAAACAATAAACAAAAGGGAAATAAACTGTCACAATGTGATCTGTTTCACCTGTCTTTGTGCTTGTCTCCACCCCCCTCCAGGTGCCACCCATCTTCCCCATTATCACCAGTGTATTTATACCTGTTGTTCTCTGTTTGTCTGTTGCCAGTTCATTTTGTTCGTCAAGCCTACCAGTGGTTTTCCCCTTGCTCCTGTCTTTGTCTAGTTTCTGTTTTCTAGTTTTCCCGGTTTCGACCATTCTGCCTACCCTGAGCCTGCCTGTCACACCACCCTGGATTACTGACCTCTGCTTGCCCTGACCCCGAGAATGCCTGCCGTTCTGTACCTTTTAGACCCTGATCTGGATTACTGACCTCTGCTTGCCCTGACCCCGAGAATGCCTGCCGTTCTGTACCTTTTAGACTCTGATCTGGATTACTGACCTCTGCCTGCCCTGACCCCGAGAATGCCTGCCGTTCTGTACCTTTTGGACTCTGATCTGGATTACTGACCTCTGCTTGCCCTTGACCTGTCCTTTTGCCTGTCCCCTGTTTTAGTAATAAACTTTTGTTCCGTCGACACTGTCTGCATCTGGGTCTTCCCTGAAACGTGATATAATCGAGGGAAATAAAAAATGAACAGTAAACATTACACTCACAAAAGTTTTAAAATAGACATTTCCAATGTTAAATGATTGGCTATGTGCAGTGTTTTAACAATATGTGAATAGTTGAAGTATGAAAGAGAAAATAAATAAACAGATGAATATTGGTGGTATTTCCAATGTTTGTGCTCCATTGGTTGCCCTCTTCTCATGGCAACAGGCCACAAATCTTGCTGCTGTGACTGCACAATGAGGTATTTCGCCTAACAGCTTGGGAATCAATGTTTGACTCGTTTTCAAATTCTTTGTAGGTCTGTGTGATCTGTGGGAAATATGTATCTCTAATGTGGTCATACCACAGGACGTTGGTGGCAACTTAATTGGGGAGGATGAGCCCATGGTAATGGCTGGAGAAGAATAAGTAGAATCCATGTATTTGATGCCATTCCATTCGTCCTGTTCCAGCTATTATTATGAGCCGTCCTCCCCTCCGCAACATCCACTGGGTCATACATTTGGCATTAGGTTAGGAGGTGCAGCTCAGTTTCCACCTCATTTTGTGGTGTCGTGGAATATATAATCAAAGGGAAGAGAGACGGCAGATTCTTTCAAACAACACTTTTTTTTATAAGATTTGCAAAAATGAAGCAAATCAGCCATCACCGAGAATGGCTCAGAGTTGAAAGCTTAACAAACATAGCCGGGTCTCTGCTTTTATAGAGAAAATACATACAACCCCTTTCTGAATATGTGGCAGTCAGCAGATAGTGTGTAAAAGGTCGTTAGTTGTCTGTGCAGACTTAAGATAGCACAAGGTTGATTCCCCGAGAGCTCAATTGTCTAACTGCATTCACAACAGCAAAACACTATAATGTGCTCCTTTCTGCAAGTTTCCATACATGTGACTTTCTGTAGATAGTAAACCCATGGGATGTCACATGCTGTGGCCGCACCCAAGTGGACCTTAGCTATAAGCCCGGTCTTATGAATAAGTCCCACAAAGACAAGTTTGTATCAGGTTAGAAAAAACACTAGCATATAACAAGAGACAATTCTTTTATCTTCTTGGTGACAGGGGGGCAGTATTGAGTAGCTTGGATGAATAAGGTGCCCAGAGTAAACTGCCTGCTACTCTGTCCCAGATGTGAATATATGCATATTATTAGTAGTATTGTATAGAAAACACTAAAACTGTTTGAATGATGTCTGTGAGTATAACAGAACTCATTTGGCAGGTGAAAACCTGAGAAAAATCCAACCAGGAAGTGGGAAATCTGAGGCTTGTAGTTTTTTTAAACTCAGCCCCTATTTTAGATATAGTGGGATATTGGTTATGTTGCACTTCCTAAGGCTTCCAGTAGATGTCAACAGTCTTTAGAACGTTGTTTCAGGCTTCTACTGTGAAGTGGGACTGAATGAGAGAGGAATGAGTCCGGTGTCTGGCAGATTGCCACAGGCTCTGAGGTGCAGTCACGAGAGAGTTAGCTCTCGTTCCATTGCTTTTCTACAGACATAGGAATTCTCCGGTTGGAACATTATTGAAGATTTATGATGAAAACATCCTAAAGATTGAAACTATACTTAGTTTGACAAGGTTCTACGGGCTGTAACGGAACTTTTTGAACTTTTCGTCCGACATTCGGCTGGACCTGAACACACTTTTGGATTTGTTTACCAAATGCAATAACAAAAGAAGCTATTTGGACATAAATGATGGACATTATCAAACAAAACAAACATTTATTGTGGAACTGTGATTCCTGGGAGAGCATTCTGATGAAGATCATCAAAGGTAAGTGAATATTTATAATGTTATTTTTGACTAATGTTGACTGCCCAACATGGCGGATGTTTCTTTTGGCTGGTTTGGGCTCTGAGCGCTGTACTCAGATGATGCTTTTTCCGTAAAGTTGTTTAAAATCTGACACAGCGGTTGAATTAAGGAGAAGTGTATTTAAAGTTCCATGCTTAACACTTGAATTTTCATCAACATTTATAATGAGTATTTCTGTGAATTCATGTGGCTCTCTGCACAATCACCGCATGTTTTAGAACTACTGAACATAACGCGCCAATGTAAAATGAGATGTTTTTATACAAATATGCACTTTATCGAACAAAACATACATGTATTGTGTAACATGAAGTCCTATGAGTGTCATCTGATGAAGATCATCAAAGGTTAGTGATTAATTTTATCTCTATTTGTGCTTTTTGTGACTCCTCTCTTTGGCTGGAAAAATGGCTGTGTTTTTCTGTGAGTTGGTGGTGACCTAACATAATCGTTTGTGGTGCTTTCGCTGTAAAGAATTTTTGAAATCAGACACTGTGGCTGGATTAACAAGACTTTTATCTTTAAAATGGTGTAAAATACTTGTATGTTTGAGGAATTTTAATTATGACATTTTTGTTGTTTTGAATTTGGCGCCCTGCACTTTCACTGGCTGTTGGCGAGGTGGGACGCGACATATCCCCGAGAGGTTTCAACAGTAAAACACAGGACAGCATGACTATTTATGTAGTTTTCCACTATAGTGGACAGTGTTCACTTACCCTGTGTTCTCTCGAGAGCCAGGTCTGCCTATGGCAGCCTCTCTCAATAGCAAGGCTATTTTTTGTACATAGTCAAGGATTTTCTTAATTTTGGGTCAGTCACAGTGGTCATGTATTCTGCTACTGTGTACTCTCTGTTTAGGGCAAGATAGCTTTCCAATTTGCTCTGTTTTTTGTTGTTGATTTTTTTCCATTGTGTCAAATAGTTATGTTTTTACTTTCTCATTATTTGGTTGGGTCAAAATGTGTTGCTGTCCTGGGGCTCAGCTGCCCGAGGGGACTCTTCTCTAGGTTCATCTTTCTGTAGGTGAGGGCTTTGGTGGAATGTGTTAACATTGCTTCCTTTTAGGTGGTAGTAGAATTTAACAGCTCTTTTCTGGATTTTGATAACTAGCGGGTATAGTCCTAATTCTGCTCTGTATGGATTGTTTGGGGTTTTGTGTTATACTGTACACAAAGTATATTTTTGCAGAATTCCGCATGCAAAGTCTCAATTGGGTGTTTGTCACATTTTGTGAATTATTGGTTGGTGAGTGGACCACAGACCTGACAACCATAGAGGGCAATGAGTTCTATAACTGAATGAAGTATTTTTAATCAGATCCTAATTGTGATGTTGAGTTTTATGTTCCTTTTGATAGCTTAGATCGTCCACAGCCTTGTGGAAGTTACCTGTGGTGTTGATGTTTAGGGTGAGGTAGGTATAATTATTTGTGTGCTCTAGAGCAAGCATTCTCAAACTGGGGTACGCGCAATGCTGTCGGAGGTACGCCAAATAAAAATGTGATTCACGTACCAGCTCTACTGGTAGTACTGCTACTACCAGCAGTACCACACCTGCAACTGTCGACGACACAAGTTGACCTGCTTCCACGAGGACATGCAATGCTAGCATCAGTAATTCTACATTTGTCTTTAGCCCAGCTAGCATGGATACTGACAATTGTGAAACTGATTCAGCCAAAGAGCTACTGCCCCCTTGTCCGGGACAACAGACAGGGACATTGGACCATCGAAGAGGCGTAAATATGGTGACAACTACATTGATTTGGGGTTCACTTATATTGGGAGTAGTGCCTTTCCTCAGGTACAGTGTGTTATATGTGCAAAAATACTATCTCACAACTCGCTGAAACCTTCACTCTGTGCAGAGATTTAAAAAACAAAACATTGCAATTTGAAAAATAAGCCACAGGAGATTATTGAGCAAGAATTAAGATGACTTTCAAGTAGTACGACATGTATAAAAGCAACAGAAACCATGAATAAAAAGGGGCAAGAAGCGTTTTATATGGTGAGCTACTGAGTGGCTGGGACAGGCAATCCCCATACTATTGTGGAGGACTTAATTCTTCCTGCTGCAGCAAATATGGCTGTGACAATGCTGGGGGGAAAGGCCAAGAAAAACTAAACTATGCCTTCATCAAACAACACCGTTTCACGACGCATCAGTGACATGGCAGGAGTCGTTTTGAAACAATTACTGCTTCGCATACAAGCCAGTGAATTCTATGCGTTACAGATGGATGAGTCAACAGACGTGGTGAGCCTGGTACAGCACCTGGTACATGTCCGTTACGTTTATTGGGGGGTCAATCAAGGAAGACATCCTCTTCTGCAAACCACTGGAAACGAGGACAACAGGAGAGGACATTTATAAAGTACTGGACAGCTTTGTGACATCAAATGGACTTTGGTGGTCAAGATGTGTTAGTATTGGTACTGATGGCGCAAAAGCCATGACAGGGAGACATAGTGGAGTGGTAACGCACGTACAAGCAGTTGCTCCCGACGCCACTTGGGTACACTGCCGCATCCCCCAAGAGGCTCTTGCTGCCAAAGGAATGCCTGACAGCTTGAAAGACGTTTTGGACACTACAGTGAAAATGGCTAACTATGTTAAAGCAAGGCCCCTGAACTCCCGTGTATTCTCTGCACTATGCAATGATATGGGCAGCTTTTACAACATATAGAAAGAATTGTGCTGGTTATCAAGGGGCAAAGTATTGACATGTTTTTTTGAATTGCGAGACAAGATTAAAGTTTTCTTTACTGACCATCATTTGACCATATGCATGATGACGGGTTTCTCACACGACTGGCCTCTCTGGGTGATGTTTTTCTCGCCTGAATGATCTGAATCTAGGATTACAGGGACTCTCCACAACTATATTCAATGTGCGGGACAAAATTGTCTGCATTAAAAAGGACAACATACAGGTCTTTCCATCATTGTATGATTTTTGTGTGCACTGAACTCAAGCTTATGTACAATGTCAAATGTGATATAGCGAAGCACCTGAGTGAGTTGGGTGAGCAATTGCGCAGGTACGTTCCCGAAACGGATGACACAAACAACTGGATTCATTATCCCTTTCATGCCCTGCCAACAGTTCACTTATTGATATCTGAACAAAAGAGCCTCCTCGATATTTCAACAAGCGTTTCTGTGAAAATTGAATTTAATCAGAAGCCACTGCCAGATTCCTGGTTTGGGCTGCGCTCAGTTTATCCTACCTTGGCAAATCACGCTGTTAGGACACTGATGCCCTTTGCAACCACGTACCTATGTAAGAGTGGATTCTCGGCCCTCACTAGCATGGAAACTAAGTACAAGCAAAGACTGTGTGTGGAAAATTATTTAACTTCTTTGGGATCGGTGTCCCTTCCACTGGACGGTTGTGCTAACGTAGGCTCATGAGATTAGCATGAGGTTGTAAGTAACAAGAACATTTCCCAAGACAGACATATCTGATATTAGCAGAAAGCGTAAATTCTTGTTAAATCTAACTGCACTGTCCAATTTACAGTAACTATTACAGTGAAAGAATACAATGCTATTGTTTGAGGAGAGTGCACATTTTTTGTCACGGAACCCTACGGAACTTTCATTACGCACACCTGGCCCCTAAGTGTGCCCTTGGACTACCAGTGTCCTGTTGATTATTGTTAAAAATGTAAGTTGGTGCGTGTGAGTACCTGTGCTGTGTGTTTTGGGCTTTCGTGCCCTTGTGGATTGCGCAGATGATTGCGGGTCTCGTCCCGTGTCTTAATCCTCATGCGTGTGTGTTATTTATTCAAGGTACTCCTCGCTCTTTTGTTTGAGTTTCAACACTGTGTTTTTGTTTGGTGTTTGTTTTGTCGTCGTCCCAGTGCCTTTACATGGCACGCTGTAATTTGTGATAAATAAACCTGTATTATACATTCCTGTGCCTGTCTCATGAATCATTCACACCAGCGTGACAGAATAATCTACCTAAGGGAGACAGCGGGAATGGCCCGTCTGAAGACGCTGCGACTGGTCCATCCGGCACCGCTGCAACTTCGGCAGCTATAACTGGCCCGTCTGACGCTGTCACAACTAGTCCGTCCTGAGATTGACTGTCAGGGCCCAAGTTTGAACATTTGTGCAGAAGATCTAGGTGCTGCTGCAGGCCCACCTTGGTTATGGACAGAAGCACCAGGACATCTGCAAACAATAGACATTTGATTTCCGAGTCCAGTAGGGTGAGGTCGGATGATGCAGACCGTTTTAGTGCCCTCGTCAAATCATTGATATATATGTCTCACCCAATGGCCCTGGGTCAATAAATCTGTGTGTTTATTGTTAATTTTAACTGCACACTTGTTGTTTGTGTACATTGATTTTATAATGTCATACAGTAATGCGAAAAAGTAAGTATACCCCCTGGAAAGGGTTCATTCTTCGTTTTTTTTTTTTACATATTTGGACACATGGATATTCATACTAAATTCCAACCACATTCATTGATAAAGGTAACCAAATTTAACAAATCATACAAAAACAACTTTGAAAATGTTAAGAAATGAAAATGATCAACAATGGCATTTCCTTACGCTGATAAAGTCAGTACAGCCCTACATTTACCATCACATAAAATGGCTAAAATTAGAATCAGGTGCACCAAAAAAAGGGGCAAATGATTAGAAAATCATTAGAGAGTAACGTCCAGCCTTCCATAAAGATTAGAAACTTTGTCTGGTTTGATCTTAATCATATTAGTGTGTGGTAATACATCATGCCAAGATCAAAGACATATCTGAGGCCCTCAGAAGAAAGATTATTGATGCCCATAAGTCTGTGAGGGGTTACAAATCCATTTCCAATCAGTTCGAAGGACATCATTCCACTCTCCAACGGATCATCTAGAAATTGTGACGATTCCAGAACACTGGAAATCTACCTAGGACAGGTCATCCCACCAAATTCAGCTCAAGAGCTGACTGAAAGATGCTCATAGAAGTTTCTAAGAATCACAGGGTAACATCAAGGGATCTACAGTCCTCTCTTGCCACAATCAATGTCGAAGTGCATGAGTTAACTGTCAGAAAGAAACTCCACAAATTTGGCCTACATGGGAGGTCAGGAAGGAAGAAGCCGCTTCTCTCAAAAAAGAACATCAAGACACGACTGACTTTTCCCAGACAACACCTGGGTAAAACTACTGAAACAAGTGCTCTGGACAGATGAGTCTGAACCTCATACAACCTCATACATTTACTCAGGAAATTGTTTTCACTGAGGAAATGTTGGCGGTTGCTGTTAATGATACTGCAAAAGATTTTTCAGAGATTGCTGTTGGTTCCACTGTAATTACTGGATTCAAATTTGTCAAAAATTTTGTGGATTGAGGTAATTAGACCTTGGTTCCAAATATTGGGGAAGATACCAGTGCTGAGGATAATGTTGAATAGTTTAAGGATAATGTTGAATAGTTGTGGTATGTATATTTAATCATTTAGTTTAGTATACCATCAACACCACAGGCCTCTTTGGGTTGGAGAGTTTGTATTTTGTCCTGTAGCTCATCCAATGTAAATTGGAGAATCTAGTGTGTCCTGATACTATTTAACCTTTTGTCATATTAGTTTTCTTAGATTTTCTGCCAGAATTTATATTTGATATGTCAGCTGATATGTAAAATATATTGTTCAGGCTTCCTACTGCTAAGTTTACACCTTCACTATTGCAGGGTAACATTTTGTCCAGGAAGTTGTCTGGGAGGGATTGGATTTGTTGTTGGCCAATTGTTGTTTGGTAGGTTTCTACAATACCCTCCTTCCATCTACAGCATTTCTTAATATCGATGCCTGATTTTGCTGTGATCTCATAGTGGTATCAGTGGGCTGACTGCGAACGCTCTGAGAGACTTCGGGTTGAGGTTAGTGATGAAGTAGTCTACCGTACTACTGCCAAGAGATCAATCAATCAATGAATCAATCAAATGTATTTATGAAGCCCTTTCTACATCAGCTGATATCTCAAAGTGCTGTACACAAACCTAGACTAAAACCCCAAAAAGCAAGCAATGCAGGTGTCGAAGCAAGGTGAGCTATAGGTGTACCTACTGTAGGAGTCATCTCGAAGCCCACTATTTATTATGTACAGACCCAACATGCGACAGAGCTGCAGGAGTTGTGACTCGTTTTTGTTGGTTATGTTGTTAAACTACAACTAGGGGGTGCATAAGAGCATTCCCTCCTCCAGATAGGTGTAACTCTCTCAGATAGGTGTAACTCTCTCTCTCTCTTGCTCTCTCTCGCTCTCTCAGTGCATGCTGGGAGTGTTTTGTAGTTGAGAGGCCGTGTGGAGGGCTCTGTCCTACATATGTTCTTGATTCTGTCCTTGGTCTTTTCTTGACATTTTATTTTCTATGGTGGACGGTTAACACACTGTTAATTTAGTGGTACCCACTGTTTTTGCTCAAAGTTAGGGAGGAAGAGGAGAGAGTTGTAGTTTCCTGGGTTTTGAAAGGTATGGTGTGCGCAATGGATTCGCAGCCTAGAGAGGAGGAGACACTGTCATTATGGCATGGATTCAGGTGTGTTCCTGAGAAGGGAACACACCTGAGGTTCTGCTCGCAGTCGGCGAACAGGTAGGAGCTAAATTTATACATTCTGCATCCAGAATGAACAAAGCTGTGGTTGTGTTCATGAAAATAGTACATTTAGTGGGTAGGCTAATTACTAGTAAAATATTTGTAAAGGATATGTTGGTGACGATTTCTCCTATTTTGACTCCTACGACAATGGTTATAGATGCAAATCTGCCTCTGTTTATTACAGATGATCAAATCCGGAGAGAGCGGAGTCATTTTGGTAAGTTTGCTAGTGGTTTTTGTGTACTGTTGGCAGGTTTTGAGTCGAATGCCGTTAACCATGTTGTGTCGTTCCGGAGGCAAGTGTTCATGTTCCTGAATAACAATGAGCAACAGTTAAATGTGAATTTTAAAGTGAGGCATGAGGAGGGGCTCTATGCAGGGTTTGCCAGCACAGATAGTCTGCGGTGCTTTGAGTTTGGGGATTTGGGGCATAAGAGCTTTGCATGCCCACATAAAGCCCGTAGACAAGGTGAGGGAATAAGTGCCAGTGAGGGAAATTGAGGTCAACGTGCAGGGGGCCATGAGACGCAGGCAGCAGAGGCTGGGCCTAGTCTTGCTATCGATGGTGGTGTAGATGAGGCAGGGCCTAGTCATGCTAGAGATGGTGGTGTAGCTGAGGCTGGGTCAAGTCATGTTATGGATGGCGGTGTAGATGAGGCTGGGCCTCGTCAGGTTATGCTAGTGTATGAGGAGAGTACAGTGGGGAAGGGGAAGCGACTAGGGGGAGTGGAGAAGCGTGTCAAGAGGAAGAAAGGAGGTGGGAGGGGAGAGGCGGGTGTCGTCAAAGGCACCAAAGAACCTTTGCCTGGTGCTGGGGGAGGAGTCCCCGACTAGAGAGAATTGGCAGGTTGTCAGGATGGGAGATGGAGATGAGTAGGAGGAATGTGAGTCTAGGGAGGAGGACGATGACGAGTTGTTTTCAGACTCCTCAATGAGTCCAGAGCTGACAGCGAGTCAGGCAGAGGGGTCAAAGAACACAGTGAGAGAAATGTCAAGGTTCCTGAATGAGACTAAAGGGAAAAAGATTTATCTTGAAACCTTTTTGCGATCCGGGAAAGTTTGTAAGATCCGTACAATGGAAAAATGGAAAAATAAGGGGCATGGTGTCCTCTCACCCAGGAAACATTTTAGGTTGAGTAATTGGGTCAACCTGTTTAGATTAATAGTTTAATCTGTTTAGATTAATAGTTTTTTTCTGGCACTGGGGCTTTTTGAGCTTTGCTATTGGTCTCCTTCTTTGCTGGCTCACAATTTATGGAGACCCTTCGGGTAAGCTCGCTTAATATAAATGGTGCCACAGATGCGGAAAAGAAGAGTATTTTGAGTGAATATGTAAAACAAGTACTGTTGTTGTTTCTGCAGGAGACACATGGCGATGTGGTGAATGAAGTCGATTGGGGGCTCTAGTAGAAATGGGCAAGTGTGCTGAGCCATATTGTGTGCTACCATTCTCCCGGTGGGTTTTTCACCACATAACCATGGCTCGGATGTCTATTTCACTTGGGCCTCGGCATGCATCCTATTGGAAGTGTAATGTAAAGCTCTTACAAGATGCCACTTTTTGCTCAGGTTTCCAGACTTTTTGGAAAGGTGGGGGTAGCGAAGAGAGGAGTGTGAGTCTCTGAGTCAATGGTGGGAATTGGAAAAAGTCAACATTCTGTTTTTCTGTCAACAGTATACAGCTCTCTCATCAGAGGCTAGGAGAGTATTGTGGGAACTTGAGCAGAGTAGTACCAGTGAAGTGGATGTAGAGCTGGTGGAGCAAGGCAATGTAGGTCTACAGGCTCATTTAGCTGAATTACATACATGTTTTCCAGGTTAAAGCAAAAGGAGCACTTATAAGAGTTAGGTTCTCCATGCTCAAGGAGATGGATGATCCCTGCTCTTTTTTCTGTGGTTTGGAAAGACAGAGCGGTGAAGCCAAGGGTATGTATTGTCTATGGCTGTTGGATGGGCGGGTGACCTCTGTGGTGGGGGAGATGCGGGAGCGGACTATGGACTTTTATACCGAATTGTATAGGGCAGAACTGTGTGATCCTATGTGTGCTCAGGTTTTGTTTGCAGAACTCCTTATGCTCTCTCTGGCACAGAGGGATGGACATTCCCCTGTTGTCCCACTGACTCTCCTGCCCAAATAAGGGGACTAAAGAACCGGAGGCCTGTGGCATTGCTCTGTGCGGACTACAAGATATTTGACTGGAACTGGAGAGCAGGGTGGCTGCATTAAGACTAAAGGCGGTGCAGAGACTGCTGTATCATTCTGATGTCGGCTAGAGGGAACCAGCATGCGCACTGCTGAAGAGAACTGATGGATTAGGGTTGGACCGGCAGTTGTTCCTCATGAGGCTGGAGAGGCTGAGTACAGCAGGTCTCTCTGATTTTTACTCTCCGGTGCTGAGGGCCTGTCACCTGGTAAGGCCCACACAAGAAGAGCCTGGACTGTGGGAGGAGCCTATCTTCCACAACCCAGCCATCCTTTTGAGATTGATTCAGTCAGCCACCATGCAGAGGCAAATGATGACAACGGGTTTACTAAGGCTGGGTGACCTGCGGCTGCTGGAGGAGGGGTGGAAAACCCCGGAAGTCCTGGCACAACAAACAGGACTAACATCTTTTAGGCTGCTGGAGAGGTCCAGGAACCACTATCTGAATCGGAAAGGGGGTATTTGAGTGGCTAAAGGGGGAGTGGCCACCAATGTTTCCACCACTGCAGGTGACGGCAGAGACTGGGGACTGGCAAGGGGGTCTGGAGGACTTGTTAGATTTTAACACTCCGAGCCTGGGGAAGTTTGAGGGGGTGGGAGATAAAGCCCTCTACAACCTCTGCATTAAGGTAAGGAACATTAGCAGCCTAACAGGAGTGAAGGCACATCAGTGGCTGGGGGTATGTCGGGCGGAGAGTATGGTGGATTTTAGAACTCACAGTACCAAAGAGTTTAGGGGACCTCCAGTGGAGGGTTCTACCCTGTGCGCCAGGTTAATGCCATTAATGTCTCTGTTGGAATATCTGTGTGAGATGTTGGGGGTGGAGTTTACTGTCAGGGTATTTATGTGGTACAGGTATTCGAATAGGGAAAAGGTGTGTGTTGTTGAATTTTCTGTTTGCTCAGGCAAAATAGGCTATTTGGCTAACAAAGAGGAACAGGGTCAACGGTGGGGGGATAACAGACCCTTTACTATTATTTAATGGGAAGGTCTCTGCGTGCCTTAGGTTGGAATTTGAGTTCTATAAATGATTAAAAGTGTGGATATGTTTCAGCAGATGTGGTGTGTCGGGAGGGGGGGGCTGTCTGTATACCTGGGGAGATAGGGTTGGACATACGGTTGCAGAAGTGGTGACGTTTTGGTTATTGTGATGTGTGGTGCTGTTATGTATCATGGGGTAGAGGGAAAGATGAGTATGCAGTACAGGAGATATTTATTTTTTAAAGGTGGGTGGGGGGGTGGGGTGGTGGTCAAGTTCTAATGAAATGAGGATGTACTGTGGCTTGTGAAAGTATTCAACCCCATTGGTATTTTTTCAGAATTTGTTGCCTTACAGAAAACTTGAGCATAACAATTCACCCCCCATAGTCAATACTTTGTAGAGCCACCTTAGGCAGCAATTACAGCTGAAAGTCTCTTTGGATATGTCTCTATAATCTTGGCACATTTAGCCAATGGGATTTATGCCCATTCTTCAATGCAAGACCGCTCCAGCTCCTGCAAGTTGGATGGGTTCCGCTGGTGCACAGCAATCTTTAAGTCATACCAAGGATTCTCAATTGGATTGAGATCTGGGCTTTGATTAGACCATTCCAAGACATTTAAATGTTTCCCCTTAGACCACTCGAGTGTTGCTTTAGCAGTAGACTTAGGGTCATTGTCCTGCTGGAAGGTGAACCTCCATCCCAGTCTGAAATCTCTGGAAGACTGAAACAGAATTTCCCTGTACTTAGCGCCATCCATCATTCCTTAAATTCTATAATTTCCCAGTCCCTGCAGATGAAAAACATCCCCACGGCGTGATGCTACCACCACAATGCTTCACTGTGGGGATGGTGTTCTCGGGGGGATTAGAGGTGTTGGGTTTGCGCCAGACATAGCGTTTTCCTTGATGGCCAAAAAGCTCAAGTTTAGTCTCATCTGACCAAAGTACCTTCTTCCATATGTTTGGGGAGTCTCCCACATGCCTTTTGGCGAACACCAAACATGTTTGCTTGTTTTTTTCTAGCCACTCTGTCATAAAGCCCAGCTCTGTGGAGTGTACGGCTTAAAGTGGTCCTATGGACAGATACTCCAATCTCCGCTGTGGAGCTTTGCAGCTCATTCAGGGTTATCTTTAGTCTCTTTATTGCGTCTCTGATTAACGCCCTCCTTACCTGGTCTGTGAGATTTGGTGGGCGGCCATCTCACAGGTTTAGTTTGTTGTTGTGCCCTATTCTTCAATTTTTGGGATTTAACTGGTGCTCTGTGGTATGTTCAAAGTTTCAGATAATTTTTTATAACCCAACCCTGATCTGTACTTCTCCACAACTTTGTCCCTGACCTGTTTGGAGAGCTCCTTTGTCTTCATGGTACCGCTTGCTCGGTGGTGCCCCTTGCTTAGTGGTGTTGCAGACTCTGGGTCCTTTCAGAACAGGTGTATATATACTGAGATCATTTGACAGATCATGTGACACTTAGATTGAGCACAGGTGGACTTTATTAAACTAATTATGTGACTTCTGAAAGTAATTGGTTGCACCAGGTCTTATTTAGGTGCTTACATTTTTTGAAACAAGTTATTGTTTTCATTTCACTTCACCAATTTGGACTATTTTGTGTATGTACACGACCTGAAATCCAAATAATAATATATTTAAATTACAGGTTGTAATGCAACAGAATAGGAAAAATGTCAAGGGGGGCTGAATACTTTTGCACGGCACTGTATCATTAAATTAAAACAAAACGTTTTCAAATTTTTTTCTCTCACCTTATCAGAAGACAAAAAGCAACAGCATCCTCCCTGTCTCTCTCTCTCTCTTTTCTGCTCTCTCTCTCTCTGGGACCTGTCCTCTGGGCCTTGATAGATATATCTGCCACCAGAAAAAAAAATGACGAGGGTCTTGTTATATATCTATAGATCCATCATAACCAGAGAGGAAACTAACCCCCATGTGTTTTAATTTGCCTTTAAGAGCGTTCCCCCACTGCTGGGCCCAAGGCTTTTAATAGTGATTCACTTGGCGGTGATTGCAGGTCATTACCCTGCGATAGGAAGAGAGCCAGTAACGAGAGGAGGCTTAATGGCCGAGAGAGAGTAGAGCCGTAAACGATAGGGACGGCTTCCAATCCCCCTACACCCCCCTCTTCCATTCTCACTTGGCTTTTATGAATAGCCCATCCAAACGGCATTTGTTTAAACCCCCATTAGAATCAAAAAGGTGGCAATCTTCTTAATCAAACCTAATTTATTAAAACATTAGCTGGCTCTATTAACAGGTCGCAGTGAGGCTGCAAAGACGGGGGGAAAGTGTGTGACGGGCTGCGGCGCCCTCGAAGAAAAACGTGCCCACGTCGATTAGATAAATATTAAGCTAATCTGTCGTCCTGTTCATTCCCCTCTCCCTCCTACCTTTTATCATTGTTTCTCTGTGACTAGTGACAGGAGGCATAATAGGTTTCTATTTACTCTACTGTACTGTCTGCTAGCGCCAATTGGTAGCTAACAAAGACGGCTAAGTACCCAGTGCTCCTTATTCCTATTGATGTACAACACTGACAAATAAATTAAATGTACCTTAGGAAATGGTTCTATTAGTGTTTTTATTAGGTTAATTAGCCAGCCTCGGGGGACTCGTTGAATGGGGGAGATTGAAGATTAATTCAGTGTTCTCCGGTGATAGCCTAGGATTTACTGACGGACAGAGAATACCCAGGACAGTCGCGCGCGCACACACACACACACAGGCACGCACACACACACACACACACACACCCACACACACACACACACACACACACACACACACACACACACACACACACACACACACACACACACACACACACACACACACACACACACACACACACACACACACACAGGTCTGCCCACCGGGGGAGTGTGATACGGACTATGGCCAGCCAGGGAGGAGTCCCAGGATGAAAGCCTTATTGATAGGGATAAAGGTTTTTGATGAGGCAGATTGCTCATCAGGGTGGAACGGCATGCTTCTCAGATGTGACACATTTTCAGACCAGCCCAGGGGCCCATCGACCAAAGCAGCATCAGGGAGTGTCTGTGTTTGTGTGTGTGTAATTCTTGTCCTCTGTGATCACACTTAAGTCCAGACCATTGATTGGTTATCGGCACATACCTGGGTCAGTATGGCCCCGCCTTGTCTCGTCCTCCAAAGAGATGGCGGAGAAGTGCAGTGAACTTCACGCCTCAATCATGACACAGACGCATCCATATATCCACACACACACACACACATTCTCACTCTGAGATTTGGTTCTCCCACCCAGGTAATTTAGGGATAAACTGGTTACTTGGGGTAACATTTAGCTTTACCATGACTGCTGGAGATAAAACAGCAACCAAAGATTGTTTTCCTTCTGAACTGATCCATGTACAGTGCTGTGAAAAACTATTTTCCCCCTTTCAAATGTTCTCTACTATTGCATTTTTTTTTATACTGAATTATCAGATCTTCAACCAAAACATAATATTAGATAAAGGGGACCTAAGTGAACAAATAACACAACAATTACATACTTATCTAATTTATTTCATAAACAAAGTTATGCAACACCCAATGCCCCTATGTGAAAAATTTCCCCCTTACACTCAATAACTGGTTGTGCCAACTTTAGCTTTAATGACTCCAACCAAATGGTTCCTGTAGTTACTGATCCAACCAAATGCTTCCTGTAGATGCTGATCAGTCTCTCATATTGCTGTTGAGGAATTTTTCCCACTCTTCGAAGAAGAACTGCTGTAACTCAGCGACATTTGTGTATTTTCAAGCATGAACTGCTAGTTTCAAATCCAAACACAGCATCTCAATCGGGATTAGGTCTTGACTTTGACTGGGCCATTCCCAAACTTCAAATGTGTTGCTTTTCAGCCATTTTCATGTAGACTTGATTGTGTGTTTGGATAATTGTCTTACTGCATGACCCAGCTGCTCTTCAGCTCACAGACGGATGGCCTGACATTATCCTGTATAATTCACAGATACAGAGCAGAGTTCATTTCTATTAAGGCCTTTCTATTAAGGCAAGTCGTTCAGGTCCTAGGGCAGCAAATTGCTCTGAGATACGAATAGTATCACTACAGCCAGCTAACGGCAGTTAGCTACATAACAGTATACTTTAACATGCAAAGAAAACAACTTTCTGACAAAATTAGAAATGTATAATGTCTGAAAAGGTAGCTAGACTCTCTTACACACATGGATGAACGCTTCTCCGTCTCTGTCACGGATGCCATGGTTGCCCTTAGTTTGAATATGTAATGTTTTATACAACAGCCTTGTGTTCTCTTTTTGACTCCCTCATCACTCTCTTCCCTCCTCTCCATCCTTCCCCCATTTCCTCTCTCAATCACATTCTCTCTCTTGACTTCACTCCCTCACTCTCCCTACCTGACACTCGCACCCAAGGTTTCTCAATTCCTTCCCCTCTTTCTGTTATTCCCTCTTTTCCCACTCACTCTTCCCTCACCTTTCTCTCATTCCGTCAACTACTCCAAACTCCAATAAAATTATTCCAAAGGCCAAGGAACCTGAGATAACATAATAACCTAGAGAAGACAATCAGACCACTCACACATGCACAAATCAAATATATTGATGTTTCAGGCCTCTGTGAAGAGTAACTGGGATGTAGTTTGAATGCTTCTCCGGGGTTAAGAGTTGTCCAAGGGAAGCAGTAATAAAATAAATAAAAGTGGACTTTATCTGCCAGCGGTGCACACTGCACCCACCAGCTCCCTTTTTAGCCTCACAGAGATACCAGGACTCTTAATAATTGATTATAATTGATTTTAACTAGGCCCTGACCCAGGCCAGGACTCAAAGACAGTGTCGTCCAAGCCTGTGTGTGTGTGTGTGTGTGTGTGTGTGTGTGTGTGTGTGTGTGTGTGTGTGTGTGTGTGTGTGTGTGTGTGTGTGTGTGTGCGCGTGCACGTGTGTGTGTGCGTGTGTGTGAGAGAGGGAGAAAGGTGGGCAGTGCACATCTTTAAAAACTCCAGACGTGTTCCTGAGATAAAATATTTAGGCAGCCGAAGCCTTGACCTCCTGTGCTCGCCGGCTCCCAGTTAGAATTGATTTCTGACAAGGCAACTGGGACGCCGTTACAACAAAATGCACTAAAGCCGGCCACGCGTGCCCTCTGACACTCTCACCAGCTTAACCCCCTCGCCAAAGCCCTGTCTCTGTCTCTCTTGTTACCCACAACCTCATGCTAATTGCATTAGCCTACGTTAGCTCAACCGTCCTGTGGAAGGGACACCGACACAACACACTGTACATCGGGTGCATATGTGAGTGTGTGCATCAAATCAAATTGTATTGGTCACATACACATATTTTGCAGTTATCGCAGGTGTAGTGATAGGCTCATGTTCCAACAGTGCAGCATGCATGTGTGTGTCTGTGTGTGTGTGTGTGTGTGTGTGTGGGGGGGGGACAGTGAGTGGGGGATGGACAAAACCCAAAAGCTTCTTCTTTACGAGCCAACTCCTTCCTCCTCTGGCTGTCCTCTAAGGCTACTTGGACAGGAAATCAGACCAGAGTTGGCATGCTCAGGTACCTTCATACATCAAGCCAGAACTCCAATCACATTAAACATAGGAACCTGACCAGGATTCAATGGTATAGCTAAGATGTGGTCATTGATGTTCATGCATTAGTTTATGACCTGTTCAAAACTGCATTAACTCATGTCTAGGGCTGTGACAGTCAAGTAATTTTGTCAGCCGGTGATTGTCGGTCTCACGGTAATTGACCGTTAATTAACATAAGACATTTAGTATCTCCTGGCTTCCACCCATAGTCTACAAGCCACTGATGCTGACCTTTGGAATATCTACATAAATACACTAGTTCAGTGTAGTTCATTTAGTTCATTTAGTTCATTCAGTGCAGTTCATTTAGTAGACAAGATTTGCTTAGAATTCCGTGTCATTATTTTATAGTATGAAGAATACAATTGAACAAAGCTGAATGAAATAGAAAGGATAATTTCTCCGAACGATTTGAGGGAGTGCGCACATGTGTTGAGCGGTTAACAAAGAAATAGGTATTCCTATATGCTTAATTTAGAGTTATTAATGTAACTTTATGTTCTACAAACATTGGGCTATATGTTTTGAATTTTCTATACATAGTAAGGCTGCATGATGCAACTCTAATGATGATTTGAAAAAAGTTGCTCGAAAAGCATAAGCTCTGCTTTTTTTTGTGTGTGCAGGCTGTACACACTACATCAGTCACTCATTCACAATTTGACAAGCACTTGATAATTCCTAGAATTTCCCGGTGGCATCCCCTTTGTGTGGCCGTAATGCACCCTAAAAGAAATGAATGCCTTTTGCAGCCATTGGCTGTCGTGCCCTTCTCCAAGAGTGTTCCGCTCTCCATCATGTGATCGGGTATTTTTCACAGGCTACAAGTAAAGACAGACACTGTCTGGGACAGTTGTGGGATGCGATAGATCCCAAATGAATACAACCACTAGCATCAAAACATATGTTTTATGCAATGTGGCTGCCGCAACAGATCAGAATGTTTAGCTTAAAATGTTGATAAACTATGAGGCTATTTCGTCACATTATAAGCGCAGCAGTGAGCACATGATTATTAAGCGTGAATGTTTCAACACCATCTAAAAAAAGTGACCGCAAATGCAATTATGCATGTAGTGCTTTTATTATAAAGGTGCATTTTTGTATGGTGAAAATTATCTTCCTCAAACTTAAAAATCACTCGTCGCTTATGCATGCCAGTTAGGCCCTACACCCCTTGTAAAGCGGATTAATGTGTTTAATTTTAAGAAGTTATTTGGCCACTTTAGTTGTGATACAAACCTTTGTAAAACACATAGGCCTATGGGTTAGGCTGCATGAGGTGTGTGACTATGATTTTAAAAAAAATGCAAAAAAAAGGCATTGTTTCTTATGCTGGGCATCATTCACCAACGATAAATATATTATTCACAAGTGATAGGCTAATATTGTCACCCATCAGACTATTCTTGATTTAATCTTGTCTTTACATATACTAAATAATACAGTATATATGTGACATTTGTTTTGATTTAGAATGAACCATTATCATGCTACCGACTACCGCCCCGTAGCACTCACATCCGTCATCATGAAGTGCTTTGAGAGACTAGTCAAGGACCATATCACCTCCACCCTACCTGACACCCTAGACCCACTCCAATTTGCTTACCGCCCAAATAGGTCCACAGACGATGCAATCTCAACCACACTGCACACTGCCCTAACCCATCTGGACAAGAGGAATACCTATGTGAGAATGCTGTTCATCGACTACAGCTCGGCATTCAACACCATAGTACCCTCCAAGCTCGTCATCAAGCTCGAGACCCTGGGTCTCGACCCCGCCCTGTGCAACTGGGTACTGGACTTCCTGACGGGCCGCCCCCAGGTGGTGAGGGTAGGCAACAACATCTCCTCCCCGCTGATCCTCAACACTGGGGCCCCACAAGGGTGCGTTCTGAGCCCTCTCCTGTACTCCCTGTTGACCCACGACTGCGTGGCCACGCACGCCTCCAACTCAATCATCAAGTTTGCGGACGACACAACAGTGGTAGGCTTGATTACCAACAACGACGAGACGGCCTACAGGGAGGAGGTGAGGGCCCTTGGAGTGTGGTGTCAGGAAAATAACCTCACACTCAACGTCAACAAAACTAAGGAGATGATTGTGGACTTCAGGAAACAGCAGAGGGAACACCCCCCTATCCACATCGATGGAACAGTAGTGGAGAGGGTAGCAAGTTTTAAGTTCCTCGGCATACACATCACAGATAAACTGAATTGGTCCACTCACACAGACAGCATCGTGAAGAAGGCGCAGCAGCGCCTCTTCAACCTCAGGAGGCTGAAGAAATTTGGCTTGTCACCAAAAGCACTCACAAACTTCTACAGATGTACAATCGAGAGCATCCTGTCGGGCTGTATCACCGCCTGGTACGGAAACTGCTCCGCCCTCAACCGTAAGGCTCTCCAGAGGGTAGTGAGGTCTGCGCAACGCATCACCGGGGGCAAACTACCTGCCCTCCAGGACACCTACACCACCCGATGTTACAGGAAGGCCATAAAGATCATCAAGGACATCAACCACCCGAGACACTGCCTGTTCACCCCGCTATAATCCAGAAGGCAAGGTCAGTACAGGTGCATCAAAGCTGGGACCGAGAGACTGAAAAACAGCTTCTATCTCAAGGCCATCAGACTGTTAAACAGCCACCACTAACATTGAGTGGCTGCTGCCAACACACTGACAATGACACTGACTCAACTCCAGCCACTTTAATAATGGGAATTGATGGGAATGATGTAAATATATCACTAGCCACTTTAAACAATGCTACCTTATATAATGTTACACACCCTACATTATTCTTCTCATATGCATACGTATATACTGTACTCTATATCATCGACTGCATCCTTATGTAATACATGTATCACTAGCCACTTTAACTATACCACTTTGTTTACATACTCATCTCATATGTATATACTGTACTCGATATCATCTACTGTATCTTGCCTATGCTGCTCTGTACCATCACTCATTCATATATCCTTATGTACATATTCTTTATCCCCTTACACTGTGTATAAGACAGTAGTTTTGGAATTGTTAGTTAGATTACTTGTTGGTTATTACTGCATTGTCGGAACTAGAAGCACAAGCATTTCGCTACACTCACATTAACATCTGCTAACCATGTGTATGTGACCAATAAAATTAGATTTGATTTGCAAATGTTTGAAACAGGAGCAGCAGGAAGAAATACATGTAACATATGCTCTTAAATAGCGAGTGGTTTATTTCCATGCCAGCTGGATAGGCTATACTCCTGTTGTAAATATAAGCAATGTGCTTAATATTAGGAATAATGAAAAATAAGTATAGTAGGTCTAGTCTATAGAAAGCTGATGGGTGCCTCGTCTTTTTATTAGCGGCCATCATTGTGTTTTCTCACACAATTGCATAGCCTAGAAGCACAAGCATTTCTCTACACTCACATTAACATCTGCAAACCATGTGTATGTGACAAATTCAGTTTGATTTGATTTGATTAATTGAAATGTTGCGCAACATGAGCTCAAGGGCTCTCATGAAGTGTTTGATTCGTTTTTTGAATAGATTTGCATTGATGTCAGAATGATTAGAGGGACAATAGACTGCTGAGTACCAGGCAGTTAGCAAGTTTGGTAGGCTACTAATGACCAGCAGCAGCATCAGAGCTTGGAGAAGCCTAATTACAATGATTAAACAGTCATGTGGAATTTGACTGCCTTCATGACTTGTGACTGCTGGTGTGGCGGTAATACGGTCACCGCAACAGCCCCACTCAGAATTTGTTCTTGTCTGACTTGCCTAGTTAAATAAAGGTTAAATAAATATATACTCATGTCCCCTTACTACTGTTATGATTAAAAAAGAGGAATACCTTAAGACAAGGGGTTGGACAATAGGCTTAACATAGCTTCAGAGAGACCTTGAAATTGTTCTCTCTGTCTCTTGGAACAGCAGCTCAGCCAAAGATTGTCTATTATATAGACAAGATAGTCAAGTGACCACTCTAACAATGGAAATACATTTCCTCAAAGATGGAAGGCAAGCGGGAAGAGGTGAGATGAGGTGGGTATATTCTAGCCAATGACAGGGCAGATATGTACGTGAACAACAGGCCATAGAGATAGATTGAGGACTTGTCTTTGTATCTGTGCCATTATAGCATCTGTGACAGTTTTAAAGTAGTCAATTTTCTTCTTCATTGGCTGATTGCTCCCAACTCATAGGAATCCACAATCAGTTGATTACTTTGAAATGGTGGAAGCCCTCAATGCTATGTCCATGTTAAAACAGGTTATATCCATGATGAGTCCTTTATCTATTTTCATACAACAGGAACAGTGCCGAAATAAAGTTGTTATTTTTCAAAGTTGCAGAAATGCCACGTTCATCCACTTATATCAGTGAATTCATAATAACCAAACCATTATGAAACTTATATTAGATCAAATAAGCCACAAGTAGCAAATTCCATTTATTGTTTACCAAATTCGACACCCTCTCACTGACCTCCATACAAAAATTCCTCGCTTCGCGGGCTTATTTTCGTGGACAGATTTTGGGCAGAGTAAAACCTCTCTCTTCGCCTCTTTCTCTCGGGTTCAGCCAATCTGTAGGATCCAGTCAGAAAAACAGACAGACAGGTCAGGTAATTGTCTGCTTGATACTGCTATTGATCCACCAAAATGCAGTCCAGGTAAACAGTTGAATAAAACATTGTCCCCCCCAAGCAGAGACTTGTGCAGAAGTACTGTGCAGTGTACTCCATTGTACAGTGTGTACAAATACAGACCTCAGAGGGAGCTACAGTATAGGTCAAAGGCCAAAGTCATGGAAATATCAGAAGAATAAAAACCTTACAATAAAGATTGATGAATCATACTTATCCATAAAGAAATTATCCAGAAGTCTGAGGAAAATGGTGTTTGGTTTGATATTAAACACTAACAGTAAGCTATCACTGAAAATAGAAAACAAAAAAAGAGTACCAAGTGTTTACTATACTGACCTGTACAGAAGATTAATCAGAGTGTTTTTTTTATGTTAGGGAATGGCTTGTTCTCTTCTGACAATGGTACAAATGACAATAAGAGTATTTTAATCCCATGAGGCAGGGCCAGGCCCCTGCTGTTGCCATGGCACCCCAGATGGACTTAGCCTGTTAAGCGGACCTGACCTGGTTTACTTCTGGTCAGTGCACATGCTCCTTTTGTTTATTGACCACAGAACACAAACATGTAGGTGACATACATTTAGTGTAATTGTACCGATCTTTGTAAATGGTCACAAATTCTTGGTTGATGAAGTTACATTTCAATTCAGCAAACTTTTAGACAGATGTGGTTATCTTGTTGTTGAACACTTTATGATTGATAACCTATACACTTTGAAGTGGTTCTTTTTTTGGTGTGGTTTTCATACAATCCCCTTTTGGGTTTCCAACTTCACCTTCACAATGTTTTTACCATGTTTTTATCTGCCCAATTTTGTCTTTCACTTGTCTTCTTTGGTGCCAACAAATAAAACCTAAAACCTAAAATGTAATTGAAGAGCGCCCCCTACCTGTATGGTGGTTAGATGCACAGCTGGCATCCACCTTATATAACAGAAGAAGCAACATGTGTGAGTGTGAATGTGTATGTGCCTGTGTGTGTCTGCCCAGCAGTGGGTAAGAGCCCACGCCCAGTGCACTGTGATGATGTCAGCATGGCTGTAACCCTATAATTAATCACGGTAGCACGGTGCAACTCCACATGTGTCTCTGTGCTGGGTCAAACTGTCCCGTTTAAAAAATGTATGGATCAAGGTATGGGCAGGGGGAGGGGAGAGGAAGAGGAAGGAGGGAGCCTCTGTGGCTCTGTTGTGTTAACCCCCTTATCCCATAGAGGCTAAAGCTGGGAGAGGTGTCACAGCTGTACCATACACACATATACAATCACACATATACAACCAAACACAGACAAGCAAACACACATGCCAAACACACACTCTATGACATGGGCCCTGGCCAAGAATGTCCCAAGAGGGTGGGTAGGAGTTGTGAATGTGTGGGGAACAAAGGCACTTGAGGTATAAGGGGAGTATAAGGGGAGGTGGGGGATGGAGGTTGTTCTCCAACAAACACCCCTCCCCTGGCGAAGCCAAAGCACAGTAAGAATTTAGCTCTGAGGAAAAATACTCTGGCTTATATGGGCCTGAGGTTTTGAGTGTTTTTATCTATGACCTTTAGTTCTCCATGACCTGGATCATGATATCATCTCTGGCTCTCGGGGGAGAACAATTACTGAATATATGAATGTACAAAGCCATCGATCACGTGACACCATTCATTCCTAAGTGAAGACTCAATAGCGCATTTGAAGCCAAAGGAAGTCTGTTAAGATGGCATCTCACGGATACATAACATCCTGCAGTTTGAGCTACTCCAGGAAGTGCCGTTGCAGGCTAGCTCAGTGCTGGCTCCTCTCATTGAGTAACTCAAGATGAAGGCCGACCACAGTACTGCAGGCTGCCATTAGCAACTAAATTATCATTCTAACTTATTCTGTGTGTTATTTTTTAAATAATTGGTTCAAGGACATACACCTGGTGTAATAGAAGCAATTATTGGTATCATGATTGTCCCCCCAAAAACATTTTTTTTACAAAGATGACCATTTTCCCATTCACTATAATGGGCGACCATTTTATCCGCAACCAATGCCTTCATCAGTACCACGGTCGGCCTTGAACTTCATGGCTGCAATGAGAGGGAGCAGTCGTTTTCTCCCCTGGTGGAGAACCCCAAACTTAAGGACCAGTTTAAAACCAGAGGGCCTACTATCTTCTTTTGACATTCCTTGTATTTAACAATAAACATCCTCTCTACAACCTACTGTAGAAATGAAGGTACAACCTTTTGATTGTACAACCATGCATCAGCGAGTCGGAAAAACTGTGATCCCTCAGCCTGCTCTGGGCTGCATTCTTTCTCAAAAAAAAGTCTCTCCTGCATAAGTACTTTTTTTCTTTCCCCATCTCTCGGTTTCTCTCTCATTCTCTCCGCCTGCGTTCCCTCAGCTGATGTCAAATGGTTCAGTGTTGTTCAATTAAATTCAAGTTGACATGCATTGGAAGTAGGCAGTCCTCCCAGTAATTCAGCCCTCTTTATAGCCAATCTATTTTTTAATAAAGGTTCTGAAGAAAACATTAAAGTATTGATCTTTATTTATTGATCCGGCCGAAAGCATAGTTAAAGCTGACATAAATCAATCAAAATACATTTTAAATGATGATAGGCGCATAGGAGGAACCGGGAAGGTGCTGGGAGCGTAATTAGGGATCTGGTGAGTGGCAACCCAAGGCAATATGAGACAGTAATACACAGGCTGAAACGCTGTTTAGCAGGTCCAGATTAGGAATTTGTTTCGTATTAAATGAAGCGACTTGGAACCAAGGTTAATGAAAAGAAATAGCACTTTAGGCCATGAGTAATCCACAGAAACCCTGCTCTACAACAAATAAGACTAATGGGCTGCCCCTGCCCTGCCCACATGAACACACACCGCCAGCGACAACCCCCGCTTACCAAGAACAATGGATATTCATTTGAGAGAGAAAGAGAGAGAGATAAAGAGAGAGAGAGAGAGAGAGAGAGAGAGAGAGAGAGAGAGAGAGAGAGAGAGAGAGAGAGAGAGAGAGAGAGAGAGAGAGAGAGAGAGAGAGAGAGAGAGAGAGAGAGAGAGAGAGAGAGAGAGAGAGAGAGAGAGAGAGAGAGAGAGAGAGATCTGCATTTTGGCCTCTCCCAGGTCTTTAAACAATGCAGGGTGCATTAACTGATTTTAATCTGATTAATGATGTCCACCCCAGGGATAGGGAGCAGGAGAGGAGAGGAGGCAGTGTGTGACAGGGCTTAACTCGGTCTAGAGGTCTGGTCTATACAGTATACTCGGACTCTCCTTGGACAACAGCCACATAGGCAGTCACATGTTCTGCTTTTATGTCATAAGATATGTTCATAAACTGGCATAGACCATGTTGGCACAGAGGATGAGGACAGCTGGGTAAGGGTAAAGGTGAGATGAGGCCAGTTGGTGTGCTTTTAAATCTGTCGTCAAGATCCAACAGAGAGGCTACACGTGCCAAAAGTCCAGATTGAAGCCTGGTTTCACGACCAACATGTAGTGCAGAGTTTGTCCTAGTACAAGTTGTACAACACAGTCCAGGGTAGAAGACAGTGCAAAACAAACCTGTTACTCACTAGCCTAGCCAATTCAACTAGAAAAGTAATGTTTTAGCAATCTTCTGTGTTTTAAAAATCAATCTGTGTAGTTTCAGTAGAATTTAAACCAGGCTCTGGCACAATAACTGTATAGCCATGTAATCAACGGACGGTTGAAGACCGTCATGAAAATAAAATAACTATGTGTTTTTTAGTGTGTAGAATAAACATCTGACTGAAGACAGGACAGCCGGATAAACATGCAGTTGAGTCCGTTTCTGCGTAACATGGCCTCTTAAAGTGGAACTGACAGCGTTTTACCTACTTTGCAGATACGAACAGACAATAATAAATAAATATCAAAATAAATATCAAATTCCCAATTTATGCTTCAAAACATTGCTTTGCTAGCTAGCTAGCTAGGGTGAACTTGAATGGCTGTTATTCACAGTTAGTATACCTCCTAATTGTCAATCAAATGTATTTGGCAGGCAGGCAAGTTTCCATTCAGTTGTCTCAATGTGGGTTGGGACAAGCTTGCGTTGACAGGCAAGCTGCAGAAGGAGGAAAAGGGTACTCTTCCCCACCGTTTATCAGCGCAATTTTGATGGCCAACTAGGTTTCCCCTCAAGAATTTCTCTGTTCTTAGCGCCATCCACCATTTCTTCAATTCTAACCAGTTTCCCAGTCCTTGCCGATGAAATGGTGTTCTCTGGGGGATGAGAGGTGTTGGGTTTGCACCAGAAATATAATTTTCCTTGATGGCCAAAAAGCGCAATTTTAGTCTGATCTGAACAGAGTATCTTCTTCCATATGTTTGGGGAGTCTCCCACATACATTTTGGCCAACCCCAAACGTGTTTGCTTATTTATTTTTTGTAAGCAAGGGCTTTTTTTCTGGCCACTCTTCCGTAAAGCCCAGCTCTGTGGAGTGTACGGCTTAAGTGGTCCTATGGACAGATACTTCAATCTCCGCCATGGAGCTTTGCAGCTCCTTCAGGGTTATCTTTGGTCTCTTTGTTGCCTCTCTTATGAATGCCCTCCTTGCCTGGTCTGTGAGTTTTGGTGGGCGGCCCTCTCTTGGCAGGTTTGTTGTGGTGCAATATTCTTTCCATTTGTTTATTAATGAATTTAATGGTGCTCTGTGGAATGTTCAAAGTTTCTGATATTTTTTATAACCCAAACTTGATCTGTACTTCTCCACAACTTTGACCCTGACCTGTTTGCAGAGCTCCTTTGTCTTCATGGTACCGTTTGCGTGGTGGTGCCCCTTGCTTAGTGATGTTGCAGACTCTAGGGCCTTTCAGAACAGGTTTATATATACTGCGATCAAGTCCACCTGTGTGCAATATAACTAATTATGTGACTCTGAAGGTAATGTGTTGCACCAGATCGTATTTAGGGGCTTCATAGCAAAGGGGGTGAATACATATGCATGCACCACTTTCAGTTTTCAATTTTTTATAGGTTATTTTTTCCATTTCACTTCACCAATTTAAACTATTTTGTGTTTGTCCATTATATGAAATCCAAATGAAAATCCATTTAAATGACAGGTTGTAATGCAAAAACATTGGAAAAACGCCAAGGGGCATAATTACTTTTGCAAGACACTATATCTAGTGTTCCCTCATTAGATTTTAGCTCACCTCGCTTTGGCTAGCATTAGTTGTTTATCTTGTTGTTGATGTGCATACGCAACTGAGGGAGACAGCCTCCATTTGATCAAAATCAATAGGACTTTGAAATTCCCAAATGTAAGAGGACTCCTGTGGTATTTACATATTTGCAGAAATCCATTTAGGTGTATTTTGTGGCTTTTGGCATTCTAATGATCTAAAGTCGCGTTGTTGCTACTGCCTAAACCACACAGTCCGGTTTAAAGTGAATGATGGCAGGCCCATGTGGAAAACAGATTATTTGCATATAGGCCTACTGAAGCTCTGATTGACTATGCGTAGACACCGGTCATAGACAAGACAATGTTTTTATTAGGTTTTATATACTGCAGTGTCTATTAATTGTCCAAACACTTTCCCACTCTGAAATTGTATATGTTTGATGGGGATGTGAACAGATTTTAATAAAATTGCATGTTGCTAAAATGCGGTCAGTTCCACTTCAAATGTCCAATGCAGCAGTCACTATAAAATCATTTCTGGGCAACAATTAAGTACGTTGCTGTGATTGTTTTTAATAAAATGGTCTACAGGAAACAAAAATTGCATACAGCAATTTTTCAAGCAAGAATTTTGCTAGGACAGTCTGGGAGTGGTCTGAGTGGAGAGGGGAAAACTGTTATTGGCAGAGAGGTTTGGAACTCTCTTTCTTCTTGGTCTTTTAACTACTTTTCCGCTTGGTGATGTCACCAGGCAGGCCAAAACTCCATCCCACCAAAACAGGCTGAAATTTAACCTGAAAGTTTGTTGCTCCTTGCTGAAACAAGCAGTCAACAAAGGAGTCTTCGGTTGCCTAGACAATGCTCTCCTCTTTGCAGCAGCAGCAGCACAAATAGAATTACAATAATTAGAATGGGCTTGGAACCTCTAACCCTGGCAATTTGATTGGTAAACTCATGGCTACACTCGCAATGGCTGCCTGGTTTTGTGATGCAATCATTTCCACAGTAATGTAGAACGTTTATTCAAATAATGTTAACGGATGTGGCTCATGCAATGGAATGTATTTTTTGTAACGTCAGATGAATTGAATCAACAAATCACAGCACATATTGATGTGTGCAATTCCTGCTTTTACTTCCTGCTATGACTTGATCAGCTTCTTAGCTTACTGTTCTAGCTAGCTTACTGGCATAGCTAACATTAGTTAGCTAGCAATCCCTCTACTGGCATAAAAAGCTTGCTGCTTACTTAGCCTGTTTAAATTACCCTGAAGTGCAGACCAACAATTAAGAGGGACTGTTATCAGATATCAGTCTGTAGATCAGCATGTTTCTTTTTAATCACTAATGTGTATTTGTATCATTGGGTCAGTTGAGCACAGCAGCTTGACTCAGGAGGCTACAGCAATGACCCGTGGCAGAACAGCTGCTTCATGTAAACTCAAAGTTAGCAGCACTACTACAGCGTGCAAACTAGATTTTGTTGGAAGCATTCAACATGTTGTGTGCAGTACTAAGTAGGTTGCGGGTCAGTTAGCTGCATCGTTTCAGTGACTGGCTCAGTAGCAAGCCGATGTTGGACAAGTCTATGTTATCTTTCATTCCCATTGTCAAACTTCAGAAATACTGCTCATTGAAGCACACAACTCCCTAGATGTGAAATGGTTGACTAAAACTTCCCTAACTAAGACACGTCAATATTATATACAGATGTATTGATTAGGAGATATCACGTAGGTGATATTTTCAAAGGTAAGACAGCACATTAGTGATGGGTCATTCGTGAACGAACATCTCTTTTTGGTGAACATCGGGAACCGAATCGCATCTGTGAAAGAACCGTTCATTTGGTTCCCTGATTGGCTACGATTCATGCTGTTACTTCTGCTTTTTGAGCTCCAGAAAACAATTATCTGCAGATAAGTTACGAAAACATTCACTGAAGATTGTAATTCTTCACTGCATGAACAATAGATACTGAGGAGAACAGTCTTTTTCTGGTCCAAACACATTTAAAAATGAATTTGAACTCACGTTACGATCTGACATAATGGCAGGCAACTTTGCAGGCTTTACATTTAGAGATTTGCTATTTTTCATGGTTTTCAGTAAATGTTTAAGTGCTATTATACAAAGAGCCATTTGGGAGCCCAATGAATGGCTCTTTTAGCTGAATGGAGCCAAGGGCACCGGCTCACTGAAAAGACTCGGAATCCCATCACTACTTTCGAGCTACCCCATTACCCTTTGCGAGATATGAGACAGATCAGTGCAGGCGGAATCGAAACGCTATCTGATGTAAAACAATGATTATTGGCATGAATAGGGACACCCGTTCTATTCATTCTATTTCTATGGCAGCACATGCAGAGCGGAGGAGAGGAGAGGAGAAAAAAATGTGTTGCTATTCAAAAGGTTATTACAGGGGCCGTGGTGACTTGGCTGGACAATTACCATCATCCAACATTCCATGACCATCACAGCACTAGTCAGAAACGTACTGAGAATATTATTATGACCATAATACCAGGAAAAACTTAATTATTTTGCAAAACATGTTCTTCCCAAACCTCTCAACTTCAAAGCTACTGACACAGAAGAGCATCAAACTCATAGAAAACAACTCTCCATTGTAGGTCAATGTCTCTGCCTGTGGTTGTTTACTTAAACCCCTTGGAACCCAACTTAAAAGTGAAGTTTCTCCGCATCTACCTCTTTATAACATCAGTCCAAGAACAACCGCCGAGCCATTTTAGCCTAGTGAAGATATTAATGAGTTTACAAGGACCTTCCCGATCTAATTATGTCGAGCAACTGCAATATCTTACTGGGCCATGGCTCCCAGGGGAGTACACAAATCTACCAGGCAAGCAAAACTACTCGCCTACTTTTGACAAAACACTACATGCAGATACAAATAACACCAAACATCCTTCATTACCATCGTGGCAAGGAGATTAATTTAACTTGAAAATACCTGACTTCTGCTTTCAGATGATCACTATTAGTGAGAATGAGTACAGAGGCAGTAAAACATATAGCTCTTGTAAAAAAAATATCTAAATGAATTATGTTTTCACTGCAGAGTACTACACCTTTCCTTTCACAGAGAGAGAGAGAACGAGATCATGCAATGCAGAAGCTAAAACAAGATTAAATTAGCTTGTGATCATAGGAGTTTCAGTTCTTCAAGTATGTCAATACTATGCTCTTAAAAATGATGGTCCAAGTTGGAACCAAATAAGGTTAATAAGAGCAATACCACAGGACAACCATTTAGGGTCTCTGACAAACCATAAATGGGATGATTCTTGAAAGAACCATCCAAAAATCCAAACCCAGAAATGTTTACCCCTCCAGGACTGGATTTGAATAGCCCTGCTATAGGATTTTAAGTATTATCTGCATATTTCCCAGGGTGCCACCCATGCCTGTGTTTGCCAGTGACAGAGACATGGTTGTTTCATTCATTCACTATTAGTGCTTTGGCCTTCACCTAAGTGAATATGTTGTCGTTAAAATGTAATTATTTCAGACAATACAATCACTATATGATAAAGCCTTCTTTTGAGGTTCGTGTTTTACCCTAAGCCAGTGGTCTGAAACTCATAGTTTACAGGCTTCATCAGGCCTACATGTCACATAATGCTGGCTTGGAAAGTGATGTGTAATTCCTATGGAATCCAACCAGAGTGGGGATATCCAACATTTGGGATTTTTATTTCCCTGCAACCTACATTTAGAAAGACTACCAGGGAAGACGAAGATATGAGACTATCGTAAACATCTAAACCAAATTTTGCAAAAATATTCAGTAACGGATGCAATAACTTCAAGTAACAGAATGGAATAGTTTAGAAAAAATGTTGGTTATTTATATTTGAATAGTATAATATGAATCAATCAATCAAGGTAGATGCAAAAATATAGATATTATGCGAACAATTCTAAAAATCAACTTGCAATAGAGCATGCTGGGAAAAATGATAATGATGGGTGTAGTTTTGGCTCAACTTAACACCAACATTGGGGTTCTTTTACACCACTGAGTGTTAATGTAACTCTTGAATCAACGCTATAAATGTTACACTGAAATATCAACACTAGTTATCACTGGCCAATTTACTGTGAGCTAAGAAAGGGACACATCTGTAGGCTTCCATACATTTCAAGAATGTTTCAGAATTCTGAAGAACCCCACACTTAACTAAAAGGTTCTTTATCAGCCAATAGTTCTCCAATGAACATTAATAGCTGAGGAAGAACCATTTTTTTTTAAAGTTGACCCAAAATCCAGAAACACCCAAGTGATTCCATCCAATGTTTCCATACATTGAAACAAGCTATTTTTGTAGAGAGTAATATCGGTTTTGAGTCAAGAAATGTGTACCTTTCAACCTAAAATATTTGCGATTATTTTATGTCATTATTCCATGTAGCTGACTGCCACAGCAGCGGAGATGTGTAACAACTGTGCCTGAGCGCCCTCGTGGGGGATACTGAAGACAGTACAGCTGCGTTATAGGTATCTTACAAAAAAACAACCAAGTGTGACAATGAGAGTTGCGAGTGGGAAAGAAAAGAGTAGACTACTGGAGGGGCGTCAATATTTGGAAAAAGCCAAGGGATGGTTTTTCAATGCCGTCAAAACAATTTATTAAACTTTTTTTCAAGACATTTGAATATTTGTAGCTACTTTTTAACGTAATACCTGCAGTCAACTTGTGCAATACGTTAGGAGATAAAGCAGATTGCATTCTTCATTTCAACTGTCACATTCTTTTACATTATGAAGCTTATCGTAGTTCCCCAGAACAGTTGAGCAAGTCACGTGTTTGTTTGTTGAATAGCACAACGGGAGAAAGTGGGGGCTGATGAGTCCATAGTGTTCTAGATCTGCCGGCGAGTCTCTTGTGATTGTTACTCTTGTATGCAATTCACTACTAAATGTTTGCCATCAGATATCTTAGATTGGCTTCATGCTGTGTTTGAGAAGTCCAAGAACTCTGGGTGAGTTATCTATACAGCTGCTATTTTTTCCCTGTGCTTCCTACTAGCGTTTATTTTCTCATTCGTTCTTCTCCCCTCTGCTCCATGTACACATGCTGCTCTTCCTTCAGAAAAGCATACATCACAACTTTGTTAATTTGCACAATTTCTCTCATTCACTTTTGCTTGTAAATGTTTACACTCACTTGAAATGACATTTGGTAGCTACTAGCTATGCTTGTTTTATTATTATTATTATAAAAAATGGTACCCTTATTTTACCAGGTAAGTTGCCTGAGAACACATTCTTATTTACAGCAATGATCTGGGGAATAGGTACAGGGGAGAGGAGGGGGGATGATGAATGAGCCAGTTGGAAGGTTGTATAACTTTATGAGCTGGATTTGCCTGTCTTTGAAATTAGTTTATGTTTATTTTCGCGCTAGCATTTAGCTAATAGTTTCTATGGTATTTACTTGTGTACATTTTGTTAGCATTCTGGTAATAGACACCTAATGGACTTTTGTTGTGTTTTTAGCGACCGCTTGTGTGCTATACCGTAAATCCTGGGATGTTGAAGAACGGTTTGACATTATGAAAATATGGATACCGCCCAAGCCTACAGCATACCTCTGCACTCTTGCTTTTTCACTTTCTCTTCTCAAACATGACTTTGTATTTTGGCACTGTACCAGATCCACTCCATGGAAATACAGTAGCAACAGCTGCATTGTTTAGTATTGTTTGTTCCCTTAATTTCAGCGTGCATATATATCTCTTTCGTATGTATCATTGCTGAACTGCTTGCTACAGACATGCAGCGATGTAAGGTTGGCTGCAGGAGTTTGTACATTGTATTTACTATTTCTAATTGCAAGGAACCATCTTCTACATCTCTATGTGTCTTTTACCAGAAAACTGTGACATCTCTTTTTCCATTGTGCATAACTAACTTTACCTGTGATAGAGTTAGCCTGTCAACTTTCACACCAGCTCCTTCTCCAATGAAATAAAACTGTGAAACAAAATCAAGCTCAATATAATTTTTTTAGTTTTTACCTTCATTTAACTAGACAAGTCAGTTTATAACACATTCTTATTTACAATGACGGCCTAGGAACAATGGGTTAACTGCCTTGATCAGTGGCAGAAGAACCGATTTTTACCTTGTCAGTTTGAGGATTCGATCTAGCAACCTTTCGGTTACTGGCCCAAAGCTCTAACCACTAGGCGTAGCATATCAGCATATCGTGAGCAGAGGTTCTCCCATGAGGGTGCACATGGGCAGTTATTACCCATCTCTGCCGCTGTGGCAGTCGGTTCCATAAAATAATGATGTAAAATAATTGCAAATGTTTTAGTTGGAAAAATACATATTTCATGACTCAAAACCAATAGAAATATTTACAAAAATAGCTATTTCGGCCATACAATTTCAATGAAACCATGAATTTGTCCAGAGTTCACGTATTTTTGAATCATGCATTCACTGACAACGGAGCAGAATGAGTCCTGCACATGTCCCGTTTTTGCAGCTTTCTCAGTTCTGCAATCCAGGGAGAGAGAGGGCAAACCCCACTGAACTAATTTCAATGTATGGAATCAGTTGAGAGTTTGGGGTAAACTCAATGTTAGTGATGGCTGTTTAACAGTCTGATGGCCTTGAGATAGAAGCTGTTTTTCAGTCTCTCGGTCCCAGCTTTGACGCACCTGTACTGACCTCGCCTTCTGGATGATAGTGGAGTGAACAGGCAGTGGCTCAGGTGGTTGTTGTCCTTGATGATAATTTTGGCCTTCCTGTGACATCGGGGGGTGTAGGTGTCCTGGAGGGCAGGTAATTTGCCCCCGGTGATGCGTTGTGCAGACCTCACTTCCCTCTGGAGAGCCTTACGGTTGTGGGCAGAGCAGTTGCCGTACCAGGTGGTGATACAGCCCGACAGGACGCTCTCGATTGTGTATCTGTAAAGGTTTGTGAGTGTTTTTGGTGACAAGCAAAATTTCTTCAGCTTCCTGAGGTTGAAGATGCACTGTTGTGCCTTCTTCATCACGCTGTCTGGGTGGGTGGACCATTTCAGTTTGTCCGCGATGTGTACGCCGAGGAACTTAAAACTTTCCACCTTCTCCACTGCTGTCCTGTCGATGTGGATGGGGGTGGTCCCTCTGCTATTTCCTGAAGTCCACGATCATCTCCTTTCTTTTGTTGACGTTGAGTGTGAGGTTATTTTCCTGACACCACACTCCGAGGGCCCTCACCTCCTCCCTGTAGGCCTTCTCGTCGTTGTTAGTAATCAAGCCTAACACTGTAGTGTCGGCTGCAAACTTGGCGTACATGGCCACGCAGTCATGGGTGAACAGGGAGTACAGGAGAGGGCTGAGAACGCACCCTTGTGGAGCCCCAGTGTTGAGGATCAGTGGGGTGGGGACGTTGTTTAGGACTAGGACCCAGTTGCACAGGGCAGGGAGCTTAATGACTAGTTTGGAGGGTACTATGGTGTTGAATGCTGAGCTGTAGTCGATGAACAGCATTCTTACATGGGTATTCCTCTTGTCCAGATGGGTTAGGGCAGTGTGTAGTGTGATTGCATTTGGACCTATTAGGGCGGTAAGCCCTGGAGTAGGTCTAGGGTGTCAGGTAGGGTGGCAGTGATATGATCCTTGACTAGTCTCTAAAAGCACTTCATGATGACGGAAGTGAGGGAGGGCTTTGTATGCGTCGCGTGATGGCCTTTTACATTTTAAGAGCGAGATACTTTTCCGTGAATCTCTTAATATCTCTAACGGTATGGTAACGCTTTAGCAACATTACACAAACCATCTAAGATAACATCACTCTGCCTTTTGCCAGTACATACCCCCTGTCTTAGTTTTCATCATGTGGGAGACACAGAAAACAGAACCAAAGGATAGCGGGAGGGAGGGAGAGGGAGATGAAAACAGAGGAGAGCAACAGTGTAAAGCTCCTGTGAGGTCAGCATTGGCCATTGCAGTGTTTTTCTCTGGAAGATGTTTTAAAATTGAAGAGCAGCCTGAGGGTTTAGCCCCGCTGTTCATTAGAAACCACAGCCTGGTATCACATTCAAGACTCAGCCAGGGACAGCATGTACATATACTATAAAAGACAGGACACAGAGAGGCAGGGCTAACATATTTACAAAGAGTCATCATTAGAGTAGAATAGATTGAAATATAATAGTATATACAGGTAATAGAGTAGAAAAGAGTAGAACACATGCTGTGGTTCAGATGCTGTGTCGTGGGATAAGTGCTGCAGTATCATGTTGTCTCCTCTGTTTGAAAGGGTTGGAGTGATGGTCAGTGTTTCCTTGTGGGACAGATCCTCCAACCCAAATCTGTGTTGATGTGGAGATCTGCTGTGTCCCATATCACAAGACCTATCTATTATTAATTTGTACTCTACAGAGTTGAGAGGAAAGGAGAACAGAAAAATAAAGTTGCTCTGGGATGTACAGAAAGTTTCACACACACACAGATGCATACAAACAGAGTGCTTAAGGCAACATTAAAGAGAGGAGATAACAGTTCCCATCAATCAGCATTCATCAAACACACACATAAACACTTGGCTGTCTATTCACAACAAGGAAGCAAAAGGATAGCCCATGGCTATGAGCATGTCATTTTGTCTGTGTCAAAACATGTTTCATGTGAAAAGGGTGTTATACTATACCACCAGAAACCCTCTAATGTGCTAACGAAAACCAGAATTTACACAAAAGCTAAGATGGTGCTGACAGAGAGAGCTGCCTCACTTCTAGTTATTAGGAAACTTTGCAATATTGTTTTTTTATATATTATTTCTTACATTGTTAGCCCAGAAAATCTTACGTGTTGTTACTTATAGCCGGGAATAACTATTTTTTATAAGAGCGACATCAACTTACCAGCCTACGACCAAGAATTACAACTTTTCCGAAGTGGATCCTTTGTCCGAAACCACCCAGAGCATTTGAACTAATTCCAGAGGCTGACCTGAAACAACGCCGCCGGAGAAGAGGAAGATGGAGCGGTCCTTCTGGTCAGATTTCGGAGGCGTGCACACCACGCTTCCGAGTATATTACTCACTAATGTCCAGTCTTTAGAATACAAGGTAGATGCAATTAGGGCAAGGGCTGCTTTCCAGAGAGACATCAGGGATTGTAACATACTCTGTTTCACAGAAACATGGGGATATGCTGTCGGAGTCGGTACAGCCACCAGGATTCTTTGTGCATTGCACCGAAAGGAATAAACATATCTACTGGAAGAAGAAGTGCGGGGTTGTATGTTTCATGATTAACAACTCATGGTATAATTATAATAACATACAGGTACTCAAGTCCTTTTGTTCACCTGACTAATAATTCTTCACAATCAAACGCCGACCATATTCTATTACAAGAGAATTCTCTTCAGTTATTGTCACAGCCGTGTATATCCCCCCTCAAGCTGATACCACGACATCCCTCAAGGAACTGCACTGGACTTAATGCAAACTGGAAACCATATATCCTGAAACTGCATTTATTGTAGCTGGGGATTTTAACAAAGAAAATTTGAGATTAAGGCTACCTAAATTCTATCAGCATATAAACTGTAGCACTCACGCTGGACAAACACTGGATCACTGCTACTCTGTGATGCATACTCGGCCCTCCCCCGCCCTCCATTCGGAAAATCTGACCATGACTACATTTTTCACCTCCCTTCCTATAGGCAGAAAACCAAAGAGGAAGGACCTGTGCTAAGGACTATTCAACACCTTTCTGACCAATCAGAATCCACACATCAAGATTGTATTGATCCTGCGGACTGGGATATGTTCCATGTAGCCTCAGAGAATAATATTGATGTATACGCTGATTCGGTGAGTGAGTTTATAAGGAAGTGTACAGGAGAAGTTGTACCCACTGTGAAACCTACAAAACCCGTGGAAAGATGGTGGCATTCGAGCAAAACTGAAAGCGTGAACCACCGCATTTAAACAGCCATCACAAACACATAGAGGCTCCTGCATACGTACAGACTTGAAATCATTGGCCACTTTAATAAATGGATCACTAGTCACTTTAATAATGCCACTTTAATAATGTTTACATATCTTGCATTGCTCATCTCATATGTGTATACTGTATTTTATACCATCTATTGCATCTTGCCTATGCCATTCTGTCATTGCTCATCCATATACTTATATATTCTTATTCCATTCCTTTACTTAGATTTGTGTGTATTAGGTAGGTGTTGTGGAATTGTTAGATATTGCTGCACAGTCGGAACTAGAAGCAAAAGCACTTCTTTATACTCGCAATAACATCTGCTAACCATGTGTATGTGACAAATGAAATATAATTTGACACAAACACCAACTTTCCTGTATCTTACAAAAGCACAAAAACATAGATAAGTAGCACATTGGAAGTAACACAACTTTGCATGGGGGGGAACAATCTTCGGTAACACATTATAACATTAAGGCGGCCAGGCACTGTTCTGCCTGATTGGGCCTCTTGCAACCCTGTGCTGCTAAGGTAAAGGCAGTGTTTTGCTGTTGAATGTCAGTGATACACATCACACCCGTCTTCCTCCCATGCTCCATCTGGTTTCTGCAGATGTCTCAATCAAGGTAGAATCTGCCTAGTGTCAGTAGTGACTGGGCAACCTTGGGTACATACTGTATTGTATTGTACTGTACTGGCTTCTGTAGAAATATGGATGTACTGTGTAATACTCTTCTCAGCTCAAAGTTTGGCTAGAGTAGAAGTGGTAACTGACAATTCAGCATCACACGCCTCAAAAACCCTCACATAACTTTTTGTGTTGCAAATACACTTTGTTACACTTGTCGACAAGTAACAGATCAAGTTTCTCTAGGTTAGCCAACTGTGCTAGCAATCTCCTTTTGTGCAATTGTTCCTCTGATAATATAACGTGATTTTCAGAGAAAGAATACTTTTTCTAAAGTATTTTCTCGCTAACATAGCGTGATGCTAAAAACACAATTTGTACAGTTTGTTTTCAATAATGTAACGTCATGCTAAAGCCTCATTTTTGTTGTTTATCTCTGCTAGCGTAGCATCATGGTAAGACCTCAGTTTGTCTCTGCTAGCGCAGCTTCACGCTAAAAACTCAATTTAGCCAGGACGGTCACCCTATCACACACCCTGCAGGGGGGCCACATTAAAGGTAATGTCTCCCCCAGTTTAGCTCTCCTTCATTTCATTCTCCCATCTCTCCTTAATGAACTCCCACAGAATTACCAATTCACAACGTGCTGCGTTTTTATGATTCTATTTGTTTATCCATCTCTGATTTCCTCCTCTTTCTCTTCACCGGGCGCAGCCTCTTTCATTTTATTGGCCACTGTTAGCGATGGACGGGCATCGGGTGCTCGTGAACGGAGCCCGTTTTGAGATTAGCCGATTAGGTTGTTCATCACTCAGGGACCCCCGTCGAGCCGACGCTATTGGAGCGTTGGCCAAATCACCGCATCTCTGGAAGGCATTCCACTATAATTGAATGCACAATAATTTCCCCATTAATAAATCCGTCATATTGCAGCTTATGCATGAAATGTCCACATTATCTGTTGCATTTTGTTAATGTCTTGCTCCTCTCCAGTACATTCAATAGACAGTTGAATGGAGGAAGAGTGATGTAATGAGTGAGTGAGGAGAGTGGGAGGAGGGAAGAGGTTACCAATAGTATCTCCTATTTTATTTATCCCCATTTCTTTTCTTGGATGCAGAAGAAAATTAAAGAACATTGATCACGTGAAACATTGCCAGGGTGAGTTGCCAGGCCAACACTAACTGGCTGATTGGTTGACTGTCGCTCTGAGGAGTTGATCTGTCCATTTTCTTTTTGGGGAATCTATTGCTCTTACTCTGTTATTTATTGAAGTGTGGCTCGGGAAACATTTCATTAGAGGATATTTAGAGGCTCCCGAGTGGCGCAGTGGTCTAAGGCACTGCATCTCAGTCCAAGAGGAATGACTACAGTTCCTGGTTTGAATCCAGGCTGCATCACATCCGGCCATGATTGGGAGTCCCATAGGGCGGCGCACAACCTCCGGTTTGGCCGGAGGTTACATTAATGAATAAAATATCTGACTCTGATATTCTGTACTGCTGATACTGCACATAAAACCTGGATTCTGATCTCTCACTCACACATACACACAGGTGCACACAAACTCTCTGTCTCTCGCTCTCTCACACATACACAAACACAGACAAAATGTAAACAATGTATTTCGACCAACCTTTAAAACCAAAGGAAAAGCTGCACACTCTAGTCGCTTTGCTGCATTCATTTATTTTCCAATGTTTCAACAGCAAGCTGTCTTCCTCAGGGCTTCATTTCTAACAACCACAACAACAGGCATGATCTTGTATCTAGTGGTTCCCCAACTTTTTATGATCCTGTACCCCTTCACACATTCAACCTCCAGCTGCGTACCCCCTCTAGCACCAGGGTCAGCGCACTCTCAAATGTTGTTTTTTGCTGTAATTGTAAGCCTGCCACACACACACTATATTTATTAAGCATAAGATTGAGTGTGAGGTTTTGTCACAACCCGGCTTGTGGGAAGTGACAAAGAGCTCTTATACGACCAGGACACAAATAATATAATAATAATAATAAATAATAAATAATTGTCCTCTTTATTTAATCATCTTACCTATAAAATCTTATTCACAATTTCCGTTGAACAAATAATTCACCACAGGTTAATGAGAAGGGTGTACTTGAAAGGATGCACATAACTCTACAATGTTGTATTGTAGAGAGTCTGTCTTAAATCATTTCCCACACACAGTCTGTGCCTGTACTTAGTTTTCATGCTAGTGAGGGCCGAGAATCCACTCTCACTTAGATATATGGTTGCAAAGAGCATCAGTGTCTTAACAGCACCATTTGCCAAGGCAGGATACTCTGAGCGCAACCCGCAAGTGGTTTCTGATTAAATGAAATTTTCATAGAACCGATTGTTGCAATTTCGATGAGCCTCTCTTGTTCAGATATCGTAAGTGGACTGGAGGCAGGGCATGAAAGGGATAATTTATCAAGTTTGTTTTTGGTCATCCATTTCAGGAAAGTACCTGCGTAATTGCTCACCCAACTCACTCAGGTGCTTCGCTATATCACATTTGACATTTTCTGTAAGCTTGAGTTAATTTGCACACAAAAATCATACAATTATGGAAAGACCTGTGTTGTCCTGTTAATGAAGACAGAGAAGAGCTCCAACTTCTAAATTATAACCTCAATTTTGTCCCACACATTGAATGTAGTTGCGGAGAGTCCCTGCAGTCCTAGATAGAGTCCCTGCAGTCCTAGATTCAGATCATTCATGCGAGAGAAAACATCACCAAGATAAACCAGTTGTGTGAGAAACTCGTCATCATGCAAGTGTTCAGACAAGTGAAAATTATGGTCAGTAAAGAAAACTTTAAGATCGTCTCTCAATTTAAAAAAACGTGTCAATACTTTGCCCCTTGATAACCAGCGCACTTCTTTATTTTGTAAAAGCATTACATGGTTGCTGCCCTTATCATCGCATAGTTCAGAAGCCTTGCTTTAAGTTAACAGTTTTCACTGTAGTGTTTAAAGCATCTTTCAAGCTTTTCAGGCATTCCCTTGGCAGCAAGAGCCTCTCGGTGGATGCTGCAGTGTACCCAAGTGGTGTCGGGATCAACTGCTTGCACGCGCGTTACCACTCCACTATGTCTCCCTGTCATGGCTTTTGCACCATCAGTAAAGATACCAAAATGAGCAGCAGCTACGTTTTGCTACATACCATTAGTGGAATTTGCACGAGAGAGTTAATATGATTGGATGTTAATTATTTTTCTAGGCTACCTGCATTTGACAATGTGGTGTTATTTTGCTGAACACTAGATGGTTTAATTTTATTTTTGGCAGTGAAACGAGGCTACTCAGGCGAGAAAAAATACCTCACCCAAATGTATAGCCCTGTTGGAACATATAAATAGACTGTTTGAAAATGAGAAGACGGCATCCCCAGTTTGGGAATACCTGCCGTATACAATTTGTTTCCTTGGCATCTGTGTGTTGCAAACTGATACTGTGTCTTCAGGTTTGACAGACTGCCAATCTGACTGTGATTTATTCACATCATCAGACTGCACAGACTCTGTGATAATTGCTCGGAATGTTCCAAGAATAGACTTCCCATCAGATGAAAAAGTCAAACCAACAAGTGCGTGCGTGTGTGTGAGTGTTTGTGAATGTGTGTGAGTGTGTGTGAGTGTGTTTGAGTGTGTGTGCGCTGCATCAGTGAGTGCATAAATGCAGCGTTTCCCAAACATGGTACTCGGGACCACAGCGGATGCACGTTTAGTTTTTTGCCCTCACACTACACAGCTGATTCAAATAGCTGTGTAGTGTTAGGGCAAAAACCAAAACGTGCACTCCTTGGGGTCCCGAGAACCGAGTTTGGGAAACACTGCATTACTGTTATGCAAAGTTCAGGCTGGCTTGTAAACGGCTGGTTCAGGAAGGATGCACAAGGTGAAGGCCACCACCTATTAAAACACAAGGTGAAGGCCACCACCTATTAAAACACAAGGTGAAGGCCACCACCTATTAAAACACAAGGTGAAGGCCACCACCTATTAAAACACAAGGTGAAGGCCACCACCTATTAAAACACAAGGTGAAGCCCACCACCTATTAAAACACAAGTTGAAGGCCACCACCTATTAAAACACAAGGTGAAGCCCACCACCTATTAAAACACAAGGTGAAGGCCACCACCTATTAAAACACAAGGTGAAGCCCACCACCTATTAAAACACAAGGTGAAGGCCACCACCTATTAAAACACAAGGTGAAGGCCACCACCTATTAAAACACAAGGTGAAGGCCACCACCTATTAAAACACAAGGTGAAGCCCACCACCTATTAAAACACAAGGTGAAGGCCACCACCTATTAAAACACAAGGTGAAGCCCACCACCTATTAAAACACAAGGTGAAGGCCACCACCTATTAAAACACAAGGTGAAGGCCACCACCTATTAAAACACAAGGTGAAGCCCACCACCTATTAAAACACAAGGTGAAGCCCACCACCTATTAAAACACAAGGTGAAGGCCACCACCTATTAAAACACAAGGTGAAGCCCACCACCTATTAAAACACAAGGTGAAGGCCACCACCTATTAAAACACAAGGTGAAGCCCACCACCTATTAAAACACAAGGTGAAGGCCACCACCTATTAAAACACAAGGTGAAGGCCACCACCTATTAAAACACAAGGTGAAGCCCACCACCTATTAAAACACAAGGTGAATGCCACCACCTATTATTAAAACACAAGGTGAAGGCCACCACCTATTATTAAAACACAAGGTGAAGGCCACCACCTATTATTAAAACACAAGGTGAAGGCCACCACCTATTATTAAAACACAAGGTGAAGGCCACCACCTATTAAAACACCAGGTTTCCAAAAAGAGTTGAAATAATTAATTTAGAGCTGCTGGTTGCCTAATGCTCTTTAGACATAAAAACATTAATGTCACGTGTGTGTGTGTGTGTGTGTGTGTGTGTGTGTGTGTGTGTGTGTGTGTGTGTGTGTGTGTGTGTGTGTGTGCACAAGCATACACATGCATAAGTGTGAAGCTGTACAATGTGTAATGTCATTGAAATTAAGTGGTTGTGTGCTCTGAAATGAGTTTCAGTTAACACAGAACCTCACAGTACCTCAACCTAACTTTCAATGCAGCGAAGAAAAACACTAAGCAAATCCTTTCTGTTCCTGAGACATTGGGAAACGTGTCTTATTTATCAAAAGTCAACAAAACACGGTAGCATGGCCTCTTCACCTCTGCCACAATGTATTTTAAAACTCTAGATATTAATGGTTCAATTAATAAAAATGCATAATCAGTACATTGATTTCCACATGCATAAAGTAATGATGACTATGAGACAGGAAACATGGCCTATAGTGCTAGTGTGCGTGTGTGTGTCTATGTTCAGACCAGCTCTCTTTTCCGATGAAAACACCAGTCCCTTCCACGGATGACACTCAGAATGCAATGTAACCATTAATGAAAAAGTTAATGGGGCATTTTCTAACATATCAATTTGCATTTTTACAATTTGGGGCCACAAATGATGTCTGCCGAGCCAGGCCAATATTATTTTGCTCAGGGAAATAGTTCTAATGTGTTTTATGGACATCAAATATTGTGAATAATGATGCGTCCACGGAATGCAAATCAGATGACAGTTGATAGGCTGTGATCAACAGTGCCTGTATAAGAGCTTTTTCACACACACTGAAATGTTTGTAGCGAGATAGCACATCTCCACCGCCACAGCCGTGTACACATAAAGTAGATTCACACACACACAAACGCTTACACAAACAGATATGTACATGAAAGCATGCACACACAAACTTGTGTGTTTCATTACCATGCGTAGAGCCACCCCCTGCTGTACAATGTGCTGTCTGGTCTGAGTGTGTTCCTGCTCATCAGCATGATCTCACACACACTTGGCTAGAACATTCTCTCTCTCTCTCTCTCTCTCTCTCTCTCTCTCTCTCTCTCTCTCTCTCTCTCTCTCTCTCTCTCTCTCTCTCTCTCTCTCTCTCTCTCTCCATCAAACAGGATCAGTAAACCTAAAGAATAGACCGTTAGAAGAGGTCTTGGGAGTGCAGTGTCAATATGAGTGTCTGATTTGCTTTCAGATGAGTACTCACTGCATCTCAGAACGTGATTATCAAACGCACGCACACACACACACACACACACACACACACACACACACACACACACACACACACACACACACACACACACACACACACACACACACACACACACACACACACACACACACACACACACACACGCACACACACACACACACACACACATACCTCATCTCTAACACGTTACTCACACCTCTCACACGTCTGTCTACGGGTGCCCACACGACAGCGTTACTTTCTGATACATTAAAGAGAAAATAGAATCCTTTTCTCAGTGGGACGTCCATTTACAACCAAGGGCTGAGAATCAGTGACGGTGAAGCCATTTTGTCACCCCTCCGTCCCCAGGGTGGAGGGCAGAGGGATTGGGCTTTCAAGGTGTAAATGTAAATGTAGCAACCATTTGCATGAGATGCATAAACACATTTTATGCACACACCCACACACATAAACAACATACACACACATACCCACGCTGAGGATATTTAATCAGATGCTGCTCTCACCTGGGGGTTCAGGATGATGGTGTTGGTGTTTGTGTGAGAGAGATGACAATACTGGAGAGATACTGAATAAGGAGTAAACTAGAGTCCAAATATCCTAATCCTTGGGGTGTTAAACTCAACGTAGGTCCATTATCATTTCTACACAGTTTTGATTTGGTTTTAGTCATTTTAAAGTATTTTATGTTTGTTTTCCACCCGCGGGCTGTATGTTTGACACCCCTGTCTTAATCCATTGTAACAGTTTATTAGAACAGTTAATAGATATTCCGAGATCATGTAACAACACCTCTTTCACATCTCTGAGTGTATCGTAGCATTCTCACTTTCATTACTTCAAATTGCTACTTATTCACTAGTGCGGTCATAGAGGCCACATGTATTATGCTACTTACTCCACATCAACATTTGCAAATGAAGTCACCCACAGTTTTCATTCTTTTTCTTTTCTTTTCTCCCTCTCTCTCACCTTTACTTTGTCTCATTAAACCACTCTCTCTCTCCCTCCATTTCTCTCCTGTTTCCTCCGCTACCAGTGCGTTCTGAGTGCGATGGGCAATAACACAGCACGTTGTTAGCAAGTTAACGCTAACTGCTATGCTAATATCATTCATCAAAGAGACCAGATTGGGTTTGCTGTGATTCGGAGGATCCAATGGTTCCAGCGGTGCACAGGTATTTTTTCTTCTTCACTAAAAAGCAAATTTGCAAGGCCCCCAAGACGGCCCAACTAATGATGGACAAAGAGGTTTTTCCAGCAAATTTCATGGGGCATGATCCAAAGATAATAGGTTTTCAGCCCCAACGACAATCCAATTACCATGCCAATCAAAGCCGATGGCATTCTGGCTAATTGTCAAATCTGTCTGTCAGTATAAAACAGTAACATGGTTTAAGTCCAATAAATCTTATTTCAAACCAGGCTCAAACTATGCCTGCCTTTTTTTTTGGACCAACTTTATATTTATTACTTTTTAAAATGTTATTGTTTTGAGGGGGGGGGGTTACAGGTACAAAAACAATTTAAAAAATGCATACAAAGATAGCCCCCACCTCAAGCCCCATCTGCCCACATCCTCCCTCCCCACCCGGATATCATATTTCCCACCACTTCTCATCCAACCCTACAACTGAGGTTGCTTATCATTTCCCCTTCCATCCATCTCCTGACTCTCCCCTTGTATTTCCCCTGGTCCCAGTACCACCCCTTCCCAATGGGCCTCAAAGAAAAAAAAGTAACAAAAGTCTAAATAAATATATAAACAGGGACTGTGAGATGTTATTTGGATTATAATTAATTAATGGACATTTTTTGTAGGATTGATTTCATTTTTTTGTTACAGAAAACCAAGTCTGAAATTTTTAAGTGGAAATGACAAACTTTTGAAGCCTTTCAAAACCTTGAAAACGTTACAATTTTGCATTTCATGCCGTGCAGGAAAATTTGCAGCAACATAATAGAGATCAAATTACAATCCCACATCTGTAATTGTTTTTTTATTGTGGGGGTTTAGCTGAGATTGTTCTTTATAGAGTCAAGTAGGTTTGTACAGGCCTCAATTGTTCCTTGACTAGCACCACGGATTCTAGCTGTTAATAATTATAATGTTATAATAATTGTAACTGTATCCACTGGTTAAATGGGAGAGAATGAGGTGGTTGTCATCTTAGAGCCAAAAACAATTTCGCAGCAGTGCTGCCTGCCAGCAGTAATCTTTAATGATTCATTGAGAGATTCAAGGGGCTATCATTGTCAAGAAACATAATATAGTAGATGCAACACATTCAATATTTAAATATATGCACTTCTAAATGAATTCTGCAACTTTGCCCAAGAAGCATTTAACTGCAGGGCACTCCCACATCAGATGAAGGAATGTGCCTAGCTCATTTAGGGAGCACACGGAAGAGTTGGGAGTTGGGGCCAATTTCACAGTAAAATGTTTCCTTTTTGTTAAATACAGTCTGTGAACAAACTTAAAATATATAAATTGATGGTTCGGATTACAAGACGTCAACGTCATATTTTTCCATATTCTGTTCCAAGGATCCGCCCCTTTTTTTCAATTTTTGCCTAAAATGACATACCCAAATCTAACTGCCTGTATCTAAATTGCACCTGGGCTGGCATAATACACTATGGCCTGAAGCTAGGGTATGCATATACTTGATACCATTTGAAATTAAACACTTTGTATTTTGTGCGAATGTTAATTAAGTCATTTTGCCACAACTTTGGAAGACCCATTTGTGACCAAGCTTTAACTTCCTGACTCATGTCCCCATGTGCAGTTGTAAACCGTAGTCTGGCTTTTTTAATGGCGGTTTTGCAGCATTGGCTTCTTCCATGTTGGGCGGTGTTTAAATGTCGATTTAGGACTCGTTTTACTGTGGATATAGATACTTTTGTACCTGTTTCCCCCAGCATCTTCAAAAGGTCCTTGCTGTTGTTTTGGGATTGATTTGCACTTTTTGCAGCAAAGTACATTCATCTCTAGGAGACAGAACGCGTCTCCTTCCTGAGCGGTATGACTGCTGCGTGGTCCCATTGTGTTTATGCCTGTGTGCTGTTGTTTGTACATATGAATGTGGTACCTTCAGGAATTTGGAAATTGCTCCCAAGTATGACCCAGACTTGTGGCGGTCTACAATTTTATTCTGAGGTCTTGAATGACTTCTTTTGATTTTCCCATGATGTCAAGCAAAGAGGCACTGAGTTTGAAGGTAGGCCTTGAAATATATCCACAGGTACACCTCCAATTGACTCAAATGATGCCAATTGACTCAAATGATGTCAATTAGCCTATCAGAAGCTTCTAACGCCATGACATTTTTTTGAATTTTCCAAGCTGTTTAAAGGCACAGTCAACTTAGTGTATTTAAACTTCTGACTCACTGGAATTGTGATTAAGTGAATTCATCTGTCTGTGAACAATTGTTGGAAAAATGACTTCTGTCATGCAGAAAGTCGATGTCCTAACCGACTTTCCAAAACTATAATTTGTTAACAAGAAATTTGTGGAGTGGTTGAAAAATAGGTTTTAATGACTCCAACCAAAATTTTTGTAAGCTTCCATCTTCAACTGTATATCTGGGGAAGGGTATAAAACAATTTCCAGAGATTTTAAAGCTTCCAAGAGCACAGTGGTCTCCATCTTTGGGAAACTGAAAAAATATTGAACTACCCAGACTCTGCCTCGAGCTGGCTGTCCAACCAAACTGAGCAACTGGGCATGAAGGACCTTTGTCAGGGAGGTGACCAAGAACCCAATGACTACTCTGACAGAACTTCAGAGTTCCTTGGCTGAGATGGGAGAACCTGCCAGAAGGAGAACAGTCTCTACAGCACTTCACAAATCTGGGCTTTATGGGAGATTGGCTGGACTGAAGCCACTCCTGAGGAAAAGGCACATGACAGCAAACTTGGAGTTTGAAAAAATCCATGTGAAATACTCTGAGAGCATGATGCAAAAGATTCTGTTGTCTGATGAAACAAAACGTTAACTCTGGCCTGATTTCAAAGTGCTATGTCTGGAGAACCAGGCACAGCTCATCACCTGTTTAACACCATCCCTACCGTGAAGCATGGTGGTGGCAGCATCATGGGCAGAGACTGGGCACAGACTGAGAGAATGGTTGAGGAACAACAAACGGAGCCAAATACAGGAAAATCCTTGACGAGATCCTGATGCAGAGTGCAAACAACCTTTCCAACAGGACAATGACCCAAAGCATACAGCCAAGGCAATGCTGGAATGGCTTCAGAACAAAAATGTGAAAGTCCTTGAGAATAAGTCAAGGGATATGAATACTTTCTGAGGGCAATGTATGTTGCTCTAACATACACAGATACATTAAAATAGGTGCTTTTGAATTGCAGAGCTTTGCTGAGATGAGGGGTTTTGCATTTCCTTCCCATGTCTGTCTTGGTATGAGCTTGATTTATATAAGCTTTAACTCTGTCATAGAAACCTAAAAAGAGCTCACACCGAGACTCCCATATATAGAAGTATATCCCAACACACAACCACACATACACACACACACACCAACAAACAAAAAGGCAGCATCAATAACACAAATGATTAAACATTCATGGCATTTTCAGTGGAACATCTGCTCTATGTGGGGCTGTAGCCTGAGGGACTGGGTGAATCAAGAGGATTTCTCACAGAGAAGCTCAAGAAAGCAATAAGATGGTAAGAAGACAGCAGGAGATTTACACACACACACACACACACACACACACACACACACACACACACACACACACACACACACACACACACACACACACACACACACACACACACACACACACACACACACACACACATACACACACATACACACACACACACACACACACACACACACACATGGTAAACACAAACAGATAAGCTACACAAAAACACAAACACACACAGACATACAAAACAAAGACTGAAAGTGTGTGCGTGTGTTGTGTGACTTTCAACGCTGCTAAACAGCTAATCTCAGGTATTGTCACTTTGTATTCTTTATTTTGTCCTCCATAATTGGAGACTAGTTCAGCCATTTGGAGACTGATTCGATGTCTAGAGTTATATAATGGGTCAATGTTCGACATTAATCAATCAAGTACTGGGGGAACAGAAACAGAACAGAAACCAGCAGTTCTGCGGACCACAAGGCCTGGAGTTCACCAGCCCAGCCCTAGACTTGGCACAGTGAGTTTGGCCCAAAAGGAAGTGAGGCTTGTTTCTTTCCTCTTCACCTTGCCGAGCCCACCCACTACACCGCTCGACACACACACCTAACTGACCAACCAGATTAACCACACACACCTTCTGTTGAGAAAACATCTGTCTCTATTTTGTGAAGGAATATTAGGCCTAATAAATGTAGTTATGAGGCTTGGTTTAGGTATCCAGAGCATTCATCTTCCCACTGAGAGCCCACAATGCACTAGTCAGTCCAAATCTCCACACCAAGGTCAAATCATAACATGAGATCTGCTCTCATAGCTCAATGTTTGGGATGTAATTTTGGATAGGGAACAAATGATTTAATCACAGTACATAACCACTATAACGGCGTTGTCCCTAATGTGCAGTTTTTATTTTTTTTACCATGTTGAATGAGCCCTTAATCTCTAAACCCTGCTATGTCCTTGAGTTATGACCACGAGGAAGCACGCAGCTTGGTGAGAACAGTCCTATGAATTATATCAATTCATAAAGTTGCTCATGTCCAGATTTCATTAGCCACACATTAGCTGCCTTTTTATGTTTATTACCAATGTGATATAATCTATAAATAACGGTTTAGTGAGCGCGGAAGCTAGGCTGGACATCGGGCTTTAATGGTAAGGAGATACATCATTCAAATTGACAATGGGTAATAGCAAGCAATGGGTCAATGGCTACAAATTACAGCAGCACAATTACAACCCATCATTTCTGTTGGTCCAGAGCATTCGCAACTGTGGTGAAAATGATTCAAATTTGAACGTGACAGAAAATACACCCAAACAGCTCTTTGTAACCTCACACAAACCCTGTAACTCCCTGAATGTACAGTGCCTTGCAAAAGTATTCATCCCCCGTTTTTTACTATTTTGTTGCATTACAAACTGAAATTTAAATTATTTTTATTTGGATGTCATGTAATGGACATATACAAAATAGTCTAAATTGGTGAAGTGAAATGAAAAAAAAAAACTTATTTCAAAATAAAAAAAATTAAATAAAAATGGAAAAGTGGTGCATGCATATGTATTCACCTGTAAGAGGTGCGTACTGGCGGCAGAGAAGTCAGGCACAGGAGAACAAAAACTGTGTTACAACGGCACAGTTTCATAATAAAAATTACCGTAAACATAACAATCAAATACAATGGGTACAAAACCCGTCACACACCAGATATAACGTGCACAAGCACTTACAATAAACTATTCCGGACAAGGACATGGGGGGAACAGAGGGTTAAATACACAACATATAATGATGGAATAGAAACCAGGTGTGTGGGAAGACAAGACAAAACAAATGGAAAATGAAAAGTGGATCAATGATGGCTAGAATCAAATCAAATTTCAAATCAAATTTATTTATATAGCCCTTCGTACATCAGCTGATATCTCAAAGTGCTGTACAGAAACCCAGCCTAAAACCCCAAACAGCAAGCAATGCAGGTGTAGAAGCACGGTGGCTAGGAAAAACTCCCTAGAAAGGCCAATACCTAGGAAGAAACCTAGAGAGGAACCAGGCTATGTGGGGTGGCCAGTCCTCTTCTGGCTGTGCCGGGTGGAGATTATAACAGAACATGGCCAAGATGTTCAAATGTTCATAAATGACCAGCATGGTCGAATAATAATAAGGCAGAACAGTTGAAACTGGAGCAGCAGCATGGCCAGGTGGACTGGGGACAGCAAGGAGTCATCATGTCAGGTAGTCCTGGGGCATGGTCCTAGGGCTCAGGTCCTCCGAGAGAGAGAAAGAAAGAGAGAAGGAGAGAATTAGAGAACGCACACTTAGATTCACACAGGACACCGAATAGGACAGGAGAAGTACTCCAGACATAACAAACTGACCCCAGCCCCCCGACACATAAACTACTGCAGCATAAATACTGGAGGCTGAGACAGGAGGGGTCAGGAGACACTGTGGCCGCATCCGAGGACACCCCCGGACAGGGCCAAACAGGAAGGATACAGAAGACCAGCGACGCCAACCGCCGAACGCCGCCCGAACAAGGAGAGGAACCAACTTCGGTGGATGTCTTAGCATCACCCCATATGCTATGAATCCACTAAATAAGATCTGGTGCAACCAATTACCTTCTGAAGTCACATAGTTAGTTAAATAAGTGTCACATGGTGCAAGTATATATCCACCTGTTCTGAAAGGCCCTAGATTCTGCAACACCATTAAGCAAGGGGCACCACCAAGCAAGCGGCACCATGAAAACCAAGGAGCTCTCCAAACAGGTCAGCGACAAAGTAGTGGACAAGTACAGATCAGGGGTGGGTTCTAAAAAAAAAACGGAAACTTTGAACAGCCCACAGAGCACCATTAAATCTATTATTTGAAAATTTAAACAATATGGCACCACAGGAAACCTGCGTAGAGAGGGCCGTCCACCAAATCTCATGGACCAGGCAAGGAGGGCATTAATCAGGGAGGCAGCAAAGATAACCCTGGAGGAGCTGCAAAGCTCAACAACTGAGATTGGAGTATCTGTCCGTAGGACCACTTTAAGCCATACACTCCACAGAGCTGGGCACAATAAACATATTTTGAATCTTTAAAGTGGTAGGCATGTTGTGTAAATCAAATGATACAAACCCCCCAAAAAACAAGTTTATTTCCAGGTTGTAAGGCAGCAAAATAGGAAAAATGCCAAGGGGGTGAATAGTTTCTCAAGTCACTGTAGCTATATCAATGCCCTTTTGTCATCTTAATACCATATTGAATGGATAAAGCCCAGATACTTAGTCCAAATGGGCATTTTCCAATAATTTCTCATATTAAAATATATTGTCATGTACGCAGTAATGTGACAAATCAATCACACTGCTTTATTTGGGCATATATCAAAGCCCTCTAAAGAGAAGGCTTTGGCCTTAGCAGAGAAGATCATGAGACATCAATGTTATTTTTATGTTTTCTGCCAATTACAGAAGCGCTCAAGGACTGTGTCATAGAAGATAAAAGGGCCAAATCTGCACCCCCACACACATTGGAATACTGTATGTGAAGTATAGAGGACCCAGATTCTTGGAACTGTGAGTCCTCATGTGTCATTGATAGACACACACACGTTGAGCAACAGGACAAGAGGGGCCAGCATTATTATGATTTTTTCCTTTATTTAAGTAGGCAAGTCAGTTAAGAAATCTTATTTTCAGTGATGGCCTAGGAACAGTGGGTTAACCGCCTTATTCAGAGGCAGAACGACATATATATATTTTTTTACCTTGTTAGCTCAGGGTTTCGAACTTGCAACCTCTCGGTTACTAGTCCAAAGCTCTAAGCAGGTAGCACCTGCTACCTGCCGCATCACATTGATGTGATTAACTCCCTATCGCTGAGCGTGTGCCCAAGAATTAACAGCCCCACACCCCACGCCCCTGTCCCCTGCCTTCTAAATATTAGTCTAATCGCAAATACATAGTGTAGCTTCAGGGAGAGAGGGAGGGGTTAGAGAGAGACAGAGATAAGCCAAGAGGATAAGCTAACATAAATTAATAACCTTGATGGAGATCTGCCTGTTTAACATAATTTCACTGGGAAAGTACCCTGTCCGTAAAATCATACTCTTCATCTTGATTATTTTCAACAATGGGAAATAACATTGTTCTATTTACTACTTAACCTCTGTTTATTTTGATATCTGTCGCCATCCAAATAAACCAGCCAGAGGACCAGCCAGAGGACCAGCACTGTGTATGTGTTTCAAAATCCAATGACATACTAGGCCTTGGATATAAGGGTACAAACACACACACACACGCGCGTGCACACGCACACACACACACACACACACACACACACACACACACACACACACACACACACACACACACACACACACACACACACACACACACACACACACACACACACACACACACTTTGATGTAAAATAGCTCATCAGAGGCATTTGCACCCATAAGCCTTTTCCGGAGTTCCAGGAAGAGGGGAGGAGAGAAGAGGGAATGTTAACTGTGATGGTAACCAACGGTAACCAACCACGGGGGACTTGGCATTCTGCCGGGCTCACCTCAGAACAGCTGGCTGTTAAACGGCCAGGCACAGAGACATGCATACTTAAAGGAAGGAATTAAAACAAGCGCTCTAATGACCACGTTGGAGTTTAGCTTCCTCCGTCCATGTACCTCTGATATATAGACACCAACACGTGAAGAAATGGATTCAAAATGGAAAATCAACCCTGATTGCTGAGTGTGTAACTGCATACATGTGTGTGTGAGTGTGTGTGTGTTGGGGGGGTGGAGAAAGAGCAAGGGTGAGGACAAGGTCAAGCGAGAATGATTATCTGAAAGTTAATGACCGCAATGAATAGAGGGCCACTATCTTTGTTGATTTCCACATTGAAACTACTATTATTTCACCATAAAACAACGTCTACTCCAGCTTTTCCTGCATTGTGTAGCTCAATTTAGTTCTTCCTGGAATATGGACGTGAACTGGGGCAAGACAGCCTAATTTAGTAATTGACCAATCCGGCAATTCCGTTTACCTTAGGGAACAGGGGCTTTTACACAGGAAATAGTTATCTATTTTGAGAATATGGATTGCTAGAAATATCATTAGTATTTGTAAGCTTCCAATAGGTAAAGACAAAATAAAGAAAGAAGGAAATGTTGAACAGTTGAATAGCTGGTTTTCTCTATAAACATTCACTGTTGATCTGGTTTTGTATTGTTTTGCGCCTATACATATGGTATGTGAAAAATTCAAGTAATTATGTTTTTGTGCTTTTGATAATGCCTTCTAAATGGTCCTTGAGTGGATAAATAAAGTTGTATTGTATTGATAATATCATCTACATTTTGACTATACCATCCAGACTATACCATCCATCTTCAAATCATAATGTATTCTTCTTTGTGATTGGCTGGAGGATTGGCTACGGAATACATAGCAATTCCTTTGCATAGTTCTCTATATTTCACACTACTGTCCATATGTTTCCATTTGGGCCACATTTCTTTCTCTGTTTGATAAAAGAGAGAGGTGATGTAATTACATATGCATTATGCCATGGATAAATTAATAAATTACTGATTAAAAGAACAACTATCTTTTCTACCCCCCCCCAAAAAAAATATATATATTTCATTAGGAAATGATTTGCTGCAGTTACAATAACATTTTCTGGAAAAGTACTTTAAAGAATGTCTCTCTGTCTACCCCCTTGCTGACAAGGTACAAATCTGTCGTTCTGCCCCTGAACAGGCAGTTAACACACTGTTCCTAGGGCGTCATTGAAAATAAGAATTTGTTCTTAACTGACTTGCCTAGTTAAATAAAGGTCAAATGTAAAAAATTTAATTAAAATTCAACTGAACGATCCTACAGTTGTGATGTATGTAAACAGGATGTACCCGCAATGTGACTGCTGCCTATGTAACTACAGTACCATCCTCACTTCATTTAAAGCAGGACCAAGCAATGCATACTTCCTTCTATAAGCTATTGTCCTCCTTTCTAAGACAAGCATAGCTATTAATAGAGAACATGAATTAACACTAAAGCTATTTAGTCTTTATCAAACAGAGAAGTCTTAAAGCAAGAACCATTCAGGTGGAAATGACCTTAAATGTCAATTAACAAATTATCTTAGGTTTGCTATTCAAATTACCATTGGTCTTAGAGTTGAAAAAAGTATTATATATATATATATATATATATATATATATATATATATATTTGTAATAGTCTGACATCTTTCCCTTTAGACCATTACAGAGTGATTTTTGAGGTATTATATTCATGAGGGGTTTCAGTAATTGGATTAAATTGGTTCCAGAATGTAGCAATTTATATTATAATATCCCATTACTTCTAATACTGTTCTTAATTAATTAGCCTTTTTTCCTTCTGATGTGCGTAAGTTGGCTCATGAGGAGACCAGTTTGAGATTCTATAGTGTCTCCACTAAGTGCTGGTGTCACACAGACACTCCTGGACACAGAAGCAAAAACCATACCCATTCTAACAAGCACACACTTTCTCCTTACCGGTTTATGTACACACTGGTAATAGCCTGCTTATAAAGCTAGGTCACGGATGGAGAGTTCTTAAAGCACACATATAGATTTCTATTCTGTTCCATCTTATCACACACTGCTGCCAAGAGCACGGAGACAGGTTGGTGGTGTCATGGGAGGTGTGTGTCCGTGTGTGTGTGTGTGCATGTGTGTGTCATGGGAGGTGTGTGTGTGTGTGTGTGTGTGTGTGTGTGTGTGTGTGTGTGTGTGTGTGTGTGTGTGTGTGTGTGTGTGTGTGTGTGTGTGTGTGTGTGTGTCATGGGAAGATGGAGCTAGTGTGTTGGTGGAATGAGACCCCCAACTGAGCAAAGTTCAATATCAATAGCATCATCATCATCACCATCATCATCATCATTACCTGTCACTCTTCCAACTCCTTAGTATGATTTGCTTTTAATATGTGAAAGTAATTACCACAAGTTCATCACAATTTTCATATGCAAAAATGTATACTGTTATGTGATGCCTGCAGGCTAAAAGTCAATGCTGTGTGTGGGTGGTGTAGGAGAGTGTGTGTGCTAGTTTGCACCTCTATATCACATTTACAGTGAATGTGGAAATTTGTGTGTGTGTGTGTGTGTGTGTGTGTGTGTGTGTGTGTGTGTGTGTGTGTGTGTGTGTGTGTGTGTGTGTGTGTGTGTGTGTGTGTGAGTGAATGTTTAGCATGTAGAAAAAACTGAAAGATTAAAGAGCAAGAAAGGTAATATTCTCCTACGAAGATTATTGGAAGTAGATAAAGTTGCTAAATATATAAATAAAATGCATCTTGTGCCAGTGTGTATAATTACTTTTGTTTTCAAATGTGACGCTCATGAATAATTACCTATAGCCATCTAACAAGCTGCCACCTCAAACATAATCTCAATATTTAATAAAGCAGCACAATGACGGCAGTGCTGTTCTTAGAAGAATGCTGGGAAGACACCAGAACAAAGGCTGTATGTTTCTTTCATACCTGGTGACTGGCCGTGTAATGACACATGGCAGAAGGTAAGGTGTTTACGCAAAGTTTTGCTTCAACTTTGCAAACAGAAAACATATATTTTTAGTCAGTCAATTGAAGAAGCCAATTGGAATTCCAATTTAGAAATGTAAAAGTCCTGCTTGAGAATAAATGGCAAGTTGCAATTTAAAAAAAATCTAGTTTCGGAAAATCTCTTGTGACTGAATTAAAATGGAATTCACCTCAACCGTGAACACCAGATGCCACTCCTGAACACCAGATGTAGCATAACACTAGCCTAGGTTAGCATAGCTTAGCATAGATGCTCCCTCCCAAAGCTACTTTCCCACCAGGAGTTGGACTCTTCCCTATAGTTCGGAGACAGATCTTTGGGTTCTTTGGATTCTTCGATGTCCATGTGAAAAGTGGCATCCGATAGACGGAACAGAGGAGCGTCCATATTAGCCACAACGAGAGGTGGGAGGAGGCTAATTTGGATGCTGAGCCTGAGAGCTCTATACTCTATACGCTAATGTGTGTATATTTAATGATGGAGCAAACGTTCTGCTTCCACCTCACTCTGCAGTAACAACACATTAAAGTGACTGTCAACCTCCACTATCCTATCCCTATGGTCAGCTTGTGCGAGTGTGTGTTGTAACGATATGCCACGTGCAAAGCTACATGCACAGATTCACTTGTTAGTCGCCATAGGCAATTGAACAAGCTTATCATGATGCACACAAATAAACAATCATCATGCACTCTACATTCATATTATTCAAACCTTCTTCACAGTTACAGCCCTTCTAAACAAAGCAGTCTAGCTATTGCTGGCTAACATCTTCATTTCACAGAACATGTCTCTCCCCTAGCCAGTTAGCAGTGGTCTGAGACAAAGTTAAATATTCACGGAGAGTCGTCATGTCTCACCTTGAGTAATGTGGTGCTATTCTTGGGGCTTGTGCAATCGCTCGTCCACCAGATGGAGTGGTGTAAGGTTTTCACACCGGAGTAGCCTAGCCGCTCACAGGAACATGACGCGGCGAGCCTGAAAACTTGCCCGCCGGCAAAGAGACGATGAGGTGGAGGCAAATCAAATCAAATCAAATGTTATTTGTCACATACACATGGTTAGCAGATGTTAATGCGAGTGTAGCGAAATGCTTGTGCTTCTAGTTCCGACAATGCAGTAATAACGAACAAGTAATCTAACTAACAATTCCAAAAAACTACTGTCTTATACACAGTGTAAGGGGATAAAGAATATGTACATAAGGATATATGAATGAGTGATGGTACAGAGCAGCATAGGCAAGATACAGTAGATGATATCGAGTACAGTATATACATATGAGATGAGTATGTAAACCAAGTGGCATAGTTAAAGTGGCTAGTGATACATGTATTACATAAGGATGCAGTCGATGATATAGAGTACAGTATCTACGTATGCATATGAGATGAATAATGTAGGGTAAGTAACATTATATAAGGTAGCATTGTTTAAAGTGGCTAGTGATATATTTACATCATTTCCCATCAATTCCCATTATTAAAGTGGCTGGAGTAGAGTCAGTGTCATTGACAGTGTGTTGGCAGTAGCCACTCAATGTTAGTGGTGGCTGTTTAACAGTCTGATGGCCTTGAGATAGAAGCTGTTTTTCAGTCTCTCGGTCCCAGCTTTGATGCACCTGTACTGACCTCGCCTTCTGGATGACAGCGGGGTGAACAGGCAGTGGCTCGGGTGGTTGATGTCCTTGATGATCTTTATGGCCTTCCTGTAGCATCGGGTGGTGTAGGTGTCCTGGAGGGCAGGTAGTTTGCCCCCGGTGATGCGTTGTGCAGACCTCACTACCCTCTGGAGAGCCTTACGGTTGAGGGCGGTGCAGTTGCCATACCAGGCGGTGATACAGCCCGCCAGGATGCTCTCGATTGTGCATCTGTAGAAGTTTGTGAGTGCTTTTGGTGACAAGCCAAATTTCTTCAGCCTCCTGAGGTTGAAGAGGCGCTGCTGCGCCTTCCTCACGATGCTGTCTGTGTGAGTGGACCAATTCAGTTTGTCTGTGATGTGTATGCCGAGGAACTTAAAACTTGCTACCCTCTCCACTACTGTTCCATCGATGTGGATGTGGGGGGTGTTCCCTCTGCTGTTTCCTGAAGTCCACAATCATCTCCTTAGTTTTGTTGACGTTGAGTGTGAGGTTATTTTCCTGACATCACACTCCGAGGGCCCTCACCTCCTCCCTGTAGGCCGTCTCGTCGTTGTTGTTAATCAAGCCTACCACTGTTGTGTCGTCCGCAAACTTGATGATTGAGTTGGAGGCGTGCGTGGCCACGCAGTCGTGGGTGAACAGGGAGTACAGGAGAGGGCTCAGAACGCACCCTTGTGGGGCCCCAGTGTTGAGGATCAGCGGGGAGGAGATGTTGTTGCCTACCCTCACCACCTGGGGGCGGCCCGTCAGGAAGTCCAGTACCCAGTTGCACAGGGCGGGGTCGAGACCCAGGGTCTCGAGCTTGATGACGAGCTTGGAGGGTACTATGGTGTTGAATGCCGAGCTGTAGTCGATGAACAGCATTCTCACATAGGTATTCCTCTTGTCCAGATGGGTTAGGGCAGTGTGCAGTGTGGTTGAGATTGCATCGTCTGTGGACCTATTTGGGCGGTAAGCAAATTGGAGTGGGTCTAGGGTGTCAGGTAGGGTGGAGGTGATATGGTCCTTGACTAGTCTCTCAAAGCACTTCATGATGACGGATGTGAGTGCTACGGGGCGGTAGTCGTTTAGCTCAGTTACCTTGGCTTTCTTGGGAACAGGAACAATGGTGGCCCTCTTGAAGCATGTGGGAACAGCAGACTGGTATAGGGATTGATTGAATATGTCCGTAAACACACCGGCCAGCTGGTCTGCGCATGCTCTGAGGGCGCGGCTGGGGATGCCGTCTGGGCCTGCAGCCTTGCGAGTGTTAACACGTTTAAATGTCTTACTCACTTCGGCTGCAGTGAAGGAGAGACCACATGTTTTCGTTGCAGGCCGTGTCAGTGGCACTGTATTGTCCTCAAAGCGGGCAAAAAAGTTATTTAGTCTGCCTGGGAGCAAGACATCCTGGTCCGTGACTGGGCTGGGTTTCTTCCTGTAGTCCGTGATTGACTGTAGACCCTGCAACATGCCTCTTGTGTCTGAGCCGTTGAATTGAGATTCTACTTTGTCTCTGTACTGGCGCTTAGCTTGTTTGATAGCCTTGCGGAGGGAATAGCTGCACTGTTTGTATTCAGTCATGTTAGCAGACACCTTGCCCTGATTAAAAGCAGTGGTTCGCGCCTTCAGTTTCACACGAATGCTGCCATCAATCCACGGTTTCTGGTTAGGGAATGTTATAATCGTTGCTATGGGAACGACATCTTCAAAGCACGTTCTAATGAACTCGCACACTGAAACAGCGTATTCGTCAATGTTGTTGTCTGACGCAATACGAAACATCTCCCAGTTCACGTGATGGAAGCAGTCTTGGAGTGTGGAGTCAGCTTGGTCAGACCAGCGTTGGACAGACCTCAGCGTGGGAGCTTCTTGTTTTAGTTTCTGTCTGTAGGCAGGGATCAACAAAATGGAGTCGTGGTCCGCTTTTCCGAAAGGGGGGCGGGGCAGGGCCTTATATGCATCGCGGAAGTTAGAGTAACAATGATCCAGGGTCTTTCCACCCCTGGTTGCGCAATCGATATGCTGATAAAATTTAGGGAGTCTTGTTTTCAGATTAGCCTTGTTAAAATCCCCAGCTACAATGAATGCAGCCTCCGGATAAATCGTTTCCAGTTTGCAGAGAGTTAAATAAAGTTTGTTCAGAGCCATCGATGTGTCTGCTTGGGGGGGATATATACGGCTGTGATTATAATCGAAGAGAATTCTCTTGGTAGATAATGCGGTCTACATTTGATTGTGAGGAATTCTAAATCAGGTGAACAGAAGGATTTGAGTTCCTGTATGTTTCTTTCATCACACCATGTCACGTTAGTCATAAGGCATACGCCCCCGCCCCTCTTCTTACCAGAAAGATGTTTGTTTCTGTCGGCGCGATGCGTGGAGAAACCCGCTGGCTGCACCGCTTCGGATAGCGTCTCTCCAGTTAGCCATGTTTCCGTGAAGCAGAGAACGTTACAGTCTCTGATGTCCCTCTGGAATGCTACCCTTGCTCGGATTTCATCAACCTTGTTGTCAAGAGACCGGACATTGGCAAGAAGAATGCTAGGGAGTGGTGCACGGTGTGCCCGTCTCCGGAGTCTGACCAGAAGACCGCTTCGTTTCCCTCTTTTTCTGAGTCGTTTTTTTGGGTCGCTGCATGTAATCCACTCCGTTGCACTGGTTGTAAGGCAGAACACAGGATCCGCATCGCGAAAAACATATTCTTGGTCGTACTGATGGTGAGTTGACGCTGATCTTATATTCAGTAGTTCTTCTCGGCTGTATGTAATGAAACCTAAGATGACCTGGGATACTAGTGTAAGAAATAACACGTAAAAAAAAACAAAAAATGCATAGGTTCCTAGGAACGCGAAGCGAGGCGGCCATCTCTGTCGGCGGGGACATGGGGCCTAACGATGAACAGAGTCCATGAATACTTCACCTCCACTGTATCACTTAATTCCTCTCTCTCTCTCTCTCTCTCTCTCTCTCTCTCTCTCTCTCTCTCTCTCTCTCTCTCTCTCTCTCTCTCTCTCTCTCTCTCTCTCTCCTAACCTGTTCATCACCTCTGTCGCTTGCCATATGGGACAGAGCCAATGATAGTAAACAGTGCCATATCCATCGGCAATGGGTCGTTATCGAATGAGTTTGTTTTCTTTTCGCCGGGGTCACCATAGCAGCTGGAGCCTGCGCTAATTTCTATAGGTACAATTAGACATCTGTCCAGTGAAATAGATTTATTTGAACGGTGCTCCCAGCTATAAAGGAGAGAGATTCGATTTTGTGAGAAAAGGATAAACAGAAATGTACAAAATGTACAAGTAAAAGGAAAAACACAGTTCTACTTGCCTTCTCAAAGTGATAGAGAGTGAGGAATGATGATAAGACAGCCTAGAGGGAGGAAGTCAGAGACCTGCCAGTGTAGCACCAGGACAACAACCTCCCCCTCAATGTCAGCAAGCCCAAGGTTCTGATCATCTCCTTCAACCAACAGGGGCGGGTGCACACCCTCATCCACATCGATGGGGCCGCAGTGGAGAGGGTAAGAGCTTCAAGTGGTGCTGATGGCCCAGTGCATCACTTAGGGTGTCTAAGAAAGGACCAAAAAATTGACAAAGACTTGTCTTCAAACTGTCATCTGGCAGACGGTACCGGTGCATCAAGGCTCAGACCAGGTCCTTAACAGCTTCTTTCCCCTGGCCATGAGACTGTTAAATGGCTCACAACTACTGCTCCCCCTCACACCTAATGTAGGCTGAAGCTAAGCTAAGCTACTTCCACTACGCTGCTGTTTATTGATTATTGATTGCCATTATCATTAGTATCTATTTCATCCTACAACTATTCACAATTTATTCTGCTACTGGTCACTATTACTCCTATTTACATGTACAGTACCAGTCAAAAATTTGGACATACCCACTCATTCAAGGGTTTTTCTTTATTTTAACTATTTTCTACATTGTAGAATAGTAGTGAATACATCAAACTATGAAACAACACATATGGAATCATGTGTAGTAACCAAAAAAGTGTTAAACAAATCTAAATATATGTTATATTTGAGATTCTTTGAAGTAGCCACCCTGTGCCTTGATGACAGCTTCGCACACTGTTGGCATTCTCTCAACTAGCTTCATGAGGTAGTCATCTGGAATGTATTTCAATTAACGCGTGTGCCTTGTTCAAAGTTAATTTGTGGAATTTCTTTCCATATTAATGCGTTTGAGCCATTCAGTTTTGTTGTGACAAGGTAAAGAAGATAGCCCTATTTGGTAAAGATCAAGTCCATAAAATGGCAAGAACAGCTCAAATAAGCAAAGAGAAACGACAGTCCATTTTACTTTAAAACATGAAGGTCAGTCAATACGGAAAATTTCAAGAACTTTGAAAGTTTATTCAAGTTCAGTCAAACATCAAGTGCTGTAACGGCATTCTCTCTCCTCTTCTGAGGAGGAGTAGCGAGAAGGATCGGAGGACCAATGCGCAGCGTGGTATTTGTCCATATCGTTTATTTTAAGATATAAACTGAACACTATGAAAATACAAAACAATAAACGTGAAACGAACGAAACCGAAACACTACCGTGTGGCAACAAACACACACACGGAAAACAAACACCCACAACTCAAAAGTGAAACCCAGGCTACCTAAGTATGATTCTCAATCAGAGACAACTAACGACACCTGCCAATGATTGAGAACCATACAAGGCTGAACTCAAAACCCCAACATAGAAAAACACACATAGACTGCCCACCCCAACTCACGCCCTGACCAAACTAAATAAAGACAAAACAAAGGAAATAAAGGTCAGAACGTGACAAGTGCTATGATGTAACTGGCTCTCATGAGGACCGCCACAGGAAAGGAAGACCCAGAGTTACCTTTGCTGCAGAGGATAAGTTCAAGAGTAACCTGCCTCAGAAATTGCAGCCCAAGTAAATGCTGCACAGAGGTCAAGTAACAGACACATCTCAACATCAACTGTTCAGAGGAGACTGCTTGGGCCAAGAAACACGAGCAATGGACATAAGACCGGTGGAAATCTGTCTTTTGGTCTGATGAGTCCAAACCACCGTGTCTTTGTGAAACGCAGAGTAGGTGAACAGATGATCTCTGCATGTGTGGTTCCCACCGTGAAGCATAGAGGAGGATGTGTGATGGTGTAGGGGTGCTTTGTGGTGACACTGTCTGTGATTTATATAGATGTCAAGGCACACTTAACTAGCATGGCTACCACAGCATTCTGCAGATTTTCTGGTTTCCGCCTAGTGAGACTATTATTTGTTTTCAACAGGACAATGACCCAAAACACACCTCCAGGCTGTGTAAGGGCTATTTGACCAAGCTGGAGAGTGATGGTGCTGCATCATATGACCTTGCCTCCACAATCACCTTACCTCAAGCAATTGAGATGGTTTGGGTTGAGTTGGACTGAAGGTAAGCAGCCAACAAGTGCTCAGCATATGAGCAAGTGCTCAGCAAACTCCTTCAAAGACTGTTGGAAAAACATTCCTCATGAAGCTGGTTGAGAGAATGGCAACAGTGTGCAAAGCTGTCATCAAGGCAAAAGGTGGCTGCTTTGAAGAAACTCAAATATTAAATATATTTTGATTTGTTTAACACTTTTTTTGGTTACTAAATTATTCCATATGTGTTTTTTCATAGTTTTGATGTCTTCACTATTGTTCTACAATGTAGAAAATAGTATAAATAAAGAAAAACCCTTGAATGAGTAGGTGTGTCCAAACTTCTCACTGGTACTGTATAGATATATTACTTTTATTATCATTATTAGTTATACTATTTTGATATTTATTACTAAACTGTTAGGTAGAGCTTGCAAGTTAAGCATTCCAGTGTGGTTGTGCATGTGACAATAAAAACTTGAACTTGAACTGTGTGTGTAACAATTATATATTGTGGTGTATGAATAGAATAGCTGCATGGCAGCATAGCTGCAAGGCATGGCAATGCATTATAATACGGATTTGAATTGTTGTTGGGTGTACTGCACTCAGGGCTAACTTTTTAAAAATCGAATAACCACCTTGTCTAGCTCTCTTGATCCTTACCTCGTATGACATGACTGTCATCATCCTAAGGATTCTGGAGTAACATGGTTTTAGGGGTGATTTGTCACTTTTGAGGTTTGTTTTTCTTTTCTCCTCAAAACCATATTCAATCAGAAACGTCAACGTGTGATTCATCTGCAGATACAGGACTCCAGCATTGTCATTGCCTGTGTGTTAGTACACCGCTGTGATTTACACGTGTTAGAAATGTGTCTCAGCTTGACACGCTCTTATATAGACAGAAACACAATGTAAAGGCGATGAGGAAAGAGCCCAAGATGCTTAACGAGAGAAAGACACCCCTCCTCGTGCCAGCCTCACACAGTTTCAACTTCTGCTGCTCAATGGTACAATAATAAAAAATAGGACTTATTCCATCTTCAGATTGCTTAACCCCCCCCCCCCCCATTCACATTCATCATGTTCATTTGATATTCAGAAATAAATGTACCAGAAAAAGAATAATGCGCCTCCTGTACGAGAATGTTCATTACTGATACATTTACATGGGATTTGCGTTTCAAACAGACAACTCTTTTGTAATGTTCCCCCCCCCCCCACAATTGTGGAGAAAATGGAACTTTTCAAATGAACTATCAGTGAGCAGTGATGCATAGTAGTATCTTTCTATCTTCTCTGTCACACGTCACTCTATGAAGACAATTTGGTCATCAACAACTGTCTCTATTCACAAGACTGTTCGATTCTATAACGTCTGTCATATTTCTTTTTACATTGCGCCATAATACTATCTACGACACATTACACTCACAACTGAATTATCCAAGAGGAACCAAAAAATCCAAGATACACTATAGAACATATTTCTAATACTTGGATGAAAAGTAGCTTGGATAGTATATGAACATACTGTTGAAGTTGGAAGTTTACATACACCTTAGCCAAATACATTTAAACTCAGTATTTCACAATTCCTGACATTTAATCGTAGTAAAAATTCCCTGTCTTATGTCAGTTAGAATCACCACTTAATTTTAACAATGCGAAATGTCAGAATAATAGAGAGAATGATTAATTTCAGATTTTATTTATTTCATCACATTCTCTGTGGGTCAGGAGTTTACATACACTCATTTAGGATTTGGTAGCATTAAATTATTTAACTTGGGTCACGTTTCGGGTAGCCTCCCACAAGCTGAATCAGTTTTGTAGGCCTCAAACACGCTTTTGTAGGCCTCGAACACGCTTTTTCAGTTCTGCCCACAGATATTCTATAGGATTGAGGTCAGGGCTTTGTGTTGGCCACACCAATACTTTGACTTTGTTGTCCTTAAGCCATTTTGCCACAACTTTGGAAGTATGCTTGTGGTCATTGTTCATTTGGAAGACCCATTTGCGACCAAGCTAAACCTTCCTGACTAATGTCTTGAGATGTTGCTTCAATATATCCACATTATTTTCCGTCCTCATGATGCCATCTATTTTGTAAAGTGCACCAGTCCCTCCTGTAGCAAAGTACCTTTTGCCTGAGCAATAATATTCAATATCATAGCAATAAATCCAACTCCCCCCAGTCAATCGCCTTCTTCTATATGTATAAAAGTACAGAGTGGTAGCTTGATGATCACATTCAATCTGGAGGCTATCATGTAAATAGCCGGCCATCTTGGGAAGGTGATATGCAAAACAGCCCTCTCCTCTGTGTCAGGAACCGTGGAACAACGACATTAATGGAATCCTAAAAGTGGGAATTACTGCCCTTATCTGGCACAACGTTCTGAGGAGAGACAGTACAGGCCCTAGGGGAATCTCAATATAAAGCCATTCGGCTGGTTAAAAACACGCTAAGCTCTGCCTACCAAAGTGAAGCGTAATTTCCTTTGATTTTCGGGGATGTGTTACCACATAAGTATATATATATAATATATATATATATATATTATCCTACTGGACATAAAACATGTGTGAATAAATGTGCATGTAGTTTTATGGCAGCAAAAACCTGATCATTTGAACTCAGTTACATTAATTCAACAGGGATTTGATGTTAGTTATCCTTGGCACACTTAATAGCACATTGAAATAAACAATGATGAAGCTAATGATAATTAGCCCACAGAACAAGCAAGAGAATGCAATGTAAGATGATAGAAAAAAGAAAACACCTAATTAAAATGACGTAGGAATAGAAATCATGTCTTCCTGCTGGTTCCCAGCATAGGAACCACAATATCATAGACATGTCACAAATACCCTCGCAACACAAATTCCCACACTAACCTATAATACTGCTCTTGGAAAGGTGAGGTTTTTCATATTCCGTGATCCGTTGCTTTGTATCCACTGTCTGTCTGTGTGTGAAAGCAAACACAATAATATTACTTATAGCTTCACATACGTACATGCCTCGTCAGGTCAACCTGGGTGAGAGGCAAAGCATTAGAAGCTGGTCTGCAACATGCACTCTGCAGTTTGCATTGTGTGGTAAGGCAATAAGGAATCATCCCCTCACACAACTACAAATACACATACAAACACACCCTGCACATGTACGCATGCATGATGCACGGACACAAACACACACTCATACACAAAAACCTGACAGGTGAAAGCAAGCCCCAGACACAAATATATGCTCGGCATTCCTCCAGTTCCCCTTGCCGAATTTGAATAATACATGACCTGCCCTCTCTGTGACATCACCGTAGCAAGGCACTCTGACAAGGTATGAGGTATCTTCTCCTACATACACTCCAGACACTCAGCTGCTCACAATCTATACTGTCAACAATTTATCAACGGGGCCGAGCTAGCAAGTACTGATGCCAGGCTTGGAGGAGTAGACCATGGGTGTGGGTGCGTGTCTGTGTGTGGTGTGTGTGTAAGATAGTGTGTGTGTGTGTGTGTGTGTGTGTGTACGTATGAGTGTGTGAGTGTGTGCATGAGTGTGTGTGATCTAGTCCGAGCATCTGGCTTCTCACTGCTCCCCGACATTAGCGCAGACAGGAGAATCAGTGGACTATTGAATGCAATTACAGTGCACGGACAGACAATAAAGATTGATAGCGCTTTCGTCTTTTATCACACACCAAACATACCGGGGGTTAGGGCTCAGAGCCTTAGAATGCCTGCATTCTAATAATGATTGAAAATATGCCACGGGAGTGTGTAAGAATACATATGAAAGAAATAAAGGAATAAAACGAAGAGGAGGGAGGAGGGTTATTTCATATGCACACATGCATCGTGCACACATAGGCTGGGTATATTGTATAGTATAATGATGTTGTGAAGGTTTAGAGGGGAACGAGAGAGAGAGAGCGGCCCTGGCATAGCCACCGCCTGTCCCGGTGTTAATGATGAATGTTTACACTACATCGATCACGTTTTTTTCAATCTGAATGATTAAGAGTGGTGGGAGTCGCCATGCATATTTAAACAAGCGCAAGATAATAAATGGTTGAGTCAACACAGTTCAGTCAACAACCTCCCAGCAAATACACTGACCTACTGGAGCCCAAGTTCACTGACCAAAACTAAGACACAAGCTCGGGTATATGGAGAGAGAACGTTTAAAGAAAATACACATAAGAGAGAGGAGAATAGAAAAGTATTTAAGTGAACAAAAAATGTCCAACAGAAGGATTTTCACAAGGTGACAATACCATACAACGTACAGTACCGCAGCACTGTCAGATGACACATAAGTGGCAGAAAAAGAGGAGAGGAGGAGATGAGAGGAGAGAATGAGTGACAGAGTGATTGTTCTATTACGTGGCTGACTGGTCACAGCCCTATATCACATTGACGTACATGGAACGCTTTCTCAGGAGTGTGTTGCATGATGATTGTTGCATTCCCATTATGTTATGTTATTTGAATCCGGTTTTCCAGAGGCCCCTTTTGTCATATCACTAGGTCAACTTGTAAACCTGTTCTTCTGTGATGGCATGACATTCATCCTTATTAAATTACAAAAATGTAATATTGGGAACAATTAATGAAACAATTAATTATACTGGAAAAAATATATATACAGTAACACTAAATATGCTACGGTTTGGCCTGTGCGTTCCTCACTGCATGAGCGAGACGGATGTGTGCGACACAAAGAGGTGGATATTTGCATGCACACCACGGTGGCACACGCAGTCACACTCGGTCGCACACACACAAGGTGCGGAGGGCTTTCTATGCACAGATAAGGCAAGCTGGCCTTTTTAGACCAGGACTCGGGATATGTAATCTGAAAGACTGTCAGACACACACACACACAGAAACACACACACACACACACACACACACACACACACACACACACACACACACACACACACACACACACACACACACACACACACACACACACACACACACACACACACACACACACACACACACACACACACACACTCTCTCTCTCTCTCTCTCTCTCTCTCCCTCAGTGAACAGGGTTGAGCCAGATCACTGTGTTCCTACCTTTTATCGCTCTTTCTGTTTGGACTCGGGACTATTACACCAACAATGCATCAGTTTTACCCTCATTACTCTCATAGTGCATCAGGTTTACCCAAGTCCCATTCTCCCCAAAGTACTGAACTTGCTTCATCCTCTTTCTTACTAAAATGGTGCACCACCTGTCTGGATTTGGCCAGGATTGTTCAGGTTTTGGTCACTAGAAGCCCCCATTGTGCTTTTTTGACCCTTTTGTTTTTCCCTTGTTCCAGTTATTATTTGCACCTGTGCCTCATTTCCCTTGAACGTATTTAAACCCTTAGTGTTCCTCAGTTCTTTGCTCTGTGTTTGTATGTTAGCACCCAGCCCCAGCCATGCTGTGAACTTTTCTTTCTCTAGTTAGATTTTCTTGAGGTACTCTGGATTTGTTCTTGTTTATTTTTGATTATTCTTTTGAGCTTTGTTTTTTCCCTGCTGTTCTTACCACTTTGTGGATTTTCCTTGTGTCTTGGAGGATATACATTTTTTCCCTTGGAATTACTTTTTTCCCTTGGAATTACTTTTTTCCCTTGGAATCCACGTTGTGGATTTATATTTTTGCCTGAAGATCTTTTCCTTTTTTCTTTATTAAATCACTGTCTCTAGTACTGCTGTGTCTGCCTCATCTTCTGGGTTCTGCCGACTATTAGTGGCTCAGTTTACTAAGTGACTGTTTCTCACACCGGAGACCCGAGTTTGTAACCGGGTCCTGACACCACCAAAATTAATTTATATATATATTTATCACTCTGGCCCTAGTTTTCACCCACTAGTTTAACCCTTGTGCCATCATTAAATCACTACCAACACTATCTCTGATTGACTTCAAGAATCTATGAATACTCATAGAAATATGAATACACTGTTTATCATGTTATTTTTCTCCACTTTCTCCTAGAAGTAGGTTTTTCTTCACCTGCTTCCATACTGCTGGTAAGTCTTTCCAGTAATAGCGTTGATATTTCCATCCTCTTACATCAATGATAAATTTTGGTCTTAATCCAAGGATAATTTGTTTTGAAGTGTTTAATCCCAGCCACAGGATAACACAAAAAGTTAATGACAGATGCCTAATCTGTCCAATGTGCTTCAGTACATGTAGCAACGAAGCGGTCAATGTTCTGTTTACCCTGCGTACAAGTTATTAGCATACGAAACAGTTTCCCTAGATAATTCTTCAAAAAATATTGGCATATTAAAAAGGAGAGATGGTGAATCATTATACAGTAACTCTACCACACACACATTTGTGCACACGCACACACGCACACACACACACACACACACACACACACACACACACACACACACACACACACACACACACACACACACACACACACACACACACACACACACACACACACACACACACACACCCCTCAACTACATGTCCCTTACACGGTCAACCTCAGACACATACATTGGGAAATGTAGTGAGGGGCATAGATTGAATGATTTGTTAAAAATCCAGACGCCCATTTAAAAGGATGATATTTTTGTAGTAAACATGGAAAATTCCTTCGTTATTTGGCAAACCCTGTCGGCAGTAGTTGTGTGCTTCTGTTCAGATGCTTATCTGAAATGTCAAAAAGAATTAGGTAGATAGCTGTCTGTGTGAATAGAGAGCAGCGGCCCTGACACATTGTGCCTAGACATGTGCAGATAAGAGCGGACTCTCACACTTTCCAGCCGCACTGGATTTTCTTCACATCTAAAGGAGCTAATTCCCAGCTAATATGAAAATGCCATTTTCAGGCTGAAAGAATTATGGCTTCCTGAACTGTGCATCACTTTTTACCTCACCACGCCAAAAATGCCACATTAATGTCAGGCGAGATGTAACGATTTAGATTCCGCTGATTGCCCAACGTCAGTGGCACATCCATCGTCTGGGCTGGTTGATTACAGTTAGAACATCAAAGCCCCCCAGACTGAAGATAAGGGGTGCAGTGTTAAAAAAGGTGGCCCATTAGGAATTAAGGGACTGGAGAGTAGCGGCAAAGTTGTCTCCCCTGCTATCTTTTGGGAGTATGTGACTCCAGCTAAGGCTTTTTGCATAAGGCAGAGATAATCTAAGTCCATTTAGATGAATCAATGAAAAGATAGTGAGTACAGTAACTTGAAAAGACTGACTGAACTTCATCATTGTGCGCGTGTGTGTGTGTGTGTGTGTGTGTGTGTGTGTGTGTGTGTGTGTGTGTGTGTGTGTGTGTGTGTGTGTGTGTGTGTGTGTGTGTGTGTGTGTGTAGTTTTTGCATGCATTATGCACATTCTCCAATTCACCACACTGTATCTCTATTTAACACAACACCCTGCAGAGGTCAAAGATACATGATAGCACCAGCTGTCCATCCTAAAGAGGAGAGAAATAAAGAGAGAAAAAGTCCTTCCTCCTTTCTAAGGGTCATTAATTATACAACAGGGTTATTTTGCATACTTCCTTTCCTCTGCCCCCTTTCACACCATTGTCAGCAGTTAATAGGTTCAAGTGAGGGCTGCATCAAGCTCCTGATAAAATCTCCAATAACAATTAAGATGGAAACATGTAATTTGCTGAGGGAAAAAAAATTGGTCAATAAGTCTTGTTGCCTGTGCATACTAAACACAGGCCTCAGAGGCCTGCTATGATAGAGCAAGGTTAGTAGATGCAGTCATCATGATGCATTATAACACTTGCTTTGTAGAAATATCAGGAGTCGATTATTTTATGTTAGGGTTAAAACAGGTATGATATATGTTGTATATTTAAGTATTTGAAAAAGACAGGCCAAAGGATGCTCATCAAATGAGTAGCCATTTGATGAGCTATTTAATGGTCTTGTTTAGCAGTCTTATGGTTTGGGGGTACAAGCTGTTCAGGGTCCTGTTGGTTTCAGACTTGGTGCACTGGTACTGCTTTCCATGTGGTAGCAGAGACAACAGTCTATGGCTTGGGTGGCTGGTGTCTTTGACACATTTTTTGGTCCTTCCTCCGACACCGCCTGGAATAAAGATTCTGGATGACAGGTAGCTCGGCCCCAGTGGGTACTGGGCAGTACTTACTACCCTCTGTAGTGCCTTGTGGTCAGGTGTCTAGCAGTTGCCGTACCAAGTGGTGATGCAGACAGTTAAGATGCTCTCAATGGTGCAGCTATAGAACTTATTGAGTATTTATTTATTTTATTGAACCTTTATTTAACTAGGCAAGTCAGTTAAGAACAAATTCTTATTTACAATGACGGCCTACACCGGCCAAATCCTGACAACGCTGGGCCTATTGGATTTGAGTAAGCAAAATGTCCAGAGCTGCCGAGTGATCGCTGTTCTGGTGTCCAAAAGCTGTTTTCAGTCATAGGAAATGATAGCGGAAACATTATGTACAAAAAATGTTACGATTAGTGTAAAAAACACACAAAATAGCAAAATTGGTAAGGAGCTTGTAACACGGCTACTATCCACTGCAGCGCCATCTTTGATGAGCTACAGTTTCTCCATGTGAGAGGTGTGCCTGTTCTACAAAACACAGTTCCATCTAAACACTCAACAACATTGAGCCCTCCTGGATGTAACAAGTAGGCTAACGTACCACCTGACCAGGGTAGTCCTATCACCTCCTCAGAATACTGGGGGAGTGAACAGTATGACTAACAAGGCTCCACCTACCTCCAGTAATCCCTGTCCAACTAACACGTCTTAATCAAATATGGAAATAAGTGTGCAGCTCCACAAAGCCGGTGCTGACCTATATCTAAGCTAATGATGGGCCACAGTGTCAGAGGAGAGACCAAATGAAAGAGAATTTGAATGAAGCTGACCCAAATATATTCCCAGGACCATAAGGAATCATGTTGCACTAAGTAGGCCATAAGGGCCCTTCAAGATTATGTTAAAAAATCTATTTGAACCTATTCACCGGGAAGGGGGGAATTCCTGCTTGGAAGTAGAATCCCGCTTTGATAGTGTTGGTGTGTCTTAATGGATGTTGTGGGAATTGTATTAGAAATACAGTAAGAATTGGGGACAAGTAGATTTGAAATGATTTAATTCAAGATGTGAATGGAAAAGTTGATTCAATGATTGAAAAAGCTATATTTGATTATTGAATTGACTTTTGGGGAATTTCCAAACTGTTGTTATGGTACAGCCTGAATTAAAAAAAAAAAAATTCTCCCCCCCCCCCCCCCCCCATACTCCGTAATGACAAAGTCAAAGCATGTTTATACAAATATTATTATATGACACCCCTGGGTCAATACATGTTAGAATCACCTTTGGCAGCGATTACGGCTGGGAGTCTTTCTGGGTAAGTCTCCAAGAGCTTTGCACACCTGGATTGTACACTATTTGCCCATTATTCTTTTCAAAATTCTTCAAGCTCTGTCAAATTGGTTGTTGATCATTGCTAGACATTTTCAAGTTTTGCCGTTGATTTCCAAATAGATTTAAGTCAAAACTGTAACTCAGCCACTCAAGAACATACATTATGTTATTCTTGGTAAGCATCTCCAGTGTACATTTGGCCTTACATTGTAGGTTATTGTTGTGCTGAAAGGTGAATTCATCTCCCAGTGTCTGGTAGAAAGCCAAGTTTTCCTCTAGAGCTTTGCCTGTACTTAGCTCCATTCCATTTATATTTTATCCTGAAACACTCCCCAGTCCTTAATGATTACAAGCATACCCATAACACGATGCAGCCACCACTATGCTTCAAATATGGACAGTGGTATTCAGTAATGTGTTGTGTTGGATTTGCCCCAAATATAACACTTTGTATTCAGGATAAAAAGTGAATTGCTTTGCCAATACTACTTTAGTGCATTGTTGCAAACAGGTGTGGGGCCTTTTTGCAAACAGGTGTTGGAATATTGTTATTCGGTACAAGCTTCCTTCTTTTCACTCTGTCAATTAGGTTAGTATTGTGTAATAACTACAATGTTGTTGATCCACCCTCAGTTTTCTCCTACCGCAGTTATTAAACTCTAACTGTTTTAAAGTCCCTATTGGCCTCATGGTAAAATCCCTGAGCTGTTACCTTCCTCTCCGGCAACTGAGTTAGGAAGGGTGCCTGTATCTTTGTAGTCACTGGGTGTATTGATACATCATCCAACGCGTAATGAATAACTTCACCATTCTCAAAGGGATATTCTATGCCTGCTTTTTTTATTTTTACTAATCTACCAATAGGTGCCCTTCTTTGTGAGGCATTGGTAAACCTCCCTGGTTTTTGTGGTTGAATCTGTCTTTGGAATTCACTGCTTGACTGAGGGACGTTACAGATAATTGTATGTGTGGGGTAGAGAGGTGAGGTAGTCATTTAAAAACACTACTATTGCACACAGAGTGAGTCCATGAAACGTATTATGGGATTTGCTAGGGAAATTCTTACCCCTGAACTTATTTAGGTCTGACATAACAAAGAGGTTGAATACTTAATGACTCAAGATATTTCAACTTTTCATTTCTTATAATTCTGTAAACATTTAGAAAAACATAATTCCACTTTGATATTATGGGATATTGTGTGTGGACCAGTGACAAACAAAATCAAAATATAATCCATTTTAAGTTCAGGATTTAACACAACAAAATGTGAAAAAAGTCAAGGGGTATGAATACTTTCTGAAGGCACTGTATGATACAGGTAGGGACTGCTTCATTTCTGGGACCAAAAGGTAGTGAGCAAGTTATTATTGGAATGGTGGTCAATAATGGTTATTGATGATAAAAAGTGTAATCCTCAGAGAGTTGACCAGCATCTTTACAACCAGCAAGGTTTACAGTTTTTCCTTGTTTATTGTATGTATACAGGGATGTAGGAGGGTAATGCATATAAACACCAGTTATGTGCCTTTGTGAAATCACATTTATTCACCTTTTTATTTAGTTAATTATCATTTACCCACTTATTATTACGTTCCCGGTGTTGATTAAAGCTCAGAATGGTAATCTTCTTGATCGGAGTTCTAATCACCCCTGCCTCTCTGAGAATGAGTGGAATCATGATTCAGGTATGCTCGTTATGTTCACCTGCTCCCCCAGGATTTGCCTTGTTAGCAGTGCATTCATTCACCACTCTGTCCAACGGCAAACTCCACCCAAGGCACAGGCCGAGACATGAAACTAACTACCTCAGCCGAGAACAACGCTGGCAACTGGCAAGTGATAAGTAGAGAGAGACACCGCTGACAGTGGCCTTGCGATATGCCGCACATATCGCAATTTTTTTACGTCCCTCGACTCCTGCCGTGTCAACATACATCCTCCAAACAAAAGGAATAACAGAGTCTATGAGAATGAGTGTACAACTGGTAAATAGTTGCTGATATTCCAGTCATATGGCTAGCTATAGTTGCTAGCTCAAGTGCTCTGGCTACTTTTAGCTAGATAACTAGCTAAAACTAGCTGGCTAGAAGGATGAAGTTAGAAGCTAATGTTAAAAGGGAGCCTGACCTCAGCATGCGCAGTTGACTGAAATGAAACTACAATCCAAGTAGCCAGAAGATAGGCTACTATAAATTCTCGTAACAAAATAACTTTTCTTTACACAGAGTAGTGAGACAGACAATGGTGAGGCAGTTTGCAATGCAGGCAAAAGAGACACACAGAGAAGGGAAGCAAGCAGAAATTGAGGTTCGTGTAGTACAGTGATTCCCAAAGTTGGGGTTGGGGAACCATGTGGCGTCCCCTGAGAGAGTTTTTCATCATACCAAACACATTAATAATTTGGTTCTCTTCAAATGGCTGTAGAATACAACATTTTAGAGCCATCTAAGGGCCTGTTACGCTGTTAGAATGCACGTTCATGTCATTATGTGTTGGGACAGCCTGTGGGATCTAACGTTTAGTGAAACATAAAGACAATTTAAATACAAAGACAATTTTATATCATTCTCATGTATATACAAATCTATTTTTAAAACTGCTTTACAGAGAGTAGTGAGACAGACAGTGGTGAGGCAGACAGTGGTGAGGCTGAGGCAAGCTGCATTGCAGGAGGAGACAGAGGAGACACACAGTGAGAGGAGGCAAGCAGAGAAAGAGGTTTGTAGTACAGTGGTTTCCAAACTTGGGGTCGGGGATCCATGTGGGGTCCCCTGAAATTGAAATGGGGACCCATGAGAGAATCTGTAATCGTTTCAAACAACCTAATAACTTGTTTCTCCACAAATGGGTACAGAAAACAATATTTTAGAGTCAACGAAGGTCAGTGCACTTTAGCACTTTAGCAGTTTACAATACAAAAACTCAATTACAGTGCAGCTCACATGAAATATAAAGAACATGAACGTGAATTAAAAAGATCAAACTTTTCAATATAAACATTTGTATTGTACTGAACACAACTTTTGTTGTGTTCAGTCCAAATTAACTATTTTGGGAGGCCGACCTGATGTGCATTTTATGTCATTTTTTACTAAAGAAAATTACATTAGGCCTTCCCTATAGACCTGTATGACAATGCAATCAAATAATGCAGTTCTAAAAATGTCATATGTCTTGGTTTATATGGGTGGTTGTTTGTCTTATCTTGATCGGCCACTGGAGTTTATAGTTTACCCAACTTTCTTTTACCATTACATCACTGCATGTATAATTGGAAAAGCAAAGCTAATGCTAAATATAATCATATACATGAATATGGACACACACACACACACACACACACACACACACACACACACACACACACACACACACACACACACACACACACACACACACACACACACACACACACACACACACACACACACACACCTAGAAATCAATTTGCATCTTCAATGACACAAACCTACGGTGCTATTTAATGAAAACTGTTATCCAAATCTTCACAAGCTGAGGCACAAGTAGGCTTACATTCAGTCTTAACCTGGAAACTTCGAAATACCATTTTGATAGAACCAATGTCTCCCATCTTGCCACCTAGGCTTGTGCACACCCCTTCTCCCTTCTTAACCAATGGGCTTCAGTGTGGAGGTAGTAGAGACTAGGCACCGTGACCCGTCCATTTTATGACTTCATTATTTTCCTTCCCTGTGACGCTCATTTTCATTTGTGAAAGCCGCACGTTGGCATAATGACTGCGCTATAAAAACGGCTGCTTTAACGTCTACATACCATCTCCATTTTCTACCCTCAACCCTTAAGCTAGCATATGGCAGGTAATCAGGTCTGCAATCAGGGCTATGCGTTACACAGGGCCTGCATTTAGCATAGGGCTATTACCCATCTGTCTCTGGGCACACACAAACTCTCTCTCTTTCTCTCTCTCTCTCTCTCTCTCTCTCTCTCTCTCTCTCTCTCTCTCTCTCTCTCTCTCTCTCTCTCTCTCTCTCTCTCTCTCTCTCTCTCTCACAACACACCCCACACACACAAGAGGTCACCACTTCCAAGGAAGACTCTTCCAATGCTGTCCAATGCCCAGTGTGTGTGTGTGTGTGTGTGTGTCTGAACGAGCAAGTGCACCGTTTGATATTCACAAGATGGAATGTTTTAAAGGTGGCCTGTAGATTAATGTATAAAATATGTGCGGTCTGATGGGTCCTGTGTGTGGCCTTTAGAAGACATAGCAAATCACCTAATCTAGAAGCCATGCCTCGCCTCTGCCACTGATCATTTAATACGCATTTAATACAATCACATGCTTTTACAATGATACCATCACCATCACACAGTACATGCCAAGCCTGTAAAAGAGTCTGTATGACCTGTAATCAACTCAGGAGTTTAGGGTTTGCAAATATGAATGTGTCATTTTGAAAGATAAGGGAGGGGGGTTATTAATATATAAATATATAATAACTTTACTTTTCTGAAAGAAAACTTCAGGTGTGACATTAAAAACATAATGCCTAGTACACAGTCCTTTAGATAATATGTACTTTTTATAATCACATTAGATAATTCTGTCATCTACAAGTGTTCTGAGATATACAATATCATGTTTGGCACAAATGAAAGCAACATAACTGTATAAAATTTTAAGTAAAACCATTTAGTTATTTAGATTCTAATGGAAACTGTGATAACAACAAATTTATTTTACTCAAAACATTAAGTTTTAGATGCATTCTAAACCAGCCGGTGTACTTTTGGGCTTCTAAAGTATACTGGTATTTTAGGACAATGAAATAACACAAGTGCCAGTGTTGGAATCATCCCTGGTGTTGAGTGACTTTATAAGAAATGTTGTTATACTAAATAGGTCATGGGTGAAAATGAGTGGTTCACTGGAGAACCAAGAACATCTATTTTCATTGCCAGAGAACAATGGAGCGTAGGGTATGTCCATGCCAAAAACATAATCAAACATTCTCTCCTTTCCTCTCCTTTCCTCTCCTTTCCTCTCCTTTCCTCTCTTCTCTTCATCAGTAAGATAGTTCTGTTTATTTAGCTTTCAATACAAATCCATTAATACCTCCTAAACCAGGGGTGTGAAACTCATTCCATGGAGGGCCTAGTGTCTGCAGGAACTAGTTCTTTCCTTTCAATTAAGACCTAGACAACCAGGTGATGGGAGTTATTTACTAATTAGTGACCTTAGTTAATCAATCAAGTACAAGAGAGGAGCAAAACCCCACAGACACTCTGCCCTCCGTGGAATGAGTTTGACACGTGTCCTATACTGACAAATAATTCCGTGAAAAATAATCCCCTCATCTCTCCACTGTGTGGGGTTATAAAATAAACAGAAGAGTGGAGTGAGGCAGAGAGCGAGGCACAGGTTCATATTGCAATTTGTAAGAGGTCCGCGTTCAGAATCTTTATACCAAAACAATGGAGAAGAATAAGAAAAGGGCAGGAAATCCAACAATCTAAACTGATGACATAACTATGGCAAATGAAACTGAGAATCATGACACTTCCTATATTTGAGTACCTGACATATGCATGCACATAAACAGCTAGGCACAGGTGTGTAGGAACTGTACGGTGTATGTCAGTTTAATGGATAATGTATACAAACTTAAGTGCATGTGTTCAGCCTGTAATACAATGGGAGCAGGAGTGAGTGATAGCATAGTTATAAACCAGAGAAATAATGTCGGCCTTCAGGTCCATCCTGGATTTACATACAGGCTAGGTGTTTCCCTGCTCTGGTCATCGAGTATCACCAACATACTATATGTGTTGTGGCTCCGGACAAGCACAACTGATGGATGTTGCGAAATGCTTGTTTTCCAGTGCAGTTATATCGAACAATACACAACAATATACACAAATCAAAGAATGGAATTAAAAATATTATGACAGGCAATGTCGAAGTCTGGAGTATAAATATACAGCACCAGTCAAAAGTTTGGACTATTTTCTACATTGTAGAATAATAGCAAAGACATCAACACTATGAAATAACACATATCATGTAGTAACCAAAAAAGTGTTTAACAAATCAAAATATATTTTATATTTGAGATTCTTCAAAGTAGCCACCCTTTGCCTTGATGACAACTATGCACACTCTTGGCATTCTCTAAACCAGCTCACCTGGAATGCTTTTCCAACAGTCTTGAAGGAGTTCCAACATATGGCCCAAGCAAGTATATATGGTTGAAGTCGGAAGATTACATGCACCTTAGCAGAATACATTTCATCTTTTCATATCACCTTCCCAAGATGGCCGGCATAGCAAATCACCTAATCTAGAAGCCATGCCTCGCCTCTGCCACTGATCATTTAATACGCATTTAATACAATCACATGCTTTTACAATGATACCATCACCATCACACAGTACATGCCAAGCCTGTAAAAGAGTCTGTATGACCTGTAATCAACTCAGGAGTTTAGGGTTTGCAAATATGAATGTGTCATTTTGAAAGATAAGGGAGGGGGGTTATTAATATATAAATATATAATAACTTTACTTTTCTGAAAGAAAACTTCAGGTGTGACATTAAAAACATAATGCCTAGTACACAGTCCTTTAGATAATATGTACTTTTTATAATCACATTAGCTAATTCTGTCATCTACAAGTGTTCTGAGATTTACAATATCATGTTTGGCACAAATGAAAGCAACATAACTGTATAAAATTTTAAGTAAAACCATTTAGTTATTTAGATTCTAATGGAAACTGTGATAACAACAAATTTATTTTACTCAAAACATTAAGTTTTAGATGCATTCTAAACCAGCCGGTGTACTTTTGGGCTTCTAAAGTATACTGGTATTTTAGGACAATGAAATAACACAAGTTTTCTACATTGTAGAATAATAGCAAAGACATCAACACTATGAAATAACACATATCATGTAGTAACCAAAAAATAGTTTAACAAATCAAAATATATTTTATATTTGAGATTCTTCAAAGTAGCCACCCTTTGCCTTGATGACAACTATGCACACTCTTGGCATTCTCTAAACCAGCTCACCTGGAATGCTTTTCCAACAGTCTTGAAGGAGTTCCAACATATGGCCCAAGCAAGTATATATGGTTGAAGTCGGAAGATTACATGCACCTTAGCAGAATACATTTCATCTTTTCATATCACCTTCCCAAGATGGCCGGCTATTTACATGATAGCCTCCAGATGGAATGTGATCATCAAGCTACCACTCTGTACGAAGGCGATTTACTGGGAAGGTGGATTTATTGCTATGATATTGAATATTATTGCTCAGGAAAAATTTTGAATATACAGTTGAAGTCGGAAGTTTACATACACCTTAGCCGAATACATTTAAAATCAGTTTTTCACAATTCCTGACATTTAATCCTAGTAAAAATTCCCTGTTTTAGGCCAGTTAGGATCACCACTTTATTTTAAGAATGTGTAATGTCAGAATAATAGTAGAGAGAAAGATTTATTTCAGCTTTTCTTTCTTTCATCACATTCCCAGTGGGTCAGAAGTTTACATACACTCAATTAGTATTTGGTAGCATTGCTTTTAAATTGTTTAACTTGGGTCAAACGTTTCGGGTAGCCTTCAACAAGCTTCCCACAATAAGTTGGGAGAATTTTGGCCCATTCCTCCTGACAGAGCTGGTGTAACTTTGTCAGGTTTGTTGGCCTCCTTGCTCGCACATTCTTTTACAATTCTATAGGATTGAGGTCAGGGCTTTGTGATGGCCACTCCAATACCTTGACTTTCTTGTCCTTAAGCCATTTTGCCACAACTTTGGAAGTATGCTTGGGGTCATTGTCCATTTGGAAGACCCATTTGCGACCAAGCTTTAACTTCCAAACTGATGTCTTGAGATGTTGCTTCAATATATCCACATCATTTTCCTGCCTCATGATCCCATCTATTTTGTGAAGTGCACCAGTCCGTCCTGCAGCAAAGCACCCCATCAATAGGATGCTGCCACCCACGTGCTTCACGGATGGGATGGTGTTGTTCGGATTGCAAGCCTCCCCATTTTTCCTCCATACATAATGATGGTCATTATGGCCAAACAGTTCTATTATTGTTTCATCAGTCCAGAGGACATTTCTCCAAAAAGTACAATCGTCATCCACATGTGCAGTTGCAAACCTTAGTCTGGCTTTTTATGCCGGTTTTGGAGCAGTGGCTTCTTCCTTGCTGAGCTGCCTATGTCAATATAGGAATCGTTTTACTGAGGATATAGATACTTGTGTACCTGTTTCCTCCAGCATCTTCACAAGGTCCTTTGCTGTTGTTCTGGGATTGATTTGCACTTTTCACAACAAAGTACATTCATCTCTAGAAGACAGTGCGGGTCTCCTTCCTGAGCGGTATGATGACTGCGTGGTCCCATGGTGTTTATACTTGCGTACTATTGTTTGCACTGATGAACGTGCTACCTTCAGGCATTTTGAAATTGCTCCCAAGGATGAACCAAACAAGCGGTCTACAATTCTTTTCTGAGGTCTTTGCTGATTTATTTGGATTTTCCCATGATGCTAATCAAAGATGCACTGAGTTTGAAATACATCCAATTGACTCAAATGATGTCAATTAGCCTATCAGAAGCTTCTAAATCCATGACTTAATTGTCTGTAATTTTCCAAGCTGTTTAAAGGCACAGTCTGACCCACTGGAATTGTGATGCAGTGAATTACAAGTGAAATCATCTGTACGTAAACTATTTTTGGAAAAATGACTTGTGTCATGCACAAAGTAGATGTCCTAACCGACTTGCGAAAACTATAGTTTGTTAACAAGAAATTTGTGGAGTGGTTGAAAAATGATTTTTAATGTCTCCAACGTAAGTGTATGTAAACTTCCAACTTCAGCTGTTTATACAGTATATCGGATGGGATGTATAGACAATACGGACAGTATATGGGTAGAATATGTAGTATATCTGAAGAATAGTATATGTACAGCAATAGGTAAACTAGATAGGCCAGTATATACATATGAGGTGGGTAAAACAATATGTAAACATGATTTAAAGTGACCAGTGTTCCATGACTATGTACATAGGGCAGCAGCCTTTAAGGTGCATGATAGAGTGCCCGGGTGGTAGCCGTCTAGTGACGGTGACTAAAATTCAGGGGGCCATTGACTAAAGGGGGCTGAGGTCCTTGATGAACTTCCTGGCCTTCCTGTGACACTGGGTGTTGTAGATGTTAGGGGGAGCTGAGTACGCACCCTTGTGGGGCCCCTGTGTTGAGGATCAGATTAGTGGAAGTGTTGTTGCATACGTTCTCCACCTTGGGGCGGCACGTCAGGAAGTCCAGGACCCAGTTGCACAGGACGGGGTTCAGACCCAGGGCCTCAAACTTAATGATGGGCTTGGAGGTTACTATGGTGTTGAAGGCTGAGCTGGAGTCAATGTAAAGCATTCTTACATAGGTATTCCTCTTGTCCAGATAGGATAGGGCAGTGTGCAGTGCGATGGTGATTGCGTCATCCGTGGATCTTTTGGGGCGGTATGCAAATTGCAGTGGGTATAGCCTGTCGGGTAAGGTGGAGCTGATATGATCCTTAACTAGCCTCTCAAAGTTCTTCATGATGACAGAAGTGAGTGTTAAGGGGCGATAGTAATTTAGATACTCTGGTCGAAATGCTGATGATTTACCACCACTCTAATATCCAAAAGTTCTTTGTGGATGTATGTAATAATGCAAAGGACGTTCTGAGCTAATAACACAAACAAATAGCTAAATACTGCAAAGTTGCTATGGAGCCACGAACAGGGTGACCATGTCTACCGGCGCCATCTTGTAGTCAGCTAATCATCAAGCCCTCAATGAGTTGAATCAGGTGAGTTTGTCTGGGGCTACAAAAAATATATGTGCTCTTAGGGGGACTTGAGGACTGGAGTTGGTCCTCTGGTCACACTATGTCATACCGCTCATTCACACATGCAGTGCATGCGAACACATGCACACACACACAGAAAAAAAGACAAACACAGACACAAACATCAACCCACTATCTGACACCATCACTTTACAAGTGACTAGTTTAATCACGGCCAATCACAAGAGGTCATAATTAATACTCCAATACAGACACTAATAAACAAGTTTAAATTGCAAGCATAATCAAATGATGCAAACATCCACGAGTTAGTAAAGTTCACAGCCGCCACTGACAATTTCTTAATTGTATTCAGTCATTCATGGCAATTTTATTAACATAGAGCTGATGTCTCCTGCCCTGCCACTGTCACAGCACCAGGGATCTAATTTCATTATTTTCCACAAGATTTGCTTGACTACTACTACCATTCTACTGCCGTGCCAGTCCAGATGTTTATGCTATTTAAATTAGGAAGCAAAGCCTGTTGTGTAAACATAATTAAAGAAAGTTTAGTTTTTTCCCTTGCCCTCCCTTTGTCTTCATCCCCCACCTTTCATTTCTCCTCATCCCCTCCTCTCTCTCTCTCCATAAGTTTAGTTCATTAGACAACTTTCAATTAACACCAGAGCCACATGTTCTCCCATCCAGCGCGACAGGCCTCCACAGTTCTGTGACTACGCACAGGACCGTGAAGTGAAGAAATGGTCTCCTGACTCAGGTGCACACATGCGCGCAAACACACACACACACAGACACACAGTGCATTCGGAAAGTATTCATGACCCATTTACTTTTTCCACATTTTGTTACCTTACAACGTTATTCTAAAATGGCTACTCCTGGCTAACATCTCTGTCCCAAAGCAAGCACCAGTTAGCCCGGAGCTAGCCTCGAGCTAGGGCCATCTCCTGGCTAGCCGAAGCGATCCATCAGACATTTCCTGAGCTTCAATACCTCTTTTACCAATTGGACTGGACCCTTTGCTGCCGACATGGAGCCCCGCCAATCCATCACAACTGGTCTGCCAATGTAGCCATTCGAGGGGGTTTCAACAGGCTCTCCCGTTGCGACGTCCAGCTGAGGCCCGCCTGCTAGCTCCAGCCTGCTAGCTCTCTGAATCACTGTGTCTCCAGCTCGCCTAGCTACTCACTGGACCCTATGATCACTCGGCTACACATGCCTCTTCCTAATGTCAATATGCCTTGTCCATTCTGTTTTGGTTAGTGATGATTGTTTAATTTCACTGGAAAGCCTCCAGCACTGCTCAATCTGCCTTAGCTAGCCCTTTTGTTCCACCCCCCACTCATGCAGTGACTTCACCCTGCTTTAATGGTCCCTCTAGAGACAAAACCTCTCTCATCGTCACTCAATGCCTAGGTTTACCTCCACTGTACTCACATCCTACCTTCTCTGTACATTATGACTTGAATCTATTCTTCCGTGCCCGGAAATATGCTCTTTTTACGTTCTGTTCCGAACACACAAGACAACCAGTTATTTTAGCCTTTAGCCATACCCTTATCCTACTCCTCCTCTGTTCCTCTGGTGATGTAGAAGTTAACCCAGGCCATGCAGCCCCCAGCATCACTCCCATTGACTTCTGTAACCACAAAATCCTTGGTTTCATGCATGTTAACATTAGAAGCCTCACCCCTAAGTTTGTTTTATTCACTGCAACCAAGATGTCTGAATCCCAGAAATCCCTAACTATAACATTTTCTGACAAGATCGAACTGCCAAAGGAGGAAGCGTTGCAATTTACTGCAGAGATAGCCTGCAGAGTTCTGTCATACCATCCAGGTCTGTGCCCAAACAATTCGAGCTTCTACTTTTAAAAATCCACCTTTCCAGAAACAAGTCTCTCACCGTTGTCACTTGCTATAGACCCCCCTCAGCTCCCAGCTGTGCCCTGGCACCATATGTGAATTGATTACCCCCCATCTATCTTCAGAGTTCGTACTGTTAGGTGAACTAAACTGGGACATGCTTAACACCCCGGCCATCCTACAATCTAAGCTAGATGCCCTCAATCTCACACAAATGATGAAGGAACTTGCCAGGTACAACCATAAATCCATAACCATGGGCATCCTCTTAGATATCATCCTGAGCAATTTGCCCTTTAAACACACCTCTGCTGTCTTCAACCAGGATCTCAGCGATCACTGCCTCACTGCCTGCGTGCGTAATGGGTCTACAGTCAAACGACCACCCCTCATCACTGTCAAACACTCCCTAAGACACTTCAGCAAGCAGGCCTTTCTAATTGACCTGACTTGCGTATCCTGGATGGCTGGCCATCAAATCAAATCAAATTTATTTATATAGCCCTTCGTACATCAGCTGATATCTCAAAGTGCTGTACAGAAACCCAGCCTAAAACCCCAAACAGCAAGCAATGCAGGTGTAGAAGCACGGTGGCTAGGAAAAACTCCCTAGAAAGGCCAATACCTAGGAAGAAACCTAGAGAGGAACCAGGAACCTGGCCATGCTCTGGCCATGCTCTCCTCCTGCTACCCCTACCCCGGCCAACATCTCAGCACCCCTCTCAGCAACTTGCCCAAGCCCTCCCTCATCTCCTTCACCCAAATCCAGACAGCTGATGTTCTGAAAGAGCTGCAAAATCTGAATCCCTACAAATCAGCTGGGCTAGACAATCTGGACTCTCTCTTTCTAAAATTATGTGGCGAAATTGTTGCAACCCCTATTACTAGCCAATTCAACCTCTCTTTCGTATCATCTGAGATCCCCAAGGATTGGAAAGCTGACGCGGTCAGCTTTAGACCCAAACTCTAGACCCAAACTGCTATAGACCTATATCCATCCTGCCCTGCTTGTCTAAAATCTTCGAAAGCCAAGTTAACAAACAGATCACCGAACATTTCGTATCCCACCGTACCTTCTCCACTATGCAATCTGGTTTCCGAGTTGGTCATGGGTGCACCTCAGCCACGCTCAAGGTCCTAAATGATATCATAACTACTATCGATAAAAGACAGTACTGTGCAGCCATCTTCATCGACCCGGCCAAGGCTTTCGACTCTGTCAACCACCACACTCTTATTGGCAGACTCAAAAGCCTTGGCTTCTCAAATGACTGCCTCGCCTAGTTCACCAGCTACATCTTAGATAGAGTTCAGTGTGTCAAATCGGAGTGCCTGTTGTCCGCACCTCTGGCAGTCTCTATGGGGGTGTCACAGGTTTCAATTCTCGGGCCAACACTTTTATCTGTATATATCAATGATGTTGCTCTTGCTGCTGGGATTCTCTGATCCACCTCAACGCAGACGACACCATTCTGTATACATCTGGTCCTTCTTTGGACACTGTGCTAGCAAAACTCCAAACGAGCTTCAACGCCATACAACACTCCTTCCGTGGCCTCCAACTGCTTTTTAATCCTAGTAAAACTAAGTGCATGCTCTTCACCCGATTTCTGCCTGCACCCTCCCGCCCGACTAGCATCACTACTCTGGACGTTTCTGACTTAGAATATGTGGACAACTACAAATACCTAGGTGTCTAGTTAGACTATAAACTCTCCTTCCAGACTCACATTAAGGATCTCCAATCCAAAGTTAAATCTAGAATTGGCTTCCTATTTCACAACAAAGTCTCCTTCACTCATGCTGCCAAACATATACTCTGACTATCCTACCCATCCTTTACTTCGATGTAATTTACAAAATAGCCTCCAAATTGGATGTAGTCTATCACAGTGCCATCCGTTTTGTCACCAAATCCCCATATACTACTCACCACTGCGACCTGTTGGCTCTCGTTGGCTGGCCCTCACTCCATATTCGTCACCAAACCCACTGGCTCCAGCTTATATTTAAGTCTCTGCTAAGTAAAGCCCCGTCTTACCTCAGCTCACTGGTCACAATAGCAACACCCATCCATAGCACGCGCTCCAGCAGGTATATTTCACTGCTCATCTCCAAAGCCAACACTTGCTTTGGCCACCTTTCCTTCCAGTTCTCTGCTGCCAATGACTGGAACGCATTGCAAAAATCACTGAAGCTGTAGTCTTATATCTACCTCTCTAACTTTAAGCATCAGCTGTCAGAGCAGCTTACCTATCACTGTACCTGTACACAGCCAATCTGTAAATAGCACACCCAACTACCTCATCCCCATATTATTACTTACCCTCTTGCTCTTTTTCACCCCTGTATCTCTGCATGCACATCATCATCTGCACATCTATCACTCTAGTGTTAATGCTAAATTGTAATTATTTCACATCCATGATCTACTTATTGCCTACCCCCCTACTCTTCTACATTTGCACACACTATATATCGATTTTTCTATTGTGTTATTGACTAAGAA